>NC_137056.1:8573253-8953253 GCF_032717465.1 Coenobita brevimanus | reverse complement strand
CCCCCTTTGCTGAACTTTTTCAGTGTCTCAGTTTCACAGAGAGTAGGCCAGCATGCTCTCCAACACAAATTTCTCTAACTATCTACACCAAACTACATGCACAGTACACACTACACTTCCTTTTCCAAAATTCAAAAAAAAAATCATGGCGTTTCATCACCCAGCCTCGGAGTCCCCAAGGGGGGGACCATAAATGCCCCCACCTTCCGCCCCTCTCCCGATGACGACTCGAGGTGCCTGGAACCACTGTCTGACTCTCTTCTTCATTTCTGCAACATTCGCGGCCTTTCCTCTAACTTTCGCTCTGTTGAGCACCACCTCTCCTCCTCTAAACCTCACCTTCTTTTTCTAACTGAGACTCAGCTGTCTGAGGCAACTGACAGCAAACCCTTTTCTGTATCCTCCTACTTTCTCTATACTCATTTCAAAGCCAAAGGTGGCTGTTGTGTATATATACGCAACGACTTATCTTGCTCTCGTGTTCCTGAACTCGATTCTTCTGAATTCTCTACACTCTGGCTTCGGCTTTCCTGTCATTCTCTGACTTAATATATCTGTGCTGTTTACTTATCCCCTAATTCTACTGACTATCAAAAATTCTTCGACTATCTTACTTCTACGATGGAACACATTCTATCCACTTCTCCTTTCTCTGAATTCTCCATTCTAGGAGATTTCAATGCTCACCTTGGCTCTCCTCTCCTTTCACTGATCCACCTGGTGAACAAGCCTACATATTATCTATCCTTAATGACCCAGAGCAGCTTGTACAGCACCCTACCCGTATCCCAGACGGCCTTGGAGAGAGCTCCAACATACTTGACCTCTTCCTTACAACTAATCCTTCTGCTTACAGTTTTAATCTTTTCTCTCCGTTGGGCTCCTCCGATCACAACCTTATCACCTTAACCTGTCCTATCACTCTGGTACGGCCTGTGGACCCTCCAGGGAAACGTCGTCTGTCGCATTTTGGAGCCACGGATTGGGAAGCCCTCAGGCACTACTTCTTTGATTTTCCCTGGAATGATTATTGGTTCCATGGCCGGGAGCCATCTGAGTGTGCCTTGCGCATTACGGAGGTTATTCTCTTGGGAATGGAAGCATACATTCCTTTCTCATATCCTTTGACTAACGCAAGAAAGCCTTGGTTTAATCACGCTTGTTCTAATGCTGTCCGCAACAAGGAGAGGGCCTACAAAAGGTACCGGAGCCAAACCACCCCTGAATCACATCATCTATATGTTTCTGCCCGGAATCGTGCTAAGTCTGTTCTTTGCTCTGCTAAAAATGATTTCATCCATACTAAATGCTCTCAACTCTCCAACTCGAGTTCTTCCTGCTCCTTCTTGCCAAAAACCTTTCTAACAACTTTACCTCATCATCCTTCCCTCCTCTTTTCTACTCTGATGGTTCTGTAGCTATTTCTTCTACTGATAAAGCAGATCTCTTTGCACGGACTTTCTTTTCCAATTCCACCTCAGACAATTCTGGTGCTGTTCCTCCATCACTTCCTGCCTCTGACTTCCTCATGGCTGACATTAAAATTACTTTAGCTGAAGTATTTTCTGCCATCACTGGCCTCAATACTAACAAGGCATATGGGCCTGATGGAGTCCCACCTTTTGTTCTCAAGAACTGTGCTTCTGTGCTTACACCCTGCCTAGGCAAACTCTTTCGCCTTTGTCTGTCAACTTGTACCTTTCCTTCTAGCTGGAAGTTTGCTCTCATTCAGCCAGTCCCAAAGAAGGGTGACCACGCTCAATCGGTAGAGAGGAGGCCTGCAGTCCTTACGGACCCAGGTTCGAATCCCGGCTGGGGCAGGGAACAGTTTAAGGATTTGAATTTCATTAAATCAGGCTTTACTGATCTACCAGAAGACCCGCCGACATGTCGTAAAAATACCCCCGCTAATACCAATACACCAGTCCTGTATGAGACAGCCCTAGCATGTATTCAATATGGACGGTGGGTGTTAGCGCCGAAGTGCTGACATGTAGAGGTGTATGGTATGTAGGAGGATTGCTGGGCCTTGATAGCAGGCTGTGAAGCCTATGCCCAGAGTCGGACACACACACACACACACACACACACACACACACACACACACACAAAAAAAAAAAAACTCCAATTATCGTCCAATTGCTTTAACATCCTGTAATTCAAAAGTTTTCGAGTCAATTCTCAATACAAAAATTTTAAGGCATCTTTCCTATCGTAACCTTCTTTCTGATCGTCAGTACGGGTTCCATTAGGGACGCTCCACTGGCGATCTTCTCACCTACCTTTCAGACTCCTGGTCATCCTCCTTTCGGGACTTTGGCGAAAGCTTTGCCATTGCACTTGACATCTCAAAGGCTTTCGATCGAATCTGGCATAAATCTTTCATTTCCAAACTGCCCTCCTACGGATTCTATCCTTCTATCTGTGCCTTCACCGCTAGCTTCCTTTCTGGTCGTTCTATAGCCACTGTTGTAGACGGCCATCGTTCTTCTAGATCTTTTAACAGTGGTATTCCTCAGGGCTCTGTCCTATCACCAACTCTCTTCCTTTTATTCATCAATGACCTTCTAAGCTGTACATCTAACCCTGTCCACTCATACGCTGATGACTCCACCCTTCACCCTTCCATTCGGTTCCTGCAACGCCCATCTCAGCAGTTACTTCAACAAACAAGGGATGAGGCTATGGCACACCTAATGTCTGACTTGGCTCGCATCTCTGACTGGGGTAAAAATAATCTTGTTCCTTTAATGCATCTAAGATTCAGTTCTTACACCTATCAACCCGTCAAAATCTTCCACAGGTACACCCACTAATGTTTAATAATATTCAGCTTAATCCTGCATCATCCTTGAACATGCTTGGGGTTTCATTTACTCGGGACTTATCTTGGGAAGATCATATTACATCTCTTGTAAAATTTGCTTCCAAGAGATTGGTTGTGCTAAGCCTACTCTGTTCTTTCTTTACCCCTGCACAATTGTTGACTCTATACAGGGGTTTTATCCGCCCCTGTGTGGAGTACAACTCTCATGTGTGGGGAGGCTCCCCACATACAGCTCTTCTCAGTAGGTTGGAGTCAAAGGCTTTTCGTCTCATTAACTCTCCTCCTCTTACTGACTCCCTTCAACCTCTGTCTCTTCACCGCACTGTTGCATCTTTATCTCTCTTCTATCGCTACTTTAATGGTCACTGCTCCTCTGAACTGTCTGCATGCATTCCTCCACCTCTACGACGGGCACGTAGCACCCGTCTAGCAGCAAACTCTCATCCCTTTTCTGTCCAACTCTCTAATGCAAGAGTTAACTGTTACTCCCATTCCTTCATTTATGCAACAGGTCAACTCTGGAACTGTCTCCCTCTGTCTGTATTTCCTGCTGCCTATGATCTCCAGTCTTTCAAACGCAGTGTGTCCAGGCATCTCGAAATGAATGGATCTTAAATTTGGCTCTCTATTGTATTTTGTTTTTCTCTTGGAGGGAACTGTTATTGCAGGCTCATGGCCTTTGGTTCCTTCTTCCTCGCATAAAAAAAAAAACTACCTGTTTCACATTTTTCAAGTAGAAAATTTGTCATTTTTATGAAGTTTATATATAATAAATTTTCCTTGAAGTTAGTTTTATAATTATTTGCTTAGTTTTTTTTTTTTTTTTTTTTTGGTGTACAGAATATCGTTAATAATGTAGGCTACTAAGTCTAACGTGATGCGCAAGAAACTCTCCTGAAAAGGGTTAAATCAGCATAAATATTACAGCTGTAATATTATGCCAAGAGACAGTTTTCATGTGCATTAAAATTTAACATGAGAATGTACACAGGTGTCAGTTCTGGGTGGTGTGCTCAGCTTTAACTTAAATTGATTTTGCAGGTGAGTGCAGGGGCACTGCGTCAGGTGCCTCTGTATGAATTTTGGAAATGTAATTGCTTCAGAGGTTACAAACTGTGTATGAATGTGTTGGAAGAGGCAAGATCATAGGAAGAGGATGGAACCACTGAGCTCTATCGTATGGAGAGGTTATTTTTCGCCGCGAGCGTGTGATTTTGGCCGCCATATTGGAACACCAGTTATCAAATTCAAGTACTTTATTTCCACTAAGCAGTGGTTATTAATAAAGATACACTCGTCGCTTGTAATACAAAAACATATATGGATTATGATTTTTTTTTTTTTCGGCCTAGTTCAACGAATTACATGAGTTACATTTAATCAGTGAGTATAAAACAATGCCATAGGTTGCTGCAATGCAGAACTTACCCTTTACGGCACTAAGACAGAGAAAGGTAATGGCAGAAAGGGAAAAGATAGTGTGGTATTAACGTTGAAATGATAGTGATGTTGAAGCTGTTTTATGTCGAAGTAATGGTGTTGAAATGGTGTGGGAAGTCCTTAGTGAAATGATAACAGCGAAAGACAACACGACACCCCCAGGAGGCGACAACAGAGGGTTAGATGCAGCGTACGGGTGTCCGTACCATGTGGGCACAAGTCCCGGGTAGCCGCGCGCCCCTACTTTCCGGAACCGACCCAACCCGTACACCTCAGCCCGGGCGCACTACCTTCTCGCCAGCCCAGCCTGCGTCAGGATCGGGGTGGAGCTGAACCTTACGCTCCTTACAGCCCCACGGAGAAGGCCTCAAGCCACTCCAATTTAGAGACGGCCTTCAGTCACTCCACATCAGAGACGGCCTCTAGCCACTCCATATCAGAGACGGCCTCCAGCCGTTCCACAAAAGAGATGGCCTCCAGCCACTTCCCATCAGAGACAGCCTCAAGCCACTTCTCACACGAGACGGCCTCAAGCTGCTCACCTACTGAGACGGCCTTAAGCTGCTCCACCAGGACTACCCGTAGGGTCGGTAGTGGTCCTGAGGACAAGACACTGGTGACGGCCTCCTGCTGTGCCTGCAGACGAGAGATGGCCTCTAGCTGCTCTACGCCCACACGTCGTCCTACCGCGTCCACCTGCCGTAGTACCAGTCCCCAGCCGAGGAGTCCACCGCTGACAGCCTGGTGGCAGGGCCCTGTAGTGTCCCTGGGGCTATTCTCCCTGCAGCTGGCCCCTGAGGAGGACCTGCCCCTGACAGACCCCTCCCCGGAGCGACGACAAGTACCCTGGGTCCCTGACATCGCCCCCAGCTCCCCGGGGGAAGACCCACCCCGTTCCCGGTCGAGGCAATGTGGATCCTCCACCCAGCGGCTCAGAAGGCGTCAGGAGGGGTTGTTTGACCCCTACCCCACCAGCCAGACCTCTGCCCCCAGTCCCCCAACACCCGGGGCTTTTCATCACGCCCACAGGGGACGACATCAACCTACCTGGACTATAAGTGACTCATGTGTGGATCAGTACAAGGACATATAGTAGAGTGCCAATAGTTGCATCATTAAGTGACCATGATCAGACAGTGACTTAAAGTGCAGTGTTATAAATGTAAGGCTCCAGTACCCGAAGTAGTGATACTATTATTCAGCAACCCCCCCCCCCTTGCACCTGTGCCAACCTCTCCCCCCCCCTTGTGTGCTCCCTATACCCTGAGGCACCTAGAATCATACTGTGAACTGTACCACCCTATACTGTGAACTGTACCACCCTGAGTTGTGAACTGTGACTGTCACGTATCCTGCGAGATATGCTCGCCCCTATTCAGCAGCCCCAGAATTAATGAGTCTGAAATATTGTGAGACATCTTATTGCCCTTGTGTACACTTAGTGAATATACATGTAAGGCGTTGCCTTGAATTTTTATACCCTGTTCCTCCTATATTTGTAGTATTGTCCTGGTCTTGAAAAGAACCCAATACTAGGCCCAGCATACTTAGGACGGGAAGCAGCCCTAAAAACACCTAGCATAACACTGGTGGACAGCGCTGGTTCTGACCTGGGCTGAGTTAGACTAAAGGAGGAACAAAAACAGGGAAAATACCAAAATGGTGACCAAACCACATGTTCAGCTACCCAAATTCAAACAAGAGCAATACGATATCCACACATATTTATCAGTCATCAAGCCGCTGCTTGATATCGGGTTTGAGGATGATAGACAGAATGTCACTATGACATTACCACTGCTGGGCAAGGCAGCAGCCAGCATTACCCCCAAAGTCATCCCCGACCTATCCTGGGGAAATTTCACAACAATAGTGACAGAAACAGTCACGCTCTCTCTCAGGAAAGTCGTAGCATTATCACAATTGGATAACCTAACATATGATGGGAACCTGGACAGACAAGGCGGCTCATCACTGCTGCATACCTGGAAGTCAGTGCAGAGACCTGGGAACAACACACTTGCAGTACCCTGATTAAAGTCCTCCCCAACATGGTCAAGGAGCACTTCACAATTCACGACCCAACAGGGGACCTAGACAAGGATGTCCAGCCGATACGACGACTGTTAACCTCCCGCTCCACCTCCTAACAAAGTAACGCAGTTAGCAAGTTCCCAACCAACAATCCAGCACTTCACAGCAAACCCAGATCCTCACCAACCCACATCAGCCCCACGCTGGTAACCCCCCCCCCCAGGGCCTATCCTCCAAGCAAATGCCCCAGTCAGAGGGAAAGCCAGAACCTTATATCGATGAGCCCCTGGGAATTCTCTGCATGTAACCACCGATGCCTGCTCCACAACATACGGGAGTAGGTCAAGGCTGCCCGGCGAAAAAGGAACATCCTGGGGCAATGCCAGGTATCCTCCCTGGGAAACGAGGACCCTGGAGATACACCCCACCCATGGAAAACACCAACGTAGTGGAACTGGAGCCAGAGGAAGAAAACACACCCCAATAGCTGAATTTTTAGGACTGCCCCCGCAGGTGGCAGGAGCCATCTCTCGCAAGTAACGCCCTCCAATCTATGACAAGATGAGACTGAATGGGGTAAAAGTGAGGCTGCTGGTCGACTCGGGAGTGGCCAGATCCTGCCTTTACAGCCACTTCTACTCCCGTCACAAGTCTGCCTTCAGCCCGCTTTTTCCCACTTCTGCTCAACTCATAGATGCGGGGGACAGTCCCCTGCCTATCCATGGGGAAACACAGGCCCTATGAATCGACACTCACCAGCACACTGTCACGAATCAATTCGCGACATTTCCTTTTTGTGAGAAACCACGAACTATTAGTGGAAAACTCACTGTGTATCGCTCAGCTAACCGTTTCTCCCTCCATTACGGAGTATACTTTCAAATCATTCGTCACCGTTTTCAAAAAGGTGACCGATTTAATGCACGTCACTAAGTGCTGTACTGAGCGATACTATTGTTTTTTATTGTTCGCCCTGCTCATTCGACCGTTAAAAAATGCGGCCGAGTGCTCCGCTTTCCCACGACTTACTCAGTCTTATGTTTGTTGTGACGGAGGAAGGTCCTGTGCCGCAGTGTGAGAGGTCAGCTAGTACCCAAACTCCACTTCACAGTTAGTCCAGTCTTCCCACCCATCTGGTGATACGCAGCATTCATCGATTATAGTATTTCTTTTGTGTATTTTCTAGTTATAAGAGTTTAATTAAGGTGTTTTTTTTTTTAGACGTAAGTATTTAGCTCGTGTGAGAGTGAGTGAGTGCGTCTCATTGATTTGAAATGTAACGTTAAATTTATTTTTTGTAATTAATAAATTTAACTTCCTTTCTCGAGCTTAATGTAAAGTAAAAATCTTTTCATTTTTTCCATAATTAAGCTTATTTTCCATATAGCTCCTAGCTTGCATAAACGTTTGCTTTCATAACTGGTACTTAGACCAGTCTTGTTGTTTTAACTTAATATCCGTTGTGCCATCTGGGAGTTAAGCATCGGCAAGAACCTGATGTTAGTATTAGTTATTTATTGTCAGGGGTGATGTAACTTTCTCCTGAGGCTAACAGTACAGTAATTCAGCAATTGTGAGTAATTAGTCTCTGCTGTGTACTGTTGAGAAAGTTTATAAATTCTCGTTCTTGAGAATTTAGCAAGTCAGCGTAAAGTAATCGTTGCTTGATGTAGCAAGACAATCATTGTCTTTGCTCTTCAATAGTATTGAATATTATTATCAAATTAAATAATATTTAACCATTTATTTCAAAATTACTGCGATATTATAAAAACACCGTGACAATTGGCGACCTCATTCCAGGATATTAACTCCTAGCTCTAAAGCTATTCACGAGATAGTGCTCACTCATTCATATTTAGGTATTTATCATTAAAGTTTATAGACACAAGTTTACTGGTGTTTACCGTTAATTTAGCAAGTGAGTTTTTGCTTTATTAATCACTAGAGTACTTAACTCTAGTTTATTCTTGGAAACGCCAGACGATTTTATTCGCTTCTGGGAAGTCAGTGTACCCATTGTGTTTATTATTGAGTCTTCCCAGTCATTTGCATTTTTGCTTTAATTTTTGCCAGTTAACTAGATAAGACTGGTCACCATTAGCTTGTGTCTGTATTCTTTATTTGTTTATTAGCATTCGTTTGCGAAGCAGCAATCAGTACTGAGTCGCTAGTTATTTAGATTGAGTTAGCGACATGGCTACCAACATATTTTTACAGGAAGCCAAAGATATGGGTCTTTCGGACCCAACCGAAATTAAAGAGTATATACTCTCACGGCATAATCAGGAGCAGCAGCGCGAGAATGATGCCCGTGAAGAGCGTAAGATTCAGCGCGAATACGAGCGAGAACAGCGCGAACAACGTGAAAGAGAGCGTGCATATGAACAAGAGCAGCGTGAAAAGGAGCGCGAGTACGAGCGAAAACAGCGCGAACTCGACTTAGAACACGTGCGGGAACAACGTGAATATGAACGTGCCGAACGTGAAGCACGCGAGAAACATGAACTTGAAGTGCTGAAGCTCAAGCGAGATTCCTTGGCTTCAGACACATCTGGTGCAGTTGGTTCAAGCTCCGCGAGCGCTCTCCCTGCACATGTTATGGCGACCCCACACATCAAGCTTCCCCCATACAAAGATGGCGAGCGAATCGAGCCATACATAGCTCGATTTGAAGACATGGCTCAGCTTTACCAGCTCGATGATGCAGCTAAGCGGCTTCAGTTTCTTAGTCTGTTTGAGGGCCCTGCCCTCGATATTCTCCACAGAATTCGTGGAGACAATCTCACGTATGAAGTGATGAAAGCTGCACTCATTAAGGCGTATGGCCTCACAGTAGACGACGCCAAAGCTCAGTTCATGCGAGCTCGTCTCCAAGACAAGGAGACAGCTGTTCAGTTCCTCGACCGTCTCACTGCTTACCTAGGTGAGTGGATGGAGAAAGATGAAACTCCTTCCACGCGTGAGGGGATAATTGACCTTATGCTGCGTACACAGCTAGAGAGGTCGTGGCCTGCTGAGCTCATAGCACAGCTTAAGATCTGCCAGGTGAAAGATGCCAGCCAAATGGTAGAGAAGGCTGACGCATTCTTTACTGCATACGGGTATCAAGCTCGCAAGCAGCAAAACACCTGGAACAGAAAACCTGATAAGTCTGGGAAGCCGTCTCAGACTGAACCCCAGCAACAAGGCCATTCTCAGAATAATGGCCAAGGTCCAAAACCGCAGTGGAAGGACCAGGGGCAAAACACTCAGAAACCTGAGTGGAAGAGGTACAACAAGTACCCTAACCAGCAGCAGTATCAGCCACGCAACCGACAGTCGGGACAAACTTTTTCACCACCAGCTCAAAAGAGGCAGGAAGCGAATGCAGCCTTCATTCCTCAGCAGCAGCCTGGTGGTCACGTCCCTACCAGTGTGGGTACTTCCCCACAGTTCACTAGTCCCACAGTGACAGTGAACCCCCCTCCACAGATGGCCAATGTTCCATCTTCTTATAACCCTCAAGGCACAATGTTTGCCACATCAATTCAGCAGCCTCATGAGTGGCTAGCTGCTTCCTCCACAGGCCCTCCCACAGGTGACAGTACCTTCCTTGTTCAGCCAGGGTTTGTGGAAGGCATTCCTGTGAAGGTCCTGAGAGACAATGGTTCCTCAGGTTGCTCTGTTAAGCAGAGTTTAGTTCGGCCTGAGCAGTATACAGGTCGACAGATCCATGCAAAGCTTATTGATGGATCAGTGAGATTGTTCCCTGAGGCATGTATCCAGGTGGCATCTCCATTTTATACTGGTACGACACTCGCAGTTGTCATGCCAGAGCCTCTATTTGACTTAATAGTAGGCAATATTAATGGAGTCAAGGATAGTTGCTCCGATGACGCTACTCAGACTTCGGCTGCTGCGGTAACACGAGCCATGACTGAGGCTCCAGATTGTGTCACCCCAGTGATCATTGAATCGCCGCAAGATCTGATGTGTAGTCAACTTGTTGTACAAGAACAACATTCTGACCCGACACTTGCTACCGTGCGGAACAAACAAAAGGGTCGAGTGATTAAGTATTCACGGGGAGGTCGAGCCAAGTTCCTTCGCAAACAAGGACGGCTCTACCGTGAGTCACGAACACCCGAGGGCGAGGTTCAACTGCAGTTTGTCGTTCCCGCCAAGTACCGCCTAGCAGTGTTACAATGGGGTCATTGTTCAGCCTCAGGAGGTCACATGGGCAAAAGGAAGACCCAGGGCCGTATCCGAGCTGACTTTTTCTGGCCAGGGATGGGACGAGACATAGATAGTTTTGTCCGTTCCTGCAGTGTGTGTCAAAGTAACACCACTGATCAGGGACATGCCCTTCCTGTGCCGTTTCTAACCACACCTGTAATCTCTGAGTCAGATGAGAGACAGGATAGTGGTAATGTGGGTGTAGACCTGATGTCTCACCTACTAGCTGCTTACTAACTAGCAACTGTTGTATGTTGGGTTCCGTAATAGGCATCCTAAGCGATTTGAGTAATCCAAGGACCAGCCTGGTTCCCAGTTAAAAGTGTAGACCAGACGTCTCACTCGTTGGCCCTACAGGACACAGTATATCCAGGGCTTGTACATACATGTATACCATAAGTTAAGGGGGAAGTTTGAGAACCTTGAAGAGACAGTCCGAGGCTGTGTATGAATTACCTTGTGGAATGTCTCGAGCTGTGGGCCTCTCTGAGGATTCCCGGAGAATGCACATTACCCACATGAGTGTTCACACCCACGGTGGGTGTTAAAACGTGACCTGCCCGAGATTGCGTAGCGATTTTCAGCTTCCTGTATTACTCGTAAGTGTAGAGTTAGGTTAACCAGTAAACTGCCCGTTCTAAGCAATTTGTGAATTCAAGAACTGGCACGTTTCCTGGTTAATAATGTTAGGTTAACCAGTAAACTGCCCGTTCTAAGCAATTTGTGAATTCAAGAACTGGCACGTTTCCTGGTTAATAATGAAAGCGTTAACCAGTAAGCTATAAGGGTTCTAAGCAATTTGTGAATTCAAGAATTACGTTTCCTGGTTAATAATGACAAGTACTGATTGCTAGGCAGAGAGAGAGAGAGAGACAGAAATAACAGTTTTGATGCTCCACCTTAATTCCTTTCGCAGGTGTAGCTGGTGGGTGCAGCATTGCCATTCAGATCAGCTGGCCGTTCCTGTTGCATGCTGCCGCCCCTTCTCTTCTGCCTCGTCATCATTATTTTACTATAAATTTGTATTACTGTGTCATTTTACACGTAGGTACAGTTACACTACAACTGTCACACCTACACCGTGTATTACATACACAACACTACATAACAATTAGTTGTTAATGTAAATGTAGCGAACTTTCGCTCAGTTTGACCTGAGTACAGGATTTTCACTGTCGTCACGGAGTTTTTCCCTCAAGCTTGTTTCTATTAACGTAAATACGAGGTTTTTTCGCTCACTGGCGACTGCGACATACTCCTGTAGCAGGATAGCACACACACCACAGTGTGAATCTTGTGTGACTGAGTTAGGATGTATATGTATGTATATTGAAATCTTTCTTCTGAAGGAAGAAAGATTTAATTTTCAAGGGGCGTAATGTCACGAATCAATTCGCGACATTTCCTTTTTGTGAGAAACCACGAACTATTAGTGGAAAACTCACTGTGTATCGCTCAGCTAACCGTTTCTCCCTCCATTACGGAGTATACTTTCAAATCATTCGTCACCGTTTTCAAAAAGGTGACCGATTTAATGCACGTCACTAAGTGCTGTACTGAGCGATACTATTGTTTTTTATTGTTCGCCCTGCTCATTCGACCGTTAAAAAATGCGGCCGAGTGCTCCGCTTTCCCACGACTTACTCAGTCTTATGTTTGTTGTGACGGAGGAAGGTCCTGTGCCGCAGTGTGAGAGGTCAGCTAGTACCCAAACTCCACTTCACAGTTAGTCCAGTCTTCCCACCCATCTGGTGATACGCAGCATTCATCGATTATAGTATTTCTTTTGTGTATTTTCTAGTTATAAGAGTTTAATTAAGGTTTTTTTTTTAGACGTAAGTATTTAGCTCGTGTGAGAGTGAGTGAGTGCGTCTCATTGATTTGAAATGTAACGTTAAATTTATTTTTTGTAATTAATAAATTTAACAGTTCCTTTCTCGAGCTTAATGTAAAGTAAAAATCTTTTCATTTTTTCCATAATTAAGCTTATTTTCCATATAGCTCCTAGCTTGCATAAACGTTTGCTTTCATAACTGGTACTTAGACCAGTCTTGTTGTTTTAACTTAATATCCGTTGTGCCATCTGGGAGTTAAGCATCGGCAAGAACCTGATGTTAGTATTAGTTATTTATTGTCAGGGGTGATGTAACTTTCTCCTGAGGCTAACAGTACAGTAATTCAGCAATTGTGAGTAATTAGTCTCTGCTGTGTACTGTTGAGAAAGTTTATAAATTCTCGTTCTTGAGAATTTAGCAAGTCAGCGTAAAGTAATCGTTGCTTGATGTAGCAAGACAATCATTGTCTTTGCTCTTCAATAGTATTGAATATTATTATCAAATTAAATAATATTTAACCATTTATTTCAAAATTACTGCGATATTATAAAAACACCGTGACACACACATCCACTCAACACAAATTTATTATCTCAACTCTACCTGCCACAACTATGACAGATACCTGGGGCTGGATCTCCTGCAAAAATTACGTACCACAATAGACTGCCACAAGTGGCAGCTCCAGTTTAGCTAGAGTCCACCCCCTGCCCCCCAACCCCTGAAAGCAGTATGTACCTGCCCCCTGCCCCCAACCCCCCTCTTACCTTCCCCCCTGCCCCCACCCCTGCTCCCCCCCTTTTTGTTCCCCCCTGTCCCTGCCCACGCCACCCCCCTCCCCCCTTGACCTTCACCCCCCCACCTTTCCTGCCATTATCGCCTCCACCATGATAATTCCCCTGCACGAAGAAGCTTGGCTCCCCCTGAACAGGCCCACCGGAACATCCGTCGTCTTCTCCCCCGACTGCTACCAGGAACACTCTTGGTCTGTCTCCTACCCTCACCTTCCTACCCCTACACATAGCGGCAGTGAGAATCATGAACATCTCCATGACCCCTCTAACGCTACCAAAGGGGCTCGTTGTGGGAGAGATGGAGGAAGCAGAGTCATGCTCCACTGCCCCCCCTCCAGTCCCGCCCCCTTACCGCCCATACCTGATCACCTTTCTACTCACCAAGCCAACGTCCTTCGCCACCTCCTCCTGGACTCTCAGGACCTGTTTGCATCAGGCCCCTCTGACATCGGCCACACCACCTACCTGACACACCAAATACACACCACAGGACCACCAATCCACCAACCATGCAGATGGAAAAACCCTAAACATCGGGCAGAGGAAGACCAGCAGGTCCAGGGAATGCTCAATGCCGGCGTAATCTCACCCTCCACCAGCCCTTGGTCCTCCCCCGTCATCCTCGTCCAAAAGAAAGACGGTACCATGCACTTCTGCGTCGATTACCACCACCTTAACAACCATCAAAGGTGCCACCCCCCTTCCCAGGATAGATGCCTCCCTCGACTCCCCGTACGGAGCCTCCTGGTTCTCCACATTGGACCTCCAGTCGGGTTATTGGCAAGTCCCCGTGCAATCTGAGGACAGGCAGAAGATGGCTTTTTCCACTAGCAATGGGAAGCACTATGAATTCATTGTCCTGCCCATCGGCCTCTGCAACGCCCCTGCAACATTCTCCCGATTGATAGAGTCCGTCCTCAGCAGCTTGACCTGGGAAATTTGTCTGGCATGTCTGGACGACATTATTATCTTCAACAAGACATGGGCCGATCACCTCCATCACCTCAGAATAGTATTCCAGCAGATCCGGCAGGCTGGCCTGAAGCTCCGGCCCTGCAAATGCATCCTGGCAGCCCGGACCATCTTTTTCCTGGGGCACGTGATCTCACAATATGGGATTGCGCCCGATCCTGACAAGTTGCGCGCTATTGCCAACATTCTCCCACCCTGTGACGTCCACAAAGTTTGGGCCTTCCTGGATCTTGCTTCCAATTACCGGCGATTTGTGAAGGGCTTCACAGATATCACCAAGCCTCTCCACGACTTGACCCGGAAGGGGGAACCCTTCAACTGGAACACTGAATGACAGGAAGCATTTCAAGCCCTGAAGTGCAAGCTCACCACCGCCCCGATCGTCACCTTCCCTGACTATATCCTACCCTTCTGGCTGTATACAGACATCTCCCTGATAGCCATTGGTGCTGTCCTTGCCCAAGTGCAAGAAGGGCGGGAACACATCATTGCCTGCGCCAGCTGCACCCTAAATCAGGCGGAGCGGAACTACGCCACCACTAAGAGGGAGTGCCTAGGCATCATCTGGCCCTTGGAGCACTTCCGGGCTTACCTCTTGGGCACCCGCGTCACCATCATCACCGACCACCAGTCACTCCAATGGCTCCACCAATCAGACACTCATAACACCCAGCTCACTAGATGGAGGGAGACCCTAGAAGAGATCAACTACGAAATCTCCTACCGCCCTGGCAAACTCCACACTAATGCCAATGCCCTCTCCCGCCTCCCCGTCCACACACTCCAGCCCAGATCGGACCTCCTGGCACACTGGCATAGTAAGGACCGGCCACCATGGATCCCACCCCATCTATTCACCAAGCTGCAGCAACAGGGTGATCATCTTTTCACTCTGTCTGGGCACATTGTCCTTGCCTCTGGCGCTGCCTGGGACGCCATGAGACGTCTTCATTCCAGCAACGGGATCCACCTCGGGACGAAAAGGCTCCTGCAGATATTCAACGACATCTATTGGACCCCTAACCCCTACCAGCTAGCCAAGCAGACCGCCCAATCCTGCCGAGCATGTGTCCTGGGCAAGGACATCACCCGCACATCCGGCCCTTCAGGAACCATCACTGCCCATAAGCCCTGGCAGTTGCTATCCGTGAACGTGGTGGGGTCCCTACCACCCAAGGCAGGCTATCAGTACATTATCACCTTTGTGGATTCAGATTCCTCAGCCAAAGAATACCACACCGTTGCTGTAGCTGAGGCCCTGGTCCACCATGTCTTCCCTTACTTTGGAATTCCACAGGCCCTGCACTCGGACAATGCCCCTGAATTCGCCAGCGCGATCTGGGAGGAACTAGCCAATCTATTCAGCTACCGTATGTCTCACTCTTCCCCGTATTGACCACAGGGCAATGGGATATGTGAAAGGAGCCACTGCACTCTAATGAATTAAATCCGGGCCCAAATAGAAGAGACAAAGAATGAAGACTGGGCAGCCCACGTTAAGATCATCCAATGGGAAATGAACTCCTGCTCCAGGGATGATGGCATTTCCCCCCATGAACGTGTCTTTGGGGAAGCGCGACTGCTTCTTCCCCTTCACCAACACCTACAACCACCCTCTACTCTTCTCATATCCGATCCCCTCCACCATCTTAAGAGACGCCTCCACCGTCTACAGAACAACCTAGACTTACAGCCGGATCCTATGCCCTCCAGCCCCTACGAGCCATCCAACACCGTGATCATGGCAAAGCTGCCTGTCCCCCACAAACTCGCCCCATGGTTCATGGGCCCCTACACAGTCACCCACTTCCCAAACCCCTACCAAGTGGTTATAGATAATCGAAACATGCCTCGCACATACAGAAACTGCCACGTCTGTCCTTTCCATGTCCCCACCTTCTCCCCCACCGACCCCACTCACCCTAACCCCAATTTGCCTTCCTCTGCCACCCCAGACCCCCCTCTCAGTTCCTAAAATTGCTACATCACCCCCTCCTCCTCCCTTCCCACCTTCCTCGACACCACCCTCTGCCACACTGCATCGCACCTCACCGCTACCTTCACCAACACCATATCACATCTCACCGCTACCTTCACCAGCGCCTGCAACAACCACCCACCCCACCACCCACGCCTGTCTCCCACCCGCAACCTGCTCTGCCCACGCCCACACCACCCCAGACCCAGACGCCCTCAGCCGCTCACTCCCCGCCCCTGATCACAACCACACACCCGCCAGCACACCGCCAACCCACTGACACCACCGCCATACACGCCACCCCAAACACAACTGTCACGACATGAGGCCACACACCCACATCACCACCGACCCCCACCCTCAAAACCACCGTCACTCACTCTGGCCACCTTTCATGCCCTCCTGCAAGATACACCACCACCCCATCCCCCACCCCTCCACCCTTCCCTCCCAACTCTCTCACCCCTAACACAATGCCTATCACCTTCATGATACACCAGGCTCAGCCATCTCTCACCTCTATCCACAGGGTATACAGATGCACACTGCCCTGGCATAAAAGCACCACCACCTCTTCCCTCACAAGCATTCAGCCGAGACTCTCACCACAACCTCATCACCACACCATGGAGATCAGGCGCATCACCAGGGCCCCAGCCTTCAGGGCGAAACACCGCATCCGCAGGCCCCACCACCTACTCCGCCTCCTCCAGGCGGCCACCCAACCTTCCACCCTCTTCCTCACTTATGCCCCACACCATGACCCAGAGAAGATAACCGACCGCTGGACTGTTCTCTTGCAACACCTGACACCGGCACACAGCACCAACACCACCCGCACATACTACCTTCGGGCACGAAGACCTAGCTTTTTCCACAATGACGGTGGTGAAATGATAACAGCGGAAGATGACACGACACCCCCAGGAGGTGACAACAGAGGGTTAGATGCAGCATACGGGGTGTCCGTACCATATGGGCACAAATCCCGGGTAGCCGTGCGCCCCTACTCCCTGGAACTGACCCGACCCATACACCTCAGCCCGGGCGCACTACCTTCTCGCCAGCCCAGCCTGCGTCAGGATCGGGTTGGAGCTGAACCTTACGCTCCTTACAGCCCCACGAAGAAGGTCTCAAGCCGCTCCAATTTAGAGACGGCCTTCAGCCGCTCCACATCAGAGACGGCCTCTAGCTGCTCCACAACTGAGACGGCCTCCAGCCGCTCCTCAAATGAGACAGCCTCAAGCCGCTCCTCACACAAGATGACCTCGTGTTGCTCACCTACTGAGATGGCCTCAAGCCGCTAACCTACTGAGATGGCCTCAAGTCGCTCCACCAGGACTACCCGTAGGGTCGGTAGTGGTCCTGAGGACAAGACAACAGTGACGGCCTCCTGCCGCGCCCACAGACGAGAGACAGCCTCTAGCCGCTCTACGCCCACACGTCGTCCTCCCGCGTCCACCTGCCATAGTACCAGTCCCCAGCCGGGGAGTCCACCATTGACAGCCTGAAGGCAGGGCCCTGTAGTGTCCCTGGGGCTATTCTCCCTGCAGCCGGCCCCTGAGGAGGACCTGCCCCTGACAGACCCCTCCCCAGAATGATCCCACAGTCCCCTCCTGATGGCAAAGTACCCCGGAGTGGACCGCAGCCCCCGGGTCCCTGATGGCGCCCCCAGCTCCCCGGGGCAAGACCCACCCCACTCCTGGCTGAGGCGACGTGGATCCTGCACCCAGCGGCTCAGAAAGCGTCTGGAGGAGTTGTTTGACCCCTACCGCACCAGCCAGACCTCTGCCCTCAGCCCCCAGCACCCTGGGCCTTTCATCACACCCACGGGGCACAACATCAACTACCTGGACTATAAGTAACTTAGGTGTGGATTAGTATGAGGACATATAGTAGAGTGCCAAAAGTGGAATCATTAAGTGACCGTGATCAGACAGTGACGTAAAGTGCAGTGTGATAAAAGTAAGGCTCCAGTACCCGAAATAGTGATACTATTATTCAGCAAACTCCCCCTCCCCTTGCACCTGTGCCAACCTAGATTCTCTCTCTCTCTCCGCTGCCCTTGTGTGCTCCCTGCAACAAGATCAAGTCAGTGTTCCAGTGATCATCACAAGGTTGGACATGTAACCCTGAGCTAGTGTTCCTAGAGACTGAATATAAATAAATACCCTGAGGCACCTAGACTCATACTGTGAACTGTACCACCCTATACTGTGAACTATACCACCCTGAATTGTGACTGTGACTGTCACGTATCCTGCGAGATATGCTCACCCCTATTCAGCAGCCCCAGAATTGATGAGTCAGTATTATGCTGGGTGTTTTTAGTCCGACCTCTCGTCCTAAAGACACCAGCGACTGAGCGGAGTCCTCTTTCTAGACCGGAAGTAGAACACTCACAAAGGAACAGGGCATAAAAACTCGGCAGTATACAGTACCTTAACACATCTATTGTCTTAATTCAAACTCCTTACAATAACACATACAAAAATATACTGAATATGGGTGGGGTAAAGTGACAGCGTGACTAATATTGGTACAATGTGTCCATAGGCAACATATTGATGTGTGAGTCAGTGTACCACTTCAATACACATATTTAACGGGTCACAAGGGCACAAGATAGATGTCAGAGTTAGTGGCCAATTTCCTTTCAGTATACACGTCAGGATACACTACAGATGAATAGAGTGAAGTGATAAGATAATTAGTACTAGCATACATATCGCATAGGCACGGTGTCTATACCTGAGTCAAGGCACGAGGGAATGTCACTTAGCTGTGGCGACACTGATCACACGTTCTGTCTTTAGGACTGTTCTTAGTAGGTTACTCTCGGGCCGCACATTAATACACTACCCTGGTTCTGAAGGGCTAGCATAAACACAGTACCTTGGATAAACTAGAGTAGGAACCTTAGTGTATCGTTTCTGTCTCACTGTTCACATTCACTAACTCTCACTTTCACTAAGTCTTCAACACGACTCTGGAGGTTGAAGGTGTCGTCACTGGATTGTCGATGCCTGGGGTTAACTGAGGTGGCGCCCGGGAGTGGGAGGGGGGCCCCTCTGGAAAGCTCTCCTGTAGGAGGCATGGCACAGCTCTCGGGGGCATCACAACCCGGGCGCGAGTCCGGTCTGAGGTGCAGGGAGGCCCTTCCGTTTGAGGGCCCTGACCTGGTAAGTGGCCCTCGGGACTGGGGCCACACAGCATCAGGAGTTAGGCCCACCACTTCTTACTCCAGGCGGAGGGCTGACGGAGAGCGGTGCCTGAGCGGTCCCGCATTGGGGTCCACAGGCTGGCCCTGGGAGGCCTGGTACTGTGGTCGCCTACAGGTTGGGACGCCGTCAGGGGTTGGCTGCGGCACCTCTCCTGCGGTGCATCCGTCAGGGGCTGGCGTCGTCCAGGGGCAGGCCATAGGGCAGGAACCCAGCCTTCAGGGACAGGACCTCGCCACCACTCCCGGAACGGCAACACCTCTGGGGAACCACACCTGGAGGGAGAGAGAGAAGGGAATCCCACTCAGCCGAGAGGTAGTGAGCCAGCCGCGCAAGGGGCCTTCCCCTCTGGGAGAACCCTTGAGACTGTGGATGAAGGGCGTACAGTGGCCGTCCCTTCCCTAATGCGTACAGTGGCCATCGTTGCAGTTCCACAGTCTCTAAGGGCAGCAGCAGAAGGACGTACAGTGGCTGTTCCGTGGCCGTTCCCTCCCCGGCATGTACAGTGGCCATTGCTGCGGGTCTGCTTGCCCAACGGGAAGTAGCTGAGGGACGTACAGTGACCATTCCCTCCCCGATATGTACAGTGGTCGTTACCGCGGGGCTACTCCCGTAGAAGGAGGAGGAAGTGGATGAGGGACGTCCAGTGGCCGTTCCCTCCCTGACGCGTACAGTGGCCATCATCGCAGTTCCACTCCTCCTGCCTTTGCCTGTCTGTGTGTGCTCAATAGCTAGCACACCGAGGCAGACTCTAGATGTGGCTGCAGCAGAAGGACATACAGTGGTTGTTCCTTCTCCGGTATGTACAGTGGCCGTTACCGCGGGGCTGCAGGGGGAAGCAACTGAGGGACGTACAGTGGCCGTTCCCTCCCCGGTACGTACATTGACTGTTACCGCGGCATTGCCTGGGACTGTATCTGGAGCAGTCCCACCCCGATCCTGGCGAGGGCTGGTCCGGCCGAGAAGTAGTGTCGCATTCCTGCGACGTCGCAGTTGGGTAGGTTGAGGGGAAGAGGGACATAAGGCCGGGGTGCACCTGGGCCTGTCTCACTCTGGGCCAGCATCGCATCCACCCGGCCACTGTGATGTCCTCCTGGGGTGGGGATGGGGCTGCAGCTCCATAGTGAGGTGGGGGATCTGGTGGCGGGAGCGCGCATTTCAGTCAGAAATATTGCGAGACAGCTTATTGCCCTTGTCTACACTTAGTGAATATACGTGTAAGGTGTTGCCTTGAGTTATTATGCCCTGTTCCTCCTATATTTGTTGTATAGCCACGGTCTTGAAAAGAACCCAATACTAGGCCAGGCGTACTTAGGACGGGAAGCTGCCCTAAAAACACCTAGCATAACACTTAGACTATCCATGTCATGAAACCGAATGTCCAGATTGATAAAGGCCGGAAGAAACGTGGAAATATCTACAAGAGAGTGTGAAAAGAAAAGATGAAGACATTTAGAGAAAGACTAGAGATAAATGGACCCCTTTTAGTGGCCTCATTCATGCAGAGAGACTGGGGAAGAATCTTCCTGCCCCACCCCAGAGGGGTAGTAATGTTATAAAATTAGCAACAAGATTTCTTTCTTGTGAAATGTAATGCCATCTCGCGTCGATGAATTCCTTTTCCCATTTTCGTATCCGTAAGCAGCACAGTGGACCATGGCACTATATTTTCCGGAATCATCATGTGCTTTAAAAAACCCGCAGTGCAGCTCAGTACAAAAATGCGGGCATCAGGCGTGGTGTAACATGGCTGCCGCTACACTAGCGCCGCCCTGGCGGTGGCTACATAAATTACGCGGTGCTACCCATGAGAAAGCCTCTGCATACTATAGAGCGCAGTGGATATGGAACCTATTCTGGAGTTGCCCTTCGTTTCTATTGGTGGTCGTGGACCCGTGGTTTTGCCATATGCCCTATTTATTAATTTATTTATTGTTATTATTATTATTTTTTTAATTTTCGTTTCAAGTGATTTGCTAGTTCTTTTTCGTTGTGACTTACACGTCGCGTACCCATTTCTCTCATGCAGATCTACTTGTCTTGCTTGCTGTCAACTTATGCAGGGTTTTAGGTAATATATTGATCTTTCCAGTGCTTCTTTTGTTTTTACGACATGCATGATTTTTATTTTTTTCCCCGGATACTTTTCAAAAACAGATACTGTATTGACGTCTACGGAAACGTGAAAAAAACAAGAAAAAAGTGTTTGTTGAGGGAGGTGTGTGGCAAAATCCAACCCTCTTTTGTTATTCTTATAACCACTGACTGTATATCATTTCTCTTGCTGAAGGAGGTGTGTGGCAAGATCCACCACCTTCTTTTGTTGTATAAGTACTCTGTATATTATGCTTGGTGTTTTTAGGCCGGCTTCCCGTACTAGCAACACCTTGAGTATAGCTGGATTCCCTTTCTAGACTGGAGCCAAGATACAGTGTGAGAGGAACAGGGCATAAAAACACAGGGCAACAACCTTACTGTAATGCCAAGTGTTTTAGGTTCGGCTTCCCGTTCCGTAAACGCGTAGTGTATAGCGGGGCTCTCTTTCGAGACCGGGGCTTAGACAAATAAGAGAGGCAGGACACAAAAACACCAGACAACAACCTACACGTGTATTGCCTAGTTGGACAGGGGAATGAGTAGATGTTACAGGCACAAGTATACTGGGCTATTATAAACTCTTATGTCTAAATATGGTTAGCAGTATCGCGCAGGATACTGTTTTGGGTCACAGTTCATGAATAGCACTTGAGGCAGTGTCCTTCATCAGGGAAGTCCAGGTTTTCTATGCGTGTTGAGTTGTTAAGGTTATTTCCCACTGGGGAGTGTTGCGTAAGGCACAGGGGTCTGATTACGGTCTTAGTATTATGAGATATTTTCTGATAGTAGCGTATTTACCTCACTACCCTCAACTCGTATTTTGCTTTAAAACTGTTACTGTCACTCACTCCACCACCTTGGTATTGTTACTGAATCTTGTCAAAGAGGTAGCTCACTATCCCGTCCCCTGGGTCACATACACTGTTCACTGTATCTATTCTTCACTCCACCACTTTGGTATTATCACTGACTTCCATTAGAGGGTTAGTTCACTATTCTGCCTTTGCACTGCTTGATCACTGACACTACACAATTATTGTCACTCCGGTTGAATCTGGCGCCGTGGCGGTCAGGTGCACGGGCCGAGGGGCGGCACAGCTCCGCTACTGACGGGACTGGGCACCACCGGGGGCCTCTGTACCTAGAGGTCACGGGATCACGCGCAGGGGCATCCGTTCTCGTCCAGGGCTGTGGGTGGCGAAGGCTCCCGCGCTCTCAGGGCTGGGGACAGGATTGCGGCCCTCAGGGCTGGGACCAAACAATTGCCTGAATCGGTCGTTCAAGCTCCTGACGGAGGATGAGGACCTCCGCCGTCGAGATGTGGGGAGTTCCCGCCCGGCAGTTCTGGGGGTGGTCTGGGGTTCCCGAGGGCTGTGGTCCCCGGGGCTTGGCAGCGCCAACAGGAAGGGGCTGCGGCACCGGTCGGCGTTGGGGTCCGTCAGGTGGGTCTCCTCCAGAGCCAGTTGTAGGGAGCAGAGGCTGGGGGAGACTACAGGGCCTCTCCAATACTCCTCTATGCCCGAGACTCCCTCTGTGTCAGGGGTAGGGGAACAGGCATCAGTTCCAGGCGGCGGAGCGGCTTCAGGCCATCTCCTGCCATAGGGCCCAGCTACTGGCTGTGGCTTCCTGGGGGCGCGGCTACAGGCCATCGCAAAGGCCCAGCTACTGGCTGTGGCTTCCTGGGGGCGCGGCTACAGGCCATCGCAAAGGCCCAGCTACTGGCCGTGGCTTCCTGGGGGCGCAGCTACAGGCCATCGCAAAGGCCCAGCTACTGGCCGTGGCCTGAGAGAGTGGGTGGCTGCCAGCAGATCCAAAGGCACCTTCTGAGCAGCTACAGGCCGTCTCCTGACGAAGGTGGGAGCGGCTACAGGCCGTCTCAGGGGGGACACCTTCAGAGCGGCTACAGGCCGTCTCCTGACGAAGGCGGGAGCGGCTACAGGCCGTCTCCTTCAGTATGGGTGAGTGGCTACAGGCCGTCTGACGAAGGTGGAAATGGCTACAGGCTGTCTCCTTCAGGAGGGGTGTTGAGCGGCTACAGGTAGTCTCAGGGGGAACAACCTTCTGAGCGGCTACAGGCTGTCTCAGGGGGAACACCTTCGGAGCGGCTACAGGCTGTCTCAGGGGGAACACCTTCAGAGCGGCTACAGGCCGTCTCCTCATTACCCTCAGAGCAGCTACAGACTGTCTCCTTCAGGAGGGGTGAACGGCTACAGGCCATCTCAGTGGGAACACCTTCGGAACGGCTACAGGCTGTCTGACGAAGGTGGGAGCGGCTACAGGCCGTCTCCTTCAGGAGGGGTGTTGAGTGGCTACAGGCCATCTCAGGAAGAACACCTTCGGATCGGCTACAGGCAGTCTCCTGATTACCCTCAGAGCGGCTACAGGCTGTCTCCATAGCGAGGGGCAAGCGGCTACAGGCCGTCTCAAGGAAGACACCTTCAGAGCGGCTACAGGCCATCTCCTGATGAAGGTGGGAGCGGCTACAGGCCGTCTCCTTGGATCCTTCAGAGCGGCTGCAGGCCGTCTCCTTGGATCCTTCAGAGCGGCTACAGGCCATCTCCTTAGCGAGGGGTGAGCGGCTACAGACCGTCTCTGGGGTGCTGGCAGGAGCTGGATAGGCAGCTCCACCCCTTAGCTGGTTGGTGAAGGCTCGCCCGGAAGGTAGTCTGGTATTCCTGCTATGGTGGCGGCGGGCGAGCTCCGGGTCATAGGGGCATGTGGCCCGGGCTGACTTATGCCATTGTCGGTCCGAGTCCCAGTGCGCTGTCGTTGCTCCTCTGTGGGCTCCTTGTGAGGGTATCTGGGCATTCTTGGGGGCACTATACTGCATTTTACCTACATGTATGTAACTTAAAATGCCGGGAATAGTCACTGAGGGCATCACAACACGCCCAGGAGGAGCCTACGGAGGGGCAGACAGAGTGTGACCCGACCCCGGATGACAGGGATGTAAGTCTGCCTGGGCCGCGCACCCTATGACCCGGAACTTGCCCGCCACCATCATAGCAGGAAACGGAGACGACCTTGCGGGCGAGCTGACCCTTGACAGGATCGGGGTGGAGCTATTTCCTTAGCTCCAAGCAGCACCCCAGCGATGGCCAGCAGCCACTCTGCCCTTCGGGAGACAGCCGGTAGCTGCTCCTCCCTAAAAAGCCATGGTCTGTAGCCGGGCTCTGGCGATGGTCAGTAGCCACGCCCTCAAAAGGCCACGATCTGTAGCCGGGCCACACAGTAGATGGCCGGCAGCCGCTCCCTCGTCAGGTGCTGCTATACCCCTCTACAGGAACCAGCGACGGCCGGTAGCCGCGCTGGTGAGAGAAGGGTACATCCTCTCTCCTCCTGTAGCTGCCTCAGAGGACTAGACACAGGCTACAGCTAGTAGCCGCTCCTTGTCAGCACGTTGTCCTCCACACGGGGCTGTGGCGACGGCCGGTAGCCACGCCGACAGGCAAGTGACGGCTGGTAGCCACGCCTACAATGAAGGGATGGCCAGCAGCCACCCTCGTTTTGTTGCCCACGAGAACCCAGTGACAGTCAGCAGCTGCACTGGGGAGGAGCACCAAAGCCCCTTGCCCCCTGTGACTCTGCTACTAGAGGGCATTCTGCCATCACACCTGTCACCTGGCAGGGGCACAGACGACCCTACTGTCCACCACCAGTGAGGCAACCTTCAGGAGGAAGGCCTTAGCCCCAAGGATACGTGGAGAGGCCCAGTGCTATACCCAGGGTTATTCTCCGCCCAGCTGGCTCCAGAGGGACACTATCTGACAGACTCCTACAGAGGCCGACGCCATAACCCACTCTTGACGGCATCCTCGATAGCAGGAGACCACAGGTGATGGGCCCCCTAGCCCGCCTCCAGGACCCCCGAGTGAGGCCTTTCTCCACCCCGACGCAGACAACACTTGTCCTCCATCAGGCGCCTGAATGAGCGCTTCAGGACACTCATCGGCCCCAGTCCCGAGGGCCGTACCCCAGTTCCCAGCCCCGACAGTGCAGGGCCCTTCGCCGCAAGCAGCCCTGGATGAAAGAGGACGCCCCTACGAGTGATCCCATGGCCGCAGGACACAGAGGCCCCTGGCGGAGCTCAGCCTCCATCAGGAGCCGGGCTGTGAGATCTCCTGCCGCTCTCTGCCAACGCCACACCCTACCCAGTCCCGACAGTGAGTGACAGTGGAAGTGCAGTGACAGTGAAACAGAGACCTAGACATTGGGGAGTGTGTTAAGATATTAGAGGGAAACTAAGCCCAAGATCTATCAGTGCTATAGTGACGGAAGTGTAGACCAACAGTAAAACAGTGACAGAGTGAGAGAAGCTGAGCAGTGATTACAGTGACCTCAGTGAATGTGTATCTCGGCACTAGTAATACAATTCTTCCACGACATAAGACCTATAGGCGAGCTGCCCATTTTAATCACAGTGTAGATTTCCCTCAACGTAACAGTGACTGATTCCCTCGCCCAATACCTTAAAGTGCCGTTCGTTGTCCTATTCTCTTTTATCCAGAACTATTGTCCAAACAGTATCATGCGAGATACTGCTACCCCGATCTCAATACGTGTCATATAATTGTCTAGATTCCTGTTTTGTGACGTCATCCTGTTCCACATTTAGAATTTACCAATATACGTGTAAGGTTGTTGCCCTGAGTTTTTATGCCCTGTGAGTCTCTTAGTCTCCTAAGCTCCACTCTAGAAAGGGAACCCAGCTGCATAATAGGTGTTCCAGGGACAGGAAGCCGACCCTTAAGCACCCAGCATAAACATTACCAAATTATTAATACAGGATAGCTAAATGTTCCACAAGACTCTATACAAAGGCAAAGCTCAGACTGGTAAAGATATTGTAGGTATCACGCAGGGTACCGGCTGTTTCGAGAAAAAGTAGACAGACACTGCACTTAAGTGAAGCTGGGAGTACACTTAATTATTGGGTTGCCTATGCATTGTAATGATTATATACGTCCCGTGTTCACTGAGGAGCGGGATAGCGGCATATTATTACTGTCTCGGCTTACACTGGGTGAAGTTGGAATAGTTCACCTCTGTCACTATGCTCCAATTGTCACTTTCACTTTCACCTCATGGGCATGGAAGCCACAGTCACGGCAGGGGTGCAGGGCAAGGGAGCGGCCCCTCGGTGGCTCATAGGTATCAGCCCAGGGTCAGCTGAGTCCCCTCAGATGCCTTCTTGTCTAGGGGGCATGGGACTACTCGTTGGGGCGTCGTCCTCCAGATTGGGCTTCGATCAGGTGTGGTGAAGGGCCCCACACTAGAGGAGCTGGGTATAGGGGTTCAGCCCTCGGGACTGAGGCTGAAAAGCTCTTGTAGGGGCTCCTGCAGGCGCCCAGTGCAGAAAGGGCATCGCTCTTCGTCAGGAGTGGAGAGGTTGCCCCCTGGGGTACTGGGGATGGCGTGGAGAGCCCGTCTGTTGTGGTCTCGCTCCTGCTGCTTCACCGTCAGGGTAGGGCTGCAGGGTTGCTGGCAACATGAGTCTGACAGTTGCTTGTCACCCACTGGTGCCGGCTGGATGAAGTGCAGCCCCAGGGTCAATACAGGTCCTCTCCAGCAGTCCGTGAATGGGAGGTTCTCCTTCTGGAGGCTGCCTCAGGCTGGGGAGATAGGGTTGGAGCCTGACTTACCACCGATAGGGCGGCTTGAGCAGGGTTCTCCCTCTGGTCGTGGAGTCACAGGGGACGAGGGACTTTTGGAGCGTCCCTCTCTGGCGTGGCTACCGGCCATCGCCGAGGTTCCTTGGGCAACAGGAGGAGGGTGGCTACCAGCCATCCCTTTCCCGTCGGTTCGGCAACCGGCTGTTCCTGGGGCCCGACTCCCTGATGGGACCACAGACGAAGGGTGACTGCGGGCAGAGCTACGGGCCATCGCCGATATCCCGTATGAGAGGCGGCTACGATCTGTCCCTTGTCTACTGGCGCAGCTACGGTCCGTTGCCGGTGTCGTGCCCCTTGAGGCAACTGCAGAAGGAGAGAGGGCGTGCCTTTCTCTCCCCATGTGCAGCAATCTGCCATCACGGGTTCTGCAGGGTGGGGTGGACAGCACTGCGAGCTGCTATATAGGCCGACTCTTAGATACGCGGCTATCAGCTGTCACAATTGCACGGCTGCAAGCTGCTGCTGGTGCACGGCTACTGGCTATTGCTAAGGTACGGCTACAGGCAGCTGCTTGCGCATGGCTACAGGCTGTTGCTTGTGCACGGCTATGGGCCGCTGCTTGTGCACGGCTATGGGCCGCTGCTTGTGTACAGCTATGGGCCGCTGCTTGTGCATGGCTACAGGCTGTTCCTGGGGTGCTGTCTGGAGCTGGTTTATTAGCTCCACCCCGATCCTGGCGAGGGTTCGGTTGGTTGGAGGGCAATGCACCCGTACTGAGGTGTTTGCGCCGGGTGCACTCCGTGGAATAGGGGCGTGCGGCCGTATGGGACATACGCCCACATCGCACGAACGTCGCGCGCGCTCTACTGTACCTATCCCTTCGTTGTCGCCTCATGGGGGTGTCGTGATCCCCTCTGTTGTCACGGCTGCTATTTCACTGTAACTTTCTCAACAATCAAAAAAAAAAAAAGTAGGGTTGCGGATGCAAACACTAATAACTAGAAGATCTTGTCAGTTGCCTTTCTAAAGAGGTTAGTATATTGCAATAATAAATGTCGAAGCAACTAATACACCACCTTCTTTTGTTGTATAAGCACTCTGTACCTTTTACAACAATAAATATTTCATTTCAATGCACTTAATGCTAATGATATGTCCCAGGTTCAAGATGCGCCTATTTTATCGTGCGAATAAAAAAAAATTATATAGAATCTTTGTTAAACCATACGTGTTTGGTACGAAGTCTTGTGAGAATGTGTTTACTGATATTACCGTTGACATTATGACCTTTAAGCATGTATATGGACCCTCGTGCATATATATTTTCCGTTGGTTATTGACACGAGAGGCGTGCAAATAGATAGCTTGAGGCATCAGCTGTGGCGGTCGTATTGTCCTTTACTGGCCCGAGGAAACTTTATTTCCCTTATTATTTTGGTTATTCTTGGTTCTGTCAGCACCTGTCCCTGTCCACACACTTGTCACAGATACAGGTGAGGCTCAAGAAGGTAAGAAGGGGATTAAACTGGATTACTGTAGGATATGGGGAGGGATGAGAAGTGATGGATCACCTTTAACGTGACAACCATCAGTGGTAAACGTTGGTATTGGTAATGCTCGCTGTCTCGTGGCTCCATTTCCGTCGCATATCATGTCATTATTAACTGGTTTGGAAGTAACTGAGATGAATGAATGTCCATAGCCCTGCATGGATGGCATCCTTGAATATAATCCCAGATGTACTGTACCATAAGACACGCGGGAGCTTACCGTAAAAGTAGTGTATTTATATAGTGCATAGTGGATGATAACGGCCGTGTTGTTTTCGGGTGTGATCGCATTAATGTAAGGCCGTTATTCAGCTTGTACTTCTTTTCAGCATTCAGAGTTACTGTACACATAAGGAAAGATGTGCAGTGTAATGAATTAGTTATGTTAACCAGTCTGTGGCTGAGCAAACTCATCAGCCATAGGCAAGCAACCACCCCTGCAGGATTATCTCATGCATTGAACCATTGTTCCCTAGTGATTGACAGTGCCTTGTGACAGCAATGTGCAGTGAAAAGTGGAGGTTTGGTTCTTGGATGGATGATGCATTTGTGTCTCCACCCAGTTAGCAGGGGCACCTTAGCAGGCTGTACATCACCGTTAATGTGGTTATATGGTTACCACCGAGCATTATAAATGGTTTTCTCAGTTGCAGGAAATCATTAGGCTTGTTTCTCATATAAAGCCACCTGATGCAAAAAGATGAGTGATAAAAAGAGACAGGAAAGAAAGGCAGAAGTAGGATGAGAGGAGGGCAGACAGAGATACAGTGATAAAAGTGAGGAATAAGCAGGCAGCACTACATCAGTTGAGTGGATGATGGTCACCATCACCTACTGCTTGCTGCTATGGTGGGGATATGAATTCAGTATAAGCTTTTCTTTGTATGACATTTGTGGGGTACCATAATCATTTTGTTTCATTTATAAAGGCTCCAACATGCATGCGTTGGCCCCGGTCATCCATTGGCGGCTATCCATTCTGCTTGTTCTCTGGCAGCCACCTTATTCAGTCCATTATCCCTGAGGTCACATTCTGTGACCTTGTCCCAGGTCTTTTTTTTGGTCTGCAGCTCAATGCCCTACCCCCAATCTTCACACTTCTTACTTTGCACCCAGTTGTCATTCCCTGTCCTTTCCACATGCCCAAACCATCTCAGTCTGTCTTCTCATCACAACACCAGTATACTCCAGTCCCATATGTCTTCCATCATGAACCTAGCCCCCTCGGCCCTTGCATTCAAGGACACATTACACTTCCACCTGATCATTGTCATTTCTGTACGTTTGAGCCTCTGAATATCCTCATCTTTTACAGCCCAGGTCTCACCACCATACAGCATCACACTCTTAACACATGCCACATGCAAAGATCCCTTAGCATGGAGGAAGAACCCTCTCAGTGTCAAGAGAGGCAACAACTCCCTGAACTTCTTCCAGCCACTCCTCATTCTAGCCACAGAGCTAGCTCCAGTCCCCCCCCCCCTCCAGCACATAACATGCCTCCCAAGTAACAAAACTCTTCCACACACTCAAGAGACTCACTAGCAAGATCATTCTTGTCATGCCTGACAATCTCCACATGCTTTCCGTTACACAGCATACATGAAATCAGCATTTTTTTTGCAGTCTAACTCTAGTACCACTACATCTCTAATGCACCCACTTATCACAATCACTGCACAAGATGGAATTACTTCCCACACCCTTGTGGCAAACCGCACATGGCCACTCTCCCTCTTCTTTGACAGTACTGCCATCAGCCTGACATACCGTCACCTTTGTTTTATCTGCATTTACTCACAAGCCCTTGTGCCCCCAACCATTAGCTCAGAAAAGCCCTTTTATTTCTCTGTCGGGGAAGATTGAAAAGTACTGTACAGTACAATAGAACCTTGTTACTGTATTACGGATCAGATGGGGGGAATCCCAATCCAATACAACTGATAATCTGGTAAGTCCGATGCCCCCCTTTCCCTCCAGAGTGCTTTTTCAAGCATGTAATGGAAAATCTATCTATCTATCGCCAGACGCCTCAATCCCGTTTGGGGTGGCCACAAACAAATCGCCTCCAAGTCGCCCTGTCCCCCGCCATTTCACTGCCCTGCTCCCAACTCACACCCCCCTCTCTCATATACCTCTCCACCCCATCCCTCCATCTCATCCTCGGTCTCCCCCTCCCTCTTCCACCCTCCACCTTACTCATATACACTTTCTTCATCAGTCTTGCACCCTCCATCCTCTCCACATGGCCAAACCACCTCAGTGTGTTCCTCACAACGCTTCCTATCACATCCACATCCACACCACAGCGCTCCTTTATATCCTCATTCGTCAGCCTGTCTCTCCACGTGACTCCACAGGCTCCTCTTAAATAACTCATTTCCACTGCTCTCACTCTTGACTTGTGTCCTTCCAACAATGTCCAAGCTTCACTTCCGTATGTTAGAGTTGGTATCACAATACTGTCATGTAGTAACTTTTTTACTTCCATGCTCACTTCCCTGTTTCTTATCACTGCTTTCAAGGAACTAGCAACCTTTCTTCCCTGCTGTACCCTTTCAAGCACTTCACCCTCCAAACCTCCATCCTTACTCATCACACTACCCAAATACTTAAACGTACTCACATTTTCCAATTCCTCACCATCCAACCTCGCTGTACATTCACTGACTTCACCTCTCTCAAAGACCATCACTTTACTCTTCCCTACATTCACCTTTAGGTTCCGTTTCTTACACACTCTCCCAAACTCATCCACCAAGCCTTGCAGCTCCCCTTCGTCTTCACTCAACAACACAGTATCATCTGCAAACAACAGTACAGGGAGTTTCAAAATAATTGAGTAAAATAGCATACCGGTATTATAGTAAAGGCGGTCCCCGTTTTACGAATGGTCGACATGATTTTTCAACAGTACAATGGTTGAAACTGTACTTCAAAATTTGCATTTTGATCTCTTCCCAGGCTAGCGATATGCAGTACTGTATGATACTGTCTCATGATATTGGGCAGCAGCAGCGAGCCGAGCCCCAGTCAGCCCCAGTGGTTGCTAGTGTAAACAATCGATGCTCTACAGTGTTCTGTGTTGCCAGTGTGTGTGTGTTTGTTTTTTTGTTTTGTTTTGTTTTTTAAATACCCCCCTGTATCTGCGTTGTGTTTAGTGCATCTGTCATGTCTATGAAAGGCCCAGCTGTCTCTCCTGCTACTGGTGAGAAGAAGAGGGAGGTATTTAATCTTGAGATGAAACTCAGGATTATTGCCCAGCATGAAGGCGGCAAACCCGTAGGGTCCTGGTCATTTGAGCCGTAAGTCATTTAGAACATAATGTCCAAGCTGGCCAGCGGCCTAAACAACATACCGTAACCTATTTCGATGTTATGGCTGAAAGACCAGTACTTAGCCCATAATGGCCTTCACACGTGAACTTGGACTTAAGCAGCTGACAATCTCAGTACAGTACTCAGTATATTATTGTACATGAGATACTCAGCACTACAGTAATCCCTCATTTATCCTGACGTAATAGAGCCATAGGCATGTCCAGTGGCAACATCTGGATAATGAACGCTATTCCCCTACTATACCTAACCTATTTGTACCGTACCTATGCTGACTTTGGCAGTTTTCCAGGCATATTTAGACATCAAAACACACATAGGAATATCCAAAGTAATGCTAAATACCAAAAAAAAATTGCAGAAAAAACACTGAAAGCCAAAAAACACCGTACCTAAACACTACTGTATGTACAGTATCCCTTCTTATTTTGGCAGTGTTTTCCAATCATTCTGCCATATTTTGTTATCAAAACACTCATAAGATTGTCCAAAATAATTTTCAAAACCAAGAAAACCATGCAGTAAAAAACACTGAAAACCAAAAAACACCCTACATATACAGTAATACCTCTATATACGATACCCCTAGATGTGACAAGTGTTCATGGGCCCTTTGGGCCCTCTTGCATTTGCTCCTGCGGAGGGCTTTCACACTGTGCACTCATTTTCTCATACTTCACACTCGTTTCCTCATGTTTCTCACTTGTTTCCTCATGCTTCACACGTGCATTGCAATCATTTCAGGTAATCCGAGTCATGTTTATGTGCTGTTCTAGTCTAACGTTGTCACTATCGGTCATGAAGGCGACATCGAAGGGCCCATAATGGTCCATTTATGTGCTGTTCTAGTCTAACGTTGTCACTTGGATTTTTTGTAGCTAACCAATTAATCATGTTATTTGCAGCTTCAGGAATGGAACCCAAGTTGACCGCACGCAAGTCCGAGATATTAATCACTCGGCCATGGCAACCAACCAAGAAACCATTTACAATGCTGGGTGGGTAACCGTATAACCAAACCGTACGTGCTCCCTACGTGTCAACAAGTGGGTTGGTGGAGGGTTAGTGCCCCTCCCCGTAAAACGAATAACTCAGAGTCAAGAGGCCACCCCTTACGGGATTATGGCATCTGGCAGTAGATAAACTTTTCTGTTTATCTCCATTATTAATTCCTTTTTTTTTTTTTTTTTTTTTTTTTTTTTTTTTTTAAAGCTCATTCTTGATTTCTTCAATTTCCATTTGAAAAGATCTTTCTAGCCTACTTACTCTTTCAGCTAACTTATCATAAGTTTCCTTTTCAACCAAGTCTGGGTAGAAGTCATCATCCAGTTTTTTGCCTTTGTCTCTTTTCTTAACACCTTCTAAAGGCATCTTTCCAAAATAAGCCATCTTAAAGAAAAGATCACTACTTACAGTTTTAGCATTGCTCTGTCGTCTGTTAACCTTGGTGTTGTCTGGCTGATGTAAGGAAATTCATCACATTCCTTGACACTTGTATACTTACTTTAGTCGACACTTCTTTGTAACTTCTTGTTTTACTATGTTGAATCATCACCTAAATTAGCCTGATACGAGCTTGACCCATAAATAGATACAATTTAGGTATCCCCAGAGCAGAGCTCAGTGATACATGTCCAACCCGTGTGTTAGTCACTCCGTTAGAGTGTGTGTGTGTATGTGTGTGTGTCTCCTGGTGACTGGGCGATGTTGGATGTTCGGTAGAGAGGCGGATGGCCGCTGTCACTGAACATGTACTTGTGGCTTATGGTCTGTAGTTGATGGTGGTGGCAGGTGGGAAAGATTTAGCCCTGTGGCTGCACGACTTTGGACATTTGGTGGGGATGCGTACGGACATTTTGACACTGTTTGTGGGTTACAGTCGTATTACTCGGGTGCTGGAGGTTCATTGGGGATGATCAGACGAGCGCGCGACTTTGACCATTCAGTTCAGGGGCGGACGGACATTTTAGCTTTGTTTGTGGGTTACGGCCTATTTCCTGCTCACGGTTCAAGCCCAGCAGCCACGATACCTAATGTTTGAACATATCGGCTGGCTGGCTGAAGTTCTCGGGGACTTTTACGTCCGGATAACGGCAAGTAAATTTGGATAATGGTTTAATAGAGCCAAGGTCCAGCTTCTGGATAATGAACACATCAGGATAAATGAGAGACTGCTGTATATTATAAAATAGGCTTTTTGTTAATGATTTTGCCCAACTGTAGGTTAATGTAAATGTTCTATGCACTTTTAAGGTAGGCTTGGCTAGGCTATGATGTTCGGTTGGTTAGGTGAGTTATGACTATCAGGTTTCAGCTCTGGTCAGATGCCATCAGTCCTAGAGTCAGCCTCTCTCGTGCTGACCCACATCTTCGTGCCATGATATTTTTCTTTGACCGGTCTGTGTAAATACGCTTTTCATGATAGAATGCTGGTTCTGGTGTCATTTTAAGGCTGAATATTTGTACTTTATCGTAGTATGTTCAGAAAAGGAAAACAATGAAATATAAAAGTCAAAATGACGAGCTGAAGTTACACAAAAACCAAAAAGGTTATACCTTGCCATAGAAAAATATTTGCCAAGAATAAAGTAGTAAAGACATATAAAATTGGTTTGAACAGTGCAAAACTATGATAAATTACCTTTACAGTGATATATAGTTTATGGCTATTTATGCATGTTATTGTATGGTAAAGGGAAAGAAAAAAGATGCTCAATTTTGTGTGATTCTCGGCCGCATAATTGCTTAGTGATCATTTTCTGAGATCGGTCTGTGTAAATATACTTTTCATGATAGAATGCTGGTTTTGGTGTCATTTTAAAGCTGAATAGTTGTACTTTATTGTAGTATATTAAAAAAAGGAAAACAAAGAAAATAAAAAGTCAAAATGACGAGTTGAAGGTATGATGCTTAAACGCAGTGTATGATGAATGTATTGTACAGTATTACAAAATTGTCTTAAACTGACACTTGAACGCATCATCGGAATCTCTGAGGTTGGATTTGAAATGACATGTGAGCACGTCATCAGAATCTCAAAGGGTTAAATGCATTTTCATCATCATCATGATTACCTAATCAACTTACAATATATTCCACTTATGATCAGTTTTTCAGAATGTAATCCAATTGTAAGTAGGGAACCACCTGTACTAACAGTGAAAACTATACCCATTTTACATTAACTTGGCTCATAATTTTACACCCTTGTCATTGCACTTCTTCATAACCAGCACACTAGTACTACTGTATGGTCTTGTATAACAGCTCAGCAATCATGAGAGGTAAAGGGCCAGGTTGGCCAGGTTGGGGTGAAAAAGGTAGGAAACTCATGTTTTGTACATTGTACTTATATAGATGGAAGTAGCATGCACCCTTCAGTCACTGCCACTCTCCTCATATGTTGTAGACTGAGTTAACTCATTCATCGTCACTGTCAGGAAAGATGGTTTGTGGTGACTGGTGTCGCCTATGGTAGAGTCCAGAGGTGCATGGGGTTGGGGTCCTGGAGGCTATGTTAGTGGATTTTGAGGCTGTGGAGGCCAGCCGAGGATGTTGATGTTACAGACACATAGGAGGTCTGTGACTGTGCGGATCCTCTTGGCAGCGGGAGAGGGGACAGGCTTGGAAAACTAGGAGACTTAGCTTGGTTTTGTCATGTCTGCTGCAGCTGCATTAGCTCTAACCCAATGAGCCACATGACCCCATAGTGATAGGCAGTAGGCCCACCAGCTTTGCCTATGAAGGTGGGAATTGTGTTAGCAGTATCAGTACCTTCATCTAGAGATTGTCCAGTTGCCCTCACCTCCTCTTCCTCTTCATCTTTCTCCTTGGCCAGTGACTTGCCTTGTTGCAGTTCAGCAGCAGTTTCCTCTTCTGTCTGGTGATGGTAGCCAGGCACACCAGCATTCTCATCCAGCAACTTTTGCAGCTCTTCCTTAGCAAAGTTCCCTACCTTGCAGCTGCCAACATTTCTGCCATCCTCGGTGGCTCAGATCACTCAAAATCATGCAATGGTACTGGAGTCTTGGTTGTTTTGAGGAGTTTGCATCATGCATCTCTCAGTGTGGCATGAGAAATCTCTTCCACACTTCTGCCCAGTTGAAAATGGTGTCCTTGACGATGTACTTTTTTTGAAGTTATGCCCCGAATGTCCTCATAGCCTTCCTGGTCCATCCCATCTTCAGTCACAATGAGGTTCTGGTACAGGTAGGGGCTCCATTGTACCTCTCTGCACACTAAATAACTCCTTAATCCATAAGTTGGATAAAGGCAGTTATGTTGACTGGCAGGAACAAAGCCTTGAATCATCCATCCATGCTGCAGAGTTTGGTGGAGGAAGGATGGACTGGTTCATTTCCAACAGCAGCACTGCCTTCATCTCATCAGGACTGATGCCATACCTTTTTTGATGGTGCCACACAGATGGGTCAAAGATGTGGTGGAAGCAGTCATGAATGATACCCTAGGTAAACCAGGCAGATTTGTTCCCATGGTACTCCACAGGAAGGTCAGTCAGGTTGTCCTTGAGTGACCCATGTCTCTTGTTCTTACCTTCTGTGACTAGCTGTAGGTGATGAGAACCATCAGCATTGACACAGGCCAAAATGGAAAGTTGGTCCTTCATTATTTTTTGCCCCGGATTGCTGCCAGTATCTTTGCAAACCCTGGTGCTTTGAGGAAAAGCATGCTAGACGAGCCCAGTCTCATCTGCGTTGTGGATTTGAAACTCATGCAGGCCTTCATATTCCATCAGCTTCTGAAGATGCTGAATGAACGGCTCCATGGCATTTACATTGGCACTGAGCATCTCCCTAGTTATGGTCTTGTTAACAGTGCCACGTTGCCTCCTAAACCTCCACAGCCAGCTGTCGCTACACTTGAAATTTTCAACTCCAGGGTGAGAGGCAGGCCTTCATGCTGCGTGTTGGATATCCAGGCCACATATACAAACACTTTCGTCTTGCTCCTGTGTCTGTTTCCTCGTTTTTCTGGTTTCACTTTGTATGGTTTCTCATCAGACAGCATCTTGCTCTTGAACACATCCTTATCCTTCCTCATACCATCCGTTTATTTTTTCAAAGTCTCCTTTGTTGTGTCCTTGTCCGCCAGGATGATATGCAGGGTCAACCTCTTAACCCTATGGCCGCGACCTAGCATTTCTCGGTCATTCCCTTGGACACGGCTTAAGTCCCTAAAAAAATGAAAGTGCTAGCTAATTATAACTTTGTTGCCACTTTTCTAATAGGAAATGACCATGACGTTTCCATTTTTTACTATGACAGTGGTAAAAAATGCACCTTTCTACAAAAATATTGTTACTTTCTGAGAAAAAATGTGAAAATAATTAATTTTTGCTATTGTCTACACCCACCGCAAATTGACTTAGGACCTACACATAGAATTGCTATGGGAGAGTTGTCTGTCTTTGCTCTGTGTGTCAACCTCTACCAAGTGAATTTTTTGGGCAAGAAGTAACTGGCAACTCCTCTGGTGTTGGTGGGAGATGGTGAAACACTCAGCACGTCAATGCTTGCCCAGAAGCAAAAGTGGGAGTATATGTTCCCGTCACTCCGAGCTTGCACCTCCCTCTTTTTTCGTATGCATTACTGCTTGCCCCGTTATTTTCCTACAGTCGAGTTGTCGTGCCTGGAAAGTACTGCTCAAGAGATGAAAGGGTCCATATCATTGCAAGGAGGCAGGATAATGTCCCTGTCAACACGATTCGTGAACATACTGGATGGCCAAAGTCGACCATCATGAAGATTTTTGCTGCAGCGTGCAGCATGCCACCTGATGTTGTACCAGAGCACAAGCACGGCAGTGGAAAGAAGAGGACGACTTCCAGAGGTACAGATATGTTTCTGGAGAGGGAAGTAATCAAGAATCCTTGACTGTCAACAGCAGAATTGAAGAGAATGCATCCCCAGCTGTTACAAGACGTCTCAATTCGAACTATCCAACACCACATGCAGAAGGAGCTGGGTTTGCCAAGCCTCACCGCAGCCAAGAAACTGCTTCTCACTGACCACATGAAGAAGCAGCACATTCAGTTTGCCAAGAAGTATGCACACTGGACATCGGATGAGTGGAGAAAAGCTGTTTTCTAATGAAAGCACATTTCAAGTGTTCAGGTGTGTTCTGCCAAGGTACGTCACCCTGCCTTCCGTAGTCGATATGACCCAGCTTATACAGTGCCGACTGTTAAGCAGACACAGTCATTAATGGTATGTGAGTGTTGCTCAGGTGAAATGGGAAGGGGAGGCCTCTACTTTCTTCCTAAGAACTTGATGATGAATGGTGGCTGGTACATTCAGGTTCTGGAAGATCATTTGTTAAACTTTTTTGGTGTTCATGGGTGCAACTTTGTCATGCACGATTCAGCTCCATGTCACAAGTCAAGAATGGTGACAAAATGGCTTCAGGATAATCAGATTGAGGTCCTCGACTGGTCTAGCAACAGTGTGGATCCAAATCCGATAGAAAACTTCTGGGCAAAGATGAAGAAAATCACGGCAGAGAATAAGACACCCAATCTGGATAACCTCAAGACTGAACTGACAAATGTTTGGTGCAAAAAAATGTCGTTAGATTACTTTCTGTGATTCCATGCCAAAACACATCCAACTGGTCCTGAAAAACAAGGGAAACATGATTTCATATTAATGAATGGCATTTCTTGAACAGACATTGTGATATACCATGATTTCTATGTTTTTTAATACCTTGTGAGGGGAACTTCTAAGCCAATTTGCGGTAGCTGTAATTTTGCCATGACGACGAGATTATTTACTTCAAGCAGGATTTTTCGCTAATTTATACTGTACACACTAGACACATGTACTGTACAGTTGTCACATAAAAGAAATAAAAACTTACTGTATTTGTACAGAAGCAACAGATGTGTGGATGGTATATAGCTCTAGTTTCGACCCGCCATATGTTTGTCCTGCCTCGACAGCTATTGTCCCACCCACTCTGTTCAGGCTTAGTTATTCTTTTCTCCTACAGATAGCAGAATATCCTAGATTGGCATGCAGCTCAAATTCAAGGGAATGCAGTCATCTTACGCAGTACAGGGAAAAGATTTTTTTGTCGGCTGTGGACTGTAGTTGCCTGACGCGTCATGAAGAATAATTATTAGGGTAACCACGGTCTCTTCACGAGGCCAGAGGGTTAATCCCAAACTTGTGTTTTAGGTTGCCCCTGCACGTGCCTTTCTCGTGTGCCTTGATCACCTCCATCTTCTCCACGTGCTTAATTTCCTCCTCTTTGCTTTCTCAGTGGAGGAGAGGGAAGGTGATTTTTTACGAGAAGCCATTTTCAGTCACTGTGGGGTAACACTTATTACACTCGAGGGATGTGCGATGTGGAGGTGGAGATGTTAACACAATGCTGACATCATATGATGCAGTGTGTCTGTATCCTCTGCCCTGCCCAGGCCTACTGGAAATAGGTCAAATATAGCCCAGCACACTAACGTTTTCTGCCTGCTCCTCCCCAACTGAGCCCAAGTGGGTTGGAAAAACCGCTGCTAGCAATGGTATTGGTAACTGTGTTTGGAGGCGTGCTGTGCACAAGAAACGATCTGGTAGACCTGAGCAGTACACACCATGTAATAGATAGCATATGTTAAATGTAAAATGTGTCTGATGGGCCCAGAGTTATCCGTTAGGTGTGTGTGATTTTCTTCCATTTACCAAAAGTTACCAGTAATGTACGACGGTTTGTCCAGGAACACTCAAAGTGTACATTAAAGCCAGTATCCAGTCTAGCGGGATACAGTACTGCAAAATGAGGGTTGACTGTACACTGTACCTGTTTTATTTAGTCTGTGCACAGACATTAGCCACAAGATTCCCTGAATGTGTGGAGACATGGTAATGCCAGAATACCTGATGTTTGTTTAATAATGAGCAAGACAGTGACTGTTCTTATGACAGGTCATAGCAGTTATTTCCAGACTCTTCTTATGATGATTCAGAAGTGACAAGTTTAATAGCTGTTTAACCCGTCACTTCCCGAGGTTTTCCGCACCTCCGACATCCCCCAGTCCTGAGCTATTTTGGAAAAAAAAAATTTTGGCTAAAACTTCCGCTTTGGTTGAGAAACGACGGAAAATCACCAAGAAAGGGCTTACCGTGGTCCATAAGTGGTCGGAACAGGTGAGGTCCCCCGCGCCAGGTATCATATTCTATCATTGACGTGTGAGGCGCTCACGTTTTGTATGGTAGGAAATATTGGGAGAAACAACACACAACACCTCTATATTTATTGAATTTGAACTAATTAACAATAACAGTAGCAATATAATGGATTTCAGACACATATATATGAAAAATAAGCATTGTACCATCACGCGAGCATAGCGAGTTAGGTCCGAGTCGTAACATGCTATATGCTAAGTTTCTTGTATCAGTCAACATATCATTTTTTCTACTTGTATACTTCTGTTTCAATGACATTTTACCAATTTTTACAGTTTGTAAATGTTTTCAGATGTTTTCATTCATTATGATGACATGCAGCATAAGTTTAGCGCACATCTGCTTACTAAGCGCACTCGTTATGACTCGTATTTCATCATACCCAATTGTTTTATCACTTTCCTATTATTTTTTCCTTTACATAGAACCTTTCCTCCACCACTGTAAATGTTTTCAATTATTTACATTCATTACAAGGGCATTTAGCGAAATGCTAGCGCATATTCATGTAGTAAGCACAATCTCAAACACTCGTGTTTCATCTTCTACTTTATTTATTCACTCCAGTTATACTTTCCCACTTACATTACACACGTTTACACCCCTATACTCCACTATACATACTGGCATTTTTTATTCAAGTGAGCGTCAGAATATCGCATGAAAATACCCTCGCAATGAATGTTTCGACCAACATAATACTCAAACACTTACATACTAATTCTTCACATATATTACACACTTTCCCACTTGTTGACGTCTATTTTCATAATTACGGGCCTTATTCATTCAACTGAGCGTCAGGATATCGCATCTCTATACACACGCTAGGAATATTTTGACTTGGAATATATTTCAGCACTTACAATAATTTGAACTTATATTATACCCGTTAGCATTTCCAATAATAATAATTACATATTTACGGGCCTTATTTATTGCACTGAGCGACAGAATATTGCATCATAAAACCCTCGCTAGGTATGTTTCCACTTACAGCATATTTATACACTTACATACAATTTTTGCACTTATGTTATACCCGTATGCACTTTATACTAATATTTTCAGATCAACATGACTGATAATTTCACTGAGCGTCTGTTTGTCGCATTTACTTCTTAGTTTCAGCGTCCTATCACATTCACACCATATCAGAATTGCATCAACGTCTGATATTCGCTGAAACATGGGTGAATACAAAGACCCACGTCACACTCGACGCGCTCATAGCGGGTGTCCTTCCTCTGTGTGGTGAGTCTCACCCGGGAATTACTACACATGTGTCACCTGCGTTGGGGCCTAGGTCTGTTTGGCTGGGGAGGGATAGGAGTGGGGAAATGGCAGCCGGATATTCTCAGGGGAGTTTGGGCAATAGGGGCAGTGCGGGTGCGATGTTTGGGCCTTTCAACAGCATAACGTGCAAACATTTCTCTTGTGATCTCCCTCATAAACCCTTCAAAGATTTCCTGAACTCCTGTTGTCATGGCGTGAAGGTGGTGGCAATTCAGAGCAGTGATGTCTAGCAAGTGAAAGAACAGTTTCTTATACCACTTCATTGTGGTCCTGGCACACTCTACCGTCGATATCATGGAGTCTGGTCCACCAGGCGCATGTTTATGTTATAGTCCATGACACACTCAGGTTTCCAAATGTGATGCCTGTTCTCGCTCCGGTAATCAACGGAATCAGTATGGTGCATCAAGGGGCGTTGAACCGTTGACAAGAGGCTTACTTTTCTATTATGGTTCCACACAGTTGCAAGGATGTTGTTGGCTTTGAAGAAGACAACCTCATTCCTGTCAAGTTTCCGCCCTACCTTGGCCATGTGACGCCGGTTCACCTTCACGGTTCCACAGACTCCCGTTTCATGCATGTGAAGATAACGAGCGAGAAGAGGGCTAGTGTACCAGTTGTCCAGGTAGAGGACGTGACCACGATGAAGGTAGTCTTCTATCATTGTCTTTACCACTGCTCCTGACAGTCCAATACTCCGATCTTCTATTATGTCTGTCTGTGCACCGGTGTACAAGACTATGTCTTGCACGTATCCAGTCCTACAGTCTCACATAACAAAGATCTTGAACCCAAAACGGTGCCTTTTGCTGGGTATATACTGCCTAAATGAAATATTACCTCTCCACAACACGAGACTCTCGTCTATGATGAGGTCTCTGTAGGGATAAAATGACGAACGAAAGGTTTGCCTCAGGTGATCAATGACCAACCTAATTCGCCTCATCTTATCTGTGTCGTTTGCATTTGCAGGATCATGAGCATCATAGAAATGGAGGCGACTTAGAATTTGTTGAAACTGATTATGGCTCATCACTTGCCCAAATATTGGTGTAAACATAACAGGGTCCCTTGTCCAGCAAGCCGGAATTCTGTTTTTTCGTATAATATCCATCAAAAGGACCAGGGCAAAAAATAGGAACATTTCTGAAAGGGAGCCAGGGTAATCATATATGATAGAATGCCTACTCCTTGTTCCCAATCTTTCACTCTCAAGGCGCTGGGTGCTTGCTAAAAGGTTGGTTTGGTAAACAATCTGCTCCACGAATGCCTCATAAAAAAACAGGTGGAAAAAATCCAACCTGGTGGAATTCCGGTGAATTCCGGGAGCAATGCAGCCAGAGCGCCCCTGCTCAGTGAAGGGGTGAATGAAGGGAGAAAAATCACTCCCATCCTCCCAATTCCATCCCACAAATCCCTCGTCCCCATCATCCCCATCTCCGCCTTCGTCTGGGTGAGGAGGAGATCCTGGTGGGGAAGGTTGGGGAGAGGGAGTGCGGAGGGCTTCCCCACTCTCACTCCTCTCCCCTCTGCCTTTACCCTTTCCCTTTCCCTTACCCTTACGGCCTTGAGGAACATTAGGGGGCTGTGGGGATGAAGTTGGGGAATATTGGGGAGCATAAGACGTGCTGGGGAGTGGTTCCTCCCCACCTTCCCCCTCCATGACAACACCACGTGATTTTTCACGCACCCTAGTTCGCCCACGTGTTAGGGGATATTGGGGAGCATAAGACGTGCTTGGGAGTGGTTCCTCCCCACCTTCCCCCTCCATCACAACCCCACGTGATACAGAATGCACCCGCACTTGCCCACACACACGAACAGCCGGAGAGAGAGGACGTCCAAGGCATCGCTCCTGACCTTGAGTAGTTTCAGGAATTTTGTCTGTCCTGTCTCCTAGGGTCTTTCTTTAAATTTAAAATAATGAAAGTTGGTAGACTACCAAAAATGTAAAGATTTGTTGGCAATAGTATACATGAATGTTTGTGGCTTATTGGTAACAGCTGTTTAGGTACTTGATCGGTACGTTAAAGATGGCCGAAAATGTAAACAATGAGGGAATGGAATTTCAAGGATTTGATGCTAATACTAATGTCATGGACCTAGTGAAAACATTAATTATGAGGATTAGTGAACTCGAAAAAAAAGTAGAGAATCTAGTGATAAAGGATGTGTCATGAAATAAGTAAAACACCATACAGAGTCTAATCCAGTCCAACGAAACAGCCAATTAAGAGATTAAGAATTAGAAGAGGAGAATGTTGAACTGAGGAGGAAACTTGAAGAGAGTACTAATAAAACGGAGAAGGTGAGTAATGTACTAGAAGAACACAAGGCAAAGTGGGCACACGTAGAAGAAGAACAGAAAGAAGTGGTCAGCTTAAGAGAGATCATCCAGGAAGAAAGGGAAATGAACAAGAAAGAAATGGAAGAAAATGTAGTGAAAATACTGAAGAAAAAAGAGAAAATAGTGAGAGAAACTGTAGAAAGGAACAGATGTGTGATAGTATTTGGAAACAGGGAAGAGGAAGAAAAGGTTAGGTTCGCAAGACTCGAGAGAGACACGAACATGGTGAGAGGAATATTAGGCAAGATTGACTCGAAGGAAACAAGTGGGTAAAAGAAATTGAGGAAGTAAGGAGGATAGGGCCTTATAAGAAAGGGGAAACAAGACCAATGAGAGTCAAGTTTACATCAGAAAGTGTAATAAATGAGATACTTAAAGTGACCTGGAAATTAAGCAAAGAGGCGGGGGATGGAAAATATTATAATAAGAAAAGATCTGAATGAAGAAGAAAGAGAAGCTTTAAAATCATTAAAGGAAGAAGTAAAGGAAAAAAATGATAAGAGGACAGAGGAAGAACGTGAATACTTTTTTTTGGAGAGTATTGGATATGAAAGTAAGGAAATGGTATTTAAGGAAATAGAAGTGAAGGAAATTAGGGGGGATGGTTGTGAAAGATCAGAAGTTGAGGAAGTGGTAATGGACAGAGAGTAGGAGAGAAGAGGGTATTAATAATGTCAAAAATAATTTGAAGGTGATATATACTAATGTTGATGGTTTCATATCGACAAGGATCGAAATTAATGATTTCTTGAGAGAACATGAACCTGATGTCATGTGCTTTGTAGAGACCAAATTAAGAGAAGATATTGATGTTCATTTGGGAGATGGTAAATACAAACTGTGGAGAAAAGACAGAAAAGAAAAAAGGGAGGAGGAGTGATGATAGCAGTGAAGAACAACATAAATGTAGATACTGTGGAAATGGGAGAAGGCAGGGCTGAAGTGATATATATGAAATTAGAAACTGGAGAGAATGTTAAGAGAGATATGGCGGTAGTGTATGTTCCCCAAAGACGAGAGCATGGAAGGATGACGAATACCATGAGTTGTTGTCAGATATGGCTAGCTACTTGCAAAAAATAATTGAGAAAAGCAATAATATAATTTTGGTGGGTGACTTTAATTGTAAAGAGGTGAACTGGGAGGAATGGTACTGGAGGCGGCGAGGATTCGTGGGGTACTATGTTATTAAATATAATAATGAATAATGTGATGACGCAATGGGTCAAAGAAGAGACACGGTTTCGAGGTGAGGACACACCAGCAAGGTTAGATTTACTGTTCACCAAAGAACCCGATGTAATAGAATCATTGGAATATCTCTGTCCTTTGGGAAAAAGTGATCACGTGGTCATTGAGTTCCAGATGTTAATAGGAAACGTCGAGCCAAGAGACGAGCTTCATAGACAGGGAAGATACAACTTTGGCAAAGCAAATTTTACAGGATTGAGAAACTTTTTTTGAAAATGCGGATTGGAGAAAATTCAGAGAAACAAGAGAGATACAGAGGAAGTGGGATATCTTTCTAGACCTCTATAATTTGGGAGTGGAAAAATTTGTACCAAGAGTAAGAGGGAAAGAAAACAGGAAAAAGGAGTGGTTTAATAGAAGGTGTATGATAGCCAAAAAAGAGAGAGATAAGGCGTGGAACAATTGGAGAAAGAGAGGTAACGACAGAACAAAGGAAGAATATAAAAGAACAAGAAACGAATACACAAGAATACGTAGGGAAGAAGAAAGGAATTTTGAAAAAGGTATAATTGACAAATGCAAGGATGAACCCAAACTGTTTTATAGATTTGTTAATGGCAAACTGAAACAAAAAGGAAGGAATCACCAAGCTGAAAGTAGATGGAGAGGTCTTTAATGATGCGGCAATGCAAGCAGAAATAATGAACAAACGTTTCCAGTCAGTTTTCACTAAAGAAAAGGAGCTTGTGGAAGGGGAGGGAGTGATTAGAAATGTTCCGGTGATGAAAGATATAAAAGTGGAGGTGCAGGAAGTGTATAAATTACTGGAAACTCAAGATGTAAGGAAAGCCCCAGGACCTGATGGAATTTCTAATTGGGTACTGAAGGAATGCAGAGAACAACTGGCGGATAAAATTCACAGCTTAATTGTATGCTCACTGGAAGAGGGGAAAGTGCCAAAAGAATGGAAGAGGGCAAATGTGGTACCAATTTACAAGGGAGGAAACAGGGAAGAACCCCTGAATTATAGACCAGTGTCTCTAACCAGCATGGTCGCAAAATTGTGTGAGAGAATCCCGAAAGACAGATGGATAAAATATCTGGAAGAGATGAATATTTTGGCTGAATGTCAGTTTGGATTCAGAAGTGGAAGGTCATGTGTTTCAAACTTGATGAGCTTTTACTCAAGAGCGATTGATGTGGTACAGGAGAGAGATGGTTGGGTGGATTGTGTGTACTTAGACTTAGAGAAGGCCTTTGACAAGGTACCTCATAAGAGACTAATGTGGAAACTAGAATATATAGGAGGACTAAAGGGGAAACTTCTGGAATGGATGAGAGACTTTTGAGAGACAGACAAATGAGGACAGTAATAAAGGAAAAGATGTCTGGATGGAGGGAAGTAACAAGTGGAGTCCCTCAAGGCTCAGTGTTGGCGCCAGTAATGTTCCTGATTTATGTAAATGATATGGTAGATGGAGTGAACAGTTATGCGAGTCTGTTTGCTGATGATGTAAAGATCTTGAGGAAGATAGAGGTTGAGGAGGATTGTAAAATACTGCAGGAGGATTTGGATAGGATACACAATTGGAGCCGGACGTGGGAAATGAAATTTAATGTAAAGAAATGTAAAATATTGGAAATGGGTAAAAGTACCAGGAGACCATCACTGAATTATTTTTTGGGTAATGAATTAATCACAAAAAGGAGAGAAGAGAAAGATTTGGGAGTGCTGGTCCAAGATAGTTTGTCACCAGAAAAGCACATTAACAAGATAGTTGGAGAGACTTATAAGCTCTTGACTAACATAAGAGTAGCATTTCATTATATGGATGAGGAAAAGATGAAAAAATTGATAGTGGCCATGATCCGCCCCAGGTTAGAATATGCAGCGGTAGTGTGGTCCCCACACAAAAAGAAAGATATAAACAAGATTGAGAGAATACAAAGAACAGCAACCAAGATGGTCCCCAGTCTGACAGACCTGTCATACAGAGAGAGGCTGGAAAAACTGGATTTGCCTTCGTTAGAGGAAAGGAGAAAGAGGGGAGACATGATTGCGGTGTTCAGGACCATGGTGGGAGTAGATAAAATTGACAAAGAAGATCTGTTTGTATGGGATAAGAGAGCAACAAGAGGACATGGAATGAAATTGAAAAAGTCAAGCTGTTTGAAGGATATCAAGAAATATAGCTTTCCTTACAGAAGTATAGACTTATGGAATAGCCTGGACAAAGAGATCGTCCAGTCTAAAAACATAAACGAGTTTAAAGTTAAATTCGACTTATTGAGAAACAGCGACGGAAACCCACGAGCATAGTACATTCCGTGTATATCACAATTAGGTATATTCTTAAATATTTGGAACGACTTAGACAAAGAGGTGGTGCATGAGAAAAACATTCATGTGTGTAAAGGTAGACTTGATAAATGTGGATATGGAGACAGGACAACACGAGCATTGCTCAATTCCTGTATACTACAAATAGGTAAATACAAATAGGTAAATACATGATACACCCCGCCGCCTCACACTACCTAGGGAGAGCAGTGACTCACTCACGCCACTCTCACTTTCCATACTCCTCCCTGCACTTTCCCATTCACTCCCCACTCCCTCCATGGCACTTCCTAACTCCCCAGACAAAATACTAGGCCCATACCTGCTCGTCCGACCTGGTGTGCGCTCGGTGCCATGATGAGTTATTACCTCACGTCCATACCACGTGGCAGCACGTCCCACGACTCCGTCCTCGTCCTCGAATTCGGGTTCCACATCACGTTGGGGCCGGGCATAGGATGTTGCACGTGATTTCTTGGCTGGCTGCCCCTCTCTAGCAGCAAGGTAAGTCACGTACTGCCGCTTCGTGGGGGACGGGACTTCTTCATCACTGCTGGTGGTTTCCTCCTCCTCTGGCTGCACATAATCTTTATCAACAACCTCGTCGTCCAGTGGGGAATCACTGTCACCTGTAAAGGCGTCCAGGGCGGCTTAAATTTCGACCTCTGAGAGACCTCTCGTAGCCATGTCTGAGCAGGACCGTTACTAACAGGTGAGTGGACGAGCCGCAAGTTAGCGCGGGTCGCGCGGGGTCGCCGAGTGTCCCTGCCTGGTGGCAGATAGGGGAAGGTCAAGCGAGGATACGTACCGAAAATCAAACGCGAAATTTGAAAATTGTCGAAGTTACGCACTTTGCAATTGCACGACGTATTGGTACATCGCCGGGACTGGCAGATGCAAATCGTTGCAACGTACCCATACGTCGACGGGACGGGGTGGGTTAATAGACTGTTAGAATTTCATATGTAGTGAAAAGTTCACTCTACTTTATTATGTGAGGTGTCAGCAGATGGAAAGAAGCAGACCCATATGTTGAAGTTGAATTTGTTGTCAAGATACAACAGTTTTTGCCCATCTTCAGGTATAAATAGGCATGGACCCTTTGATATATTGTATAGCGAGTTGAAGGGGAGAGCGAAAGAGGGGAGGCACTGTGAAACAAGGAGCAGCACTGCATATTCATTTGACTTGAACAGCTACTTGTTTTGTACAATATAATGTAGGTATTATGGGTAGAAAACAGCTTGGAGAAATGAGAGGGAAACACCCAAATTTGCAAGATAAAAATGATTTCAATATGAGATGTCTGTTTGTAGGTGAGTTGAAGTGTATGGGTTACTGCATTTAGTCATGAGGATACTGTATTTTTTTTTTTTTTTTTTTTTTTTTTTTGAGGAGCCTACAATTGTTTAGTAGTTGATTTTTATGTTGAAACTACTCTGCTGATCTAATTCAGATGATAAAGTGATAATGTAATGTAATCTGATTGTACTTGAAGGACAAATATTTAAAATTATTAGTAACCAACTGGACTTTTTTTTTTTTTTTTTTTTTTTTTTTATAAGGATTCTAGTGCCTCTTTCCAGATTGTAGTGCACCAGGGTTTGCAGTGTAATACAGTTAGACCCTGACAACAGCTGGAACTCTTCGAATTCTTCTAACTGATTGTTGCTTTTTTTCTTTTCTGGAAGCACCCAAGCCTGAAAGGGTTATGGTGATAGAAAACATCATTCCCTTAAATTTCATGAATTGTGAGACTTGTTCTTAAATATCTCAGGACAATGGATGACAATGACTCCCAGGAGCGTGAACACTTCCAGCGCATTGTGCGGGCATTCAAAGCATACAGGTCAGTTGCAAAGTGTTTAGGTTTGTGTTGTACAGTATTTGTATGTCTGCATTATATTTTTGCAGTTCACTTATTGGTGTGGTTGTTGTGCCCCTCTAGAATTTTTTGATAGAACAGATATATATGGAAATGAAATGGTTCAGGATCTTTAAAATGAGAATTTCAGAGGTTTATATTAGTAAGTTTATTGAAAGAATTGTGAGAATATAGTGCATGGTGATCAGCAGCAAGTCTGTAATGTTAGTGACTAGTTGTGCTTATATGGTTGTGCTTTGTTATTATATATTACATTTCATTTATGCCTTGTTTCTTGCTTGTGTCAAGAGTTTTTTCTTTCATATCCATTAATGTGTTATGCAAAGTAATTCCCTTTTGATGCAAGACCAAGCAACATGTCTGTATTATACAGTTTGCAACTTTTTCTGTAACTTTTTATTTTGCAGTGTTTGTGATGTGTATTGTAACAACAAAGTAAGACATTGCGGTACAGTAATCCTGAACAATACTGCTTTACTAAACTGAGCTGACTTTTCATATAAAGTGTATCATATGAACAGTATTTGAAGGGGCAATAAGTTTTCATTGAAGCTGCATAAACTGAGAAGAATTCTGCAGTTTTTCACATAATAAAATTAGAATTATTTGGTGTTTGAACCCAGAAAATATAAGAGGGGAATATGCTTGTATAAAGTGAATAACTGCAATCTTTGAATGTTCTATTTATCAGAGGAAAACAAACCCTCCCTTTAAAATATTATAAATAAAAAATACATTACCGTTGAAAGACAGCTGTGCGAGTTGAATCTTGGTAAGCCTTTTGTTACTGTTTACAAATCTTTGTTTAGTTAAATTATTTTTTAAGAGTGTGAGACTGTAAATACCTGTATTGCGTCCCATTACTTTGACAGAGCGGCTCATGGGTTTGGTTTACTGTAAACATTGTATGCAGTGATATGAGAGTACTGCTCCGTACAGTGCAGTAGAGTAAACATACAGAAAATTTGTGATGAATGTATTTTAGGCGCCTACAGTAAAAAAAAAAAAAAAAAAAAAAAAAAAAAAAAGGAAGTCACTGGATTAGACTGGTCCCTCTCAGAAGGCGTCCCTCATCTCCCCTGACAGACAGCACTCCCACCAACGAGTGGCAGAACGTGAGGGTTATCTCAAGACCCTGCCTCCACACCACCAAGCACTGCTCGAGTCTTACAAGAAACACCTGGCTCTCCAGCGTGTCTGCATCGACCACAATGCAGAAATCATCAGGCTTATTATCAAGGATGTCGATTGCATGTTCGAGAATGTCCACCATCAACCCTCAGTAATACACTTTGGTGTTTATTGTATACTTCATGTTATATGACCTGCATGTATGTCACCTAAATATATCTGTGTTGCAGAAAAGTTTATTACTCCATAGTTCAAATCACAGATTACTCAGCTGTTGTGTTCTGTATTTGTTGTATTGTTCTTGTGAGCAAAGATGACCTAAGAAAATATATACTGTACATGTGATGGTAACTCTTTTATAGGTAGAGTATACCCATTCAGTGTATAGGTCTCCACCAACTTCATTTTAGAGGTGGATGTGTTTGATATCTTGACATTTAACTCCTGCAGCATAGGGAATTTATTTTTGATCATAGTTTATGAAGCCTAGAACAGCCTGGTAGTAAATGAGTTAATGGTCATGATGAAGCCCTCCAGTTTAAAAAACCTCTCTTAAGCTGAGCAATGTAATCTCGTGAGAGCAAAAGTAAAATGCAAAATACAGTATGTCCTAGGTCTTAATGGGTTATTAAAACTTGTATGTGCATGTTCCATGGTTCACCAGACTTACTCGTATGTTTCTTGACAGTTTTCACACACAGCAGTAGATTGTTGGAATTATGGTGTGTAATTGTATGATGTAGTCACAAGCCATAGTGTCTGAGCAACCTCTATTCCTAAACCTGGCTGGAGGGAAGTCGTAGCCAGGCTTTCGCACTGATTGAAGGTGTATTCAGAGTTAAGGTGGCAGTTATAAGCTTTTGCCAGATGCACAGCAACAGTTGGTGGTTGCATTGTTGCTGGGACCTTTTAGAAAAACTCTGAACTACCAACAAGTTTCATTAAGTCTGAAACCTTGGCTGTGACTTTTCACTCCAGCCCTGGTTGCACAGAAATCATGGCTTACGGATGCATTACTGGTATTCTTCAGAACTGATATAACTATATTAGAATAAAGTGGCAGTTAAAGTGTTAATCACTACTTACTTGCCCTTGTACGCTCTCTCTCTCTCACACACACACCGCTCGCTGACTCAGTGGTAACACTCTTGCCTAGCATCTGCTAAGACCGGGGTCTTGCCTTGCTCAGGATGTGAAAAGTTTCACTGAGAAAGTGGGTGGGTACTGTCCCTCTTGAGCAAGGGGATGGTTTTGTGCATATGTTGAGGTCAAGGCTTTGCCCTTCTATCTATCTATCAATCTATTGCCAGACACCTCAATCCCGTTCACGGTGGCCACAAACAAATCGCCTCCACGTTGCCCTGTCCCCCGCCATTTCACTGTCCCGCTCCCAACTCAAACCCCCCTCTCTCATATACCTCTCCACCCCATCCCTCCATCTCATCCTCGGCCTCCCCCTCCCTCTTCCCCCCTCCACCTCACTCACATACACTCTCTTCGTCAGTCTTTCACCCTCCATCCTCTCCACATAGCCAAACCGCGTCAGTGTATTCCTCCTAACGCTTCCTATCACATCCACATCGCAATGCTCCTTTATATCCTCATTTGTCAGCCTGTCTCTCCATGTGACTCCACAGGCTCCTCTTAAATAACTCATTTCCACTGCTCTCTTGACTTGTGTCCTTCTACAACGTCCAAGTTTCACTTCCATATGTTAGAGTTGGTATCACAATACTGTCATGTAGTAAATTTTTCACTTCCATGCTCACTTCCCTGCTTCTTATCACTGCTTTCAAGAAACCAGCAACCTTCCTTCCTTGCTGTACCCTTTCAAGCACTTCACACACCAAACCTCCATCCTTACTCATCACACAACCCAAGTACTTAAACCTACTCACATTTTCCAATTCCTCACCATCCAACCTCGCTGTACATTCACTGACTTCACCTCTCTCAAAGACCTTCACTTTAGTCTTCCCTACATTCACCTTTAGATTCCGTTTCTGACACACTCACCCAAACTCCTCCACTAAGCCTTGCAGCTCTCCTTCATCTTCACTCAACAACACAGTATCATCTGCAAACAACAGTACAGGGAGTTTCCAAACACTACCCTCTCTCACCAGGGCCACTCCAACATCCACTACACTACCTTGTACCTCTTTTATTACCCCATCCATGTATGGATTGAACAACCATGGAGACATGACACATCCCTGTTTCAACCCAACCTTCAAAGAGAAAAATTCACTCAGTTCACCATCCACATGCACTGCAGCCTTAGCACCATCATACATACTCTTCACAGGATTCAACAGCTTCCCATCTGCTCTATATATTCTTAATACTTTCCACAATCCTTGTGCTTTGCCCTTACATCGGAATATATGAGCTCTTATCTTTCTTCCGGAAGGGTTAAAAGCTGATTATCACAAACCATCACGTGATCCTGACCAACCCGGTGAATTACACACACACACACACACACACACACACACACTTTTATGTCATCCAGTCACTCTCCTCTGGAATAGACCAGGAATTGAAGCCTTTCAGTCAAATAATTTTTTTTTTTTTTCCCAACTCAGATAACAATATTTTAATTTAAATTCAGGAGAGACCCTTTAATGAAGGCTACATCAATCCCTTCCAGCTGAAAGTTTTTCTTCTAAGCTGAATAAAGTAGTGAGGTATCATTCATTCATTCATCATTTAATCCAGTGTTGCCCCATGAGGAGCATAGGAGCCTGGGGCTAGGCAAGTTGGTCCTGACATTTAAGATGAGAGTGGCCAGCCTCACCCATCCCTGAATGGCATTACATGAGCAGTAAACCCCAACCATCCCTTGGGCATAAACCAGCACCGGCTCAGTCCGATTGGAGCACAACAAGAATAATATAGAAATGACATTCTTGGGCAGAAAAATCGTTTACTTTCATTTTCAGTGAGTCTCATCTTTTGTCAGTTACTACGGAACCTATTATTTAATCTGAGAGCCCAGAGTTGTGGACAGGCCCTCATTTTGTTTTTTATCGTAGAATAGTTTGTAAAGCAGGTTATCATTATTTAACATTTTTTACCATTATGTGTCTTTGCAGATTACACTGTCATGTGGGAGTTAGGCTAATCATACCTAACAGTTAGTAATTCCATAAATAAGTAATAAATAAGGGCTTGTGGTTACACCTTCATGTACTCGGTTTTTATATCCGTAACTCTTTCATTTCCTCATTCAGAATTGCGATGAGGAATATGTCAACACGCAGCTTGGTCCAGACATCGAGAAGGTTCAGTCAACCATCAGGCAGATAGTGCGAGACTGGTCGCCATGTGGGGAACAGGAGCGGTCACAATGCTATGGGCCCATTATCCACCAGATTGATAGGCTGTTCCCTAAGGATAAAATGTGTGTCACGTTTTGGTTACGTTATCGGTGCAGTACAATTTATTTTCAACTCTTTGAATATTGTGATCTGTTATTTGCTTATCCTTGCTACTTCCAGATAATTTAATTCAGCATAGGATAGACTTTTTGAACTGAAGATGTTATATACAGCCATCATTACATGAGGTCCAACTTAAATAAAAATATCTGGAAGTCGCAAGAATGACTAAACAATCATGTCACTGGATTCATGAATTTCAGGTCTGTATTATTAAAATTGGTATTGTGAAGGTGTAGACAAACCCCCAGTTGTTTTGTGATAATTTTTGAAACAGATGTGATAATCAGACAACATATCTGACTTTTCTGTATCATTCGTCAGTACAGTCTACCATAATCTGGGATGCTGGCTGGTAACATCTAAGAGTTATAGGTGTTCCATGAATTCCCATAAAAACAAAAAAAGAGGTTTATTTACACTTCCACACACTCAGTTTTAATCATATGGTCATCACCCCTTGAATTCAGGAATGTCTTTTGGTTTAATCCAGCTGCATTCAGATTACTGTGATAGGAGAGACCTCTTGAATTGAAAGGGTAAGTGAAGGCTTTATCCAACCCTTTAAGTTTAAAAGTTCCTCCAAGGTTGAATTAAATACAGTATTGTGGAGATTGCAAAAATAAAAAAAGACATGTATGCTGGCTGAAGGGATAAAAATTTCATTAATATTTTGTGCACAATTTTATGTCTGAGATGCATGTTTAGTATGCTTTTCTTTTGCTTGTGTGTGTGTGTGTGTACTGCCGCTGTATTGGACCAGTTGGGAGAAATCTCAGTCAAGAGCAGAATTCAAATATGCCAGTTGTACACCTAAATTTTGGTTATTTCAGATTTTAATCAGTTATATAGGACTGATGTCAGTGTGCTTAAAACTTGAATAGAGAAGGGGAAGCAAGCCCTTAAATATTAATTATCAGCATAGATCCTGTGTTTGACCCATGGCCTTTGCTTGATGCTGCTACTGTGAGTGAGGCAATAGGCAGGATGCAGGTGGGGAAGGCAGTAGGTGTGTCTGGGTTGACTGCCAAAATGTTAAAGGCCTCGGGAGATACATGGGTGAGGTTAGTCACTGGCCTGATAAATATGATTATATATGAGTGTGTTGTCCCAGATGATTGGTTGAAGAGCGTAATTATAAATGTGCACAAAGGGAAGGGTGATTCCCTGGAAAGAGGAAGTTATAGAGGTATAAGGCTTTTAGATCAGATATTGAAGGTAATGGAGAGAGTTCTAGAAGGTATGATTAGAGAAAGAGTGAATATTGACAAGATGCAGTTTGGATTTATGCCAGGTAGGGGGACCACTGATGCCGTATTCATTGTTCGACAGCTTCAGGAAAAATATATTGGGAAGAAAAGGGATCTGTATTTTTGTTGATTGGGAAAGGCCTTTAACGGAGTCCCCTGGGAGGTGGTGAAGTGGGCATTGAGAATGCTTGGCTTGGAGGAGTGGCAGGTTAGGGTGGTTTTGGCCATGTATGTATGTGCTCACACCCTGGTAAGAGTGAATGGAGATTTGAGTGATGAGTTTTCTGTGAATGTTGGTGTGCATCAGGGGTCAGTTTTGAGTCACATGTTGTTTATCATGGTACTTGAAACCCTCCCATGTGACTTCAGAAATGGACTCCCGTGGGAGATGTATGCTGATGATCTGGAGTTGATTGTAGAGAATGAAAGGGAGGCAGAGGAAAGATTTAGGAAGTGGAGAGATGATATGGGGCACAAGGGCTTAACCCCTACACCGCGGGCTTGTTTACCAATGACTTGCATGTGCCGCGGGGTTATTTGGGCTCCGACAGACTCTCAAAAAATATTTGCCAAAAATCAGTTATTAGTCCTAGAATAATAAAATTACATATGCTTATGGCACATACCTTCAGCTTTCTCCTGGAATGATTGTTGAGCCTTCGTCGGTTACCGTAAGACTTGTGGAGACCTCTGAAGTAGGGTAACGAAGTCTCCACTTTACACTTCCCGACAACCGGTAATATGATTACCACAGCCAGATACAAACACTATAAACACTATTCTACAATTTTCAAGTAGTTTGGGATCCATACTCAAAAAAAAAAACACTGTGAAAGCAATGGAAATTACGAGCGCGTCTGATCGTCGCACTGGCACTAGTTCGCTCTTGGTAGTCTGTCATTTATTATTCATAAAACCCCTCACACTTTATATTTCTATTACTATATAACACTTATATATATCTACAGTCTTTATCCATAAGTTTCCTTCAGTAGTATTAGTTTATTGTCACTAGGGATTCAATTTCTTTCAGTAAAATACGTAGCATTCACTTTCTCGTCCTGTATACTGGCATTGAGAGTGAATGTCACTTTCATCTTCACTCTCATAACTCATAGCATTCAGACATGCTAGAGTGAAACTTTCACTTTCATTACTCCTAGGGTATATACTCGTATTCTTATAATACTACTCATTTACATTTCTATTTACGTTCTCTATTTTATTTACGTTATTTACATTTCTATTTTATTTACACTGTGTTGTGCACTGTCACTTGAAATAACTTATCAAACTATTTTCCATTGTTCACGTATATTTACATTCATTACTTTCACTTGCTGTTTACACATTATTTACAATTCCACTTGCACTGTTTTACTCAATAGAAAGATCGTAGTCACTCTTTTATCAATTGTCAGCCCTTTACCTCTTTCCACACGAGGTTTAGTAGGGGGTAAAGGTCACAGAGCCATTTGCATGGGGGTGAAAAAAGGCCTTGAAGTCAGCAAGAAGAAACATACGTCCTCTCACTTCGGAAGATGAGAGTAAACTGATAACGCAGGGCCAGCCAGCCTGGAGGCCTGTTTAGGGGTTATTCAGAGTTACCAATATTACTTCTTGAAACAGCTAAGTCTAGCACTGATATGATTGGCAGGAAATCTAGACAATACATTATAAATTTGGTAGTTCCAGGTGAATGTAAATATCACTTAGGCTTCTCCCTTCCCTCCTTACATGTATATTTATTACGAAAATAGATTAGAGGCCTACTTAGGAGATACATAATCAGAGCTACCAATGTTAAATCTTGAAACAGCTTTGTGTAGCACTGATATGATTGGCAGGAAATCTAGACAATACATTATAAATTAGGTAGTTCCAGGTGAATGTAAATATCACTTAGGCTTCTCCCTTCCCTCCTTACATGTATATTTATTACGAAAATAGATTATACGGCATATTTCAAGGGGAAAAAAACAGCGAAAATTAGCGAACGAGTGCACTTGAGGTGTTGTCAGGTGATAATTAGCCAATTCCAGGTGTATGGCACTCTCACTTACCTGATTTCTTTCTTGTATATATTATTTGGTATAAGAATACGACATAGGGCTTATTTCAATGGATGAAATCAGTGAAAAATTCCAGGGAAGATTTACTTAGCGTAGCATGGCCGGGCAGGCGAGAGGATAGGGTAATGGAGGGGGGGTAGGGAGGGGAGTCAAGAACGGGGAGAAATGGCTAAAGTGTCAACAATGGATGGGAGTACAGATGAGATTAGGAGTGCTGACTAGTGTTGGACATTGTCAGTACTGATAGATGATACAAGCCCCCACTTGGAAGCCCGGGTGAATTCAAAATAACACAGAATCACAAAAGCGACGCCCCGCGGTATGATCCCTTGGTCCCAAGCGTCACGAAAGTGACGCCCCGCGGTTAAGGGGTTAAGGGTAAATGCAGATAAAACTAAAGTGATGATATCTAGGGTTGGTGGCGGTACACTCAAAGAAGAGGACGAGTGGCCATGTGCAGTTTGCCACAAGGGCGTGAAAAGTAATTCCATGTTGTGCAGTGTTGTGATAAATGGGTGCACAAGAGATGTAGTGGTCTTAGAGGTAGACTGCGAGGTAATGCTGATTTTATGTGTGCGGCGTGTCGGGGAGAGTAGGTGGAGATTGTCAGGCATGAAGGGATTGAACTTGCTGGTGAGTCTCTTTGAGTGTGTGGAAGAGTTTTGTTATTTGGCAGACGTGATATGTGCTAGAGATGGGACTGGAGCTAGCTCTCTGGCTAGGGTGAGAAGTGGTTGGAAGAAGTTCAGGGAGCTGTTGCCTCTCCTGGCATTGAGAGGACTCTCCCTATGTGCTAAGGGGTCTTTATAAGTAGCATGTGTTAGGAATGTGATGCTGCATGGTAGTGAGACTTGGGCAGTAAAGGAAGAGGATATTCGCAGGCTCAGACATACAGAAATGACAATGATTAGGTGGATGCGCAGTGCATCCCTGCGTTCAACGCCTGGGGGAACTGGGTTTACAATGGAAGAATTAAGAGGTAGCATGGGACTGGAGTGTATTGGTGTTGTGATGAGGGGAGGTAGATTGAGATGGTTTGGGCGTGTGGAGAGGATCGGGGATGATAATTGGTTGCAGAAGGTGATAAGTGTTAATATCAGTGATGGGGTTGCGAGGGGTAGACCGAGAAAGACGTGGGACGAGGTCATTAAGTGTGACCTCAGGGTTCAGGGACTGAACAGGGAAGCTGCCATAGATCATGCAGCATGGAGAGCCGCCATTAGGTGACCAAGGCCGGCGCATGCAAGCATGTTGGAGCCTTCAAAAATGAAAACGAAACATTTTTTGGAACACTTATGGTTATTGGAGCTGATTTTCCGGCATCCTATGTTACAAAATGCAGTCAGCCATTATGAAATCCCAATACACTCTCGCTCTTAATCATGTGCATCGGAAATTATCATCAAAAGTTGTGGGCTTACCAACCCTGACAGATCTCGTAGTGTGGTAGCTATTTTTGGTCCAGTTTTTTTTACAGTTTATATACAAGAAATTTATCATCTCTACTTAATGCACATGATGTGTCCTATAGTTTTTATCTCAGTGACACACAGCTTTATGTTAAGATGACTGATATTAATGTTACTAAGAATAGACTGGAAACCTTAATATCTAATATTAAGATCTGGTTGGCAAAGAGGAGACTTAAACTAAGTGATTGTAAAACAGAAATCATTATTATTCAAGGAAACAGAAGGGATGGTGATGCTGATAATTCCCTGACTATAGAGCCTGGCAAGTCACAACTTCATCCAGTCTGTTTGAAATCTGGGTGTACATTTTATTTTGAAACTGAATATAAAGAACATATTACTCAAGTTGTCAGAAGTTGTAACCTGCTCATCAGAAACCTGTATTCAGGAAAACAGTTTCTAAATAGATGAAGTCCTTTTAACACTAGTCCACACAGTGGTTTTGTCTTGTGTTGATTATTGCAGCTCATTATGGATTGTCCTTCCAAGTAATATACTAAAGGTTCAGTCTGTTTTGAACTGGGCATCAAGGCTTATCTTTGGCCTTTCTCCAAGAACCCCCACTACCTTTTCTCTAACTGAGTTACACTGGTTGCTAGTAAAGGCTAGAGTAGAATTTAAAATGTATCCAGTTACTTTCAAGGTTCTAAAGTATGGTGAACCAAAATGCCGTATCTTGTTGAATTGTTGAAACTTGCTGGCATGCCCAGATATTATATTAAGTGAAGATGATCCCTTGTGTCTTATGAGCCTAGAGCTGTTCACCAGTTATCTTTCTCTGATCAGTATTTTTCACATACAACCCCTAGGTTATATAGTAAATTCCCAACATCTTTTGAGACAACTGACTTTCTTTGTTCGTTGAATCTGTGATGGGACAGGTCAGAGCCATTCTTTAGTCAAGGAGGTATGACCTGGGGAGAGGTGTTGTCATGGATGACTATAGGGTTTAAAGTCCTGCCACTTCTGCTGACTAAGCTTGTATATGAATGATATCACAGCTATTTACAGTGGGATCTCCTAAATCATGGTCTTATGAGACTGGGCACATGCTGTAATTTGAGAATCTCATGATTTAGAAATAGCTAATCTCTTGGGAAAAATTACTGTTGAGAGTGTCATTTTGGAGAAGTTTCCCTCCTAACCCCCAAACTGACATCAAACTGGTCACCAGCAAACTCTGACGACCTGGAAAAGTAAAGTATTTAATGGAAATGAACAATGACAGGAGTGAGAGAGAGAAAGACAAGTTTTGAGATGAGTTGGTGAAACAGTGGGAGAAATGCCCAGGAGCTATAAAGTGATCATAATAGATGTTACAGTATTATTGTTATTATTATTATTATTATTAATATTATTATCATTATAATTATTATTGAGTGTGGTTGGGAAGGTACATGGAAGAATTATTATAAAGTAAGAGAGATATCGGAAGTCCTAGTGAGTGATGAACAGGGTGGCTTTAGGAGTGGAATAGGATATGTGGATCAAATATTTGCAGTGAGACAGATAGCAGAGAAGGCTTGTGAGAAGGACCATAAGGTATTTATAACATTCATGGATCTGGAAAAACCATTCGACAAAGTGGACAGAGAAGGATTGTGGAAAGTTTTGCGCATGTGCATTGTAGATGATAAGCTGCTAGGTGAGATCATGTTTTTATGTCGGTAGTGAACCATGTGTATGGGTTAAAGGACATCTAAATGAATGGTTCACGATCAGTGGGGGTGTGTGACAAGGTTGTGATGTCCCCATGGTGGTTCAATATATATATATGGATGGGGTGATAAGAGAAGTAAAAACATGAGTAATGGAGAGAGTGATGGTGTTGATAATGAATGGCATGGTTGGAATATCTCAGACTTGTATGCTGATGATGCAGTACTGCTTGCAAGTACTGGACAAGAACTTGGTAGGCTAGTGCAGAGTTTTGGTGATGTCTGTGAGCATCGTGCTCTGAGAGTAAATGTCGAAAACGGTAAAGTGATGGTTATTGAGAGTGATGTTAGAGTGAATGGAGAGAGGCTGGAATTGGTGAGAGAGTTCAAATACCTGGGTACAGGTGATAGAAAAGAGAGGGAAATGTGCAAAAGAAGTAGAAAGTAGCATGACACAAGAAAGAAAAGTAACTGGTGCAATGAAGGCCTTGATAAGAAACAGAGGCTTGACTGTTGCAGCTGCACGAGGCTTACATTAAGGAGTTTTAGTGCCATCTTTAACATAGAGATGTGAGACTATGATGTGGCATGAAAATGAAAAGTCAGGAGTAACAGCAGTGGAGATGGGACTGCTGAGGAATGTATGTGGGGCACAGAGGGTGGATAAGATGCAAAATAATGTGATTTGTGAAAGATCTGGGGTGAGGAAGTCTGTGGACACCAGAATCGAAGAGAGTGCACTGAGATAGTATGGTCATGTAGAGAGAATGGATAACAATAGAGTGGTGAAAAAGGTATATCTGAGTGAATTTGAAGGAGGGAGGAGGCGAGGTAGATCAAGGAGAAGGTAGAGAGATATGGTGGATGAGCGAGTGAGGAAGGGAGGTTTGGAAGTCGGTGAGGCTAGGGTACTGACAAGAGATCGAGCTGGCTGGATGAATGTTGTGAGGAGGAGTGCATGATCAGGGATTTGGCATCCCTTTTTAAAGAGGCAGCATCCGGATTGACTCAATCGGATACATTTATGTAAAGCTACAGATCGTGATGAAAGTTTTTGACGTATCCGATAGAGCCAGGATTCCGAGGGCTTGAATGATGAGTGAATGGAAGTGTGGCCCATTGGATTGGGCAAATTTGGGCTGTCTGGACATTGCTACTCCTCACCCTGCCCTACTGTAGGGTGGGAAAGGAGGTCCGGATGATGATGAAGATGATGATGATGATTATTATTATTGTTATTATTATTACTGTATTTATTATTATTATTATCATCATCATCATCATCATCATCATCATCATCATCATCATCATCATGCTGTAAGTTATAAGGATATGGCTGTGGGCCTAATAGATTCCATTATCATTTATACCATCATTAAAGTGGGAGTAAGATTTGGTTCCGTGACAATGACAGTGACAGAAGAATGCCTGGTAGGTTGAAGGTATCTGATAAAGGAAAGTTCTAAATAGTGAGGGCTTTCTCATTGCTCACTTTTTGAGATGTATGAACTGCTCACAACAAGATCATAGGGTGATGGTGAACACTGGTGGTTCATTCAGGGCCCAGAAGATGGGTATTGAATGTACCAGAACACCAGGGCCTGGATCCAAAGGGTGCTTACTAATAAGTAGTTTTCAGTAATACATAAACTAGATCTTTTGATATTGATCATCTCTTTGTACACAAGGAATAGAATAACGTATACCTATTCAGATTGATAATAGAGGTGAATGGTGGGGATAAGACAGGGTTACTGTGCCAATACAGTTAAAGGTTCAGGGGTTTGTAATGTTCCTCAGCACCAGAACTCATAACTGTTTCCCAGCAATGGGTAACAGATACTTTTGTAACAGAATTAATAAAAAAAAGGGTCACATTACCATCAGTTATCTTCTATTCCAGGATCCACTGGTACACACACACACACACACACACACACACACACACACACACACACACACACAGATGGGTACCAAGCTTAAGGGATCTAAGCTACGACGAGAGACTAGAAAAACTGAGTCTACAAACACTACAGGAGAGGAGGAAAAGTGGAGACATGATTATGCTATATAAATACATCCCAGGGAAAGAGAAAATAGACATAAATGAGTGTATAAGCTATGGAGAATCGTCACCAAGAGGGCACTGCAGAAAACTACATAAAAAGAGAGGTGATAAAGATTTAAGGGAATTTAGTTTCCCAAGTAGGGCAGTTAATCAGTGGAATGGAGTACCGAATGAAATAGTGTGTGCCAAACAATTAATAGATTTGAGGATATGTATGATAAAAATGATCTAATACTCGGGCCAGTACGAGCTTGACTCATTCCTGTTAAGATACAGTTAGGTATGAACACACACACACACACACACACACACACTGGTACTATACATAACACATATGTATGTTGTTCACCATCACCCTTATATCAAGAGTAAAGCTTCTGCCGTAGGTTATTAAACGTTATGATTATATTACTTTACATGATTCAATCCTGTCCATTGGGATGTATTTTTTATCTTGAATATTGATTGTATTGAATAAAATGCCATTTCTCCTTGTTTTCTTGGGTAGGTACAGGTACACACAATCTAAACAGTATTGGTGCATATCTAACATGAAAGATTTTTACACCACAGAGGTGCCGTTGAAAAATGTTCAATAATTCTACCCCACTTTAGTTAACCTGCTTTTCTGTTGATAGCCATATACTGCACAACTTATTTGTGAAATTTCTTAGCCATGTATTGTTGTCATATCCACATATACATGTGCATCGCAAGCTTTGCTGTGTTAACTGTTTAGAACAGGGCTGACATGAATGTCTTACACAGTTAGTCAGTCAATAGCAGACCCCTTTCTCCTAGAGTTGAGCCTCAGTTACATATAGATTCTGTGTCATGCACACACATTGGCACAGTGCCAACTGACAGTGCAGTCCCTGCGACTCCCTTAAAAATATTAGCCAGTCAAGCATATAGTTAAAATTACTTTTACATGTAACCATTGAGCAAGTACTGTTTCATGAGAGTATTATGCAAGACACATTAAATGAAGCTGCATACTTTGATACCTGCAAACATTTTAAATATATTTTATGGCACAATGTGATGCAGTTCTCTCCTTTTTTATCGGGGGGAGGAAGGAGGTTAGGAATGGGTGTTGAGGCTGATCAGCTGTGTTAGGTTAACTGCAGAAAAGCATATCCCACATCATTGAAGCTTGGCCACTTTGAAGTAAGATATTGTCAGACCTCTCCTGTGTGGTGCGTTTATATTGTGTGTACAGTACTGACAGCATAAACATCAATGTCTCATCATTGCTTAGCTATTTGTTATGCCTTTTTGTAGTTTAGCGCTACCCATAGTTTTGTCTTTTTATTTTACTTTAACCCTTAAACGGTGGCTGACATCTGTGGATGCTCTGTGTAGGACAGTGGCTACATTCACAGTTGCTCTGGGTTAACCGACCTTTTTTTTTTTTTTTTTTTTTTTTTTTTTTTTCTCCCCTACCTTTGCATGCATATAACCATTTTATGAATTTCTGAAATGCCATATTTTTAGCCGAACGTACAGTATTGTATTGCGCTAATCTGAAACATTGCGCTCTTCTTCCCTTGCTCATCCAGGCCGACACAAACCAAGGTATATGAATTTTTGTGTATTTTGCATACTTTTTTTCCTGAACTGCTTTTTATATGGAGAAAAATGCTTTTGAATTTATTTTTGCACACATGAGGAATGACTGCCAAGAATTGCCATCCGTTTAAGGGTTAATATTAAAATCCTTTTTCTGAATTTGTAGAAAGTAGGTTATTGTGACTGCAGTATTATTATACCATAAACATATTTTCTTGCATTGAAATTAATAGATTCTTAACCATTTGAACCTCAGGACATTCTTTTTTATTTTATTGCCACTACTAAATGGTTTTAATTAGATTGAGAGAGTACCCGTATAGTGGAATGGTTAGTGAAGGCAATGTTAAATCTCTCCAGTTCAAAAAGTCGGTTCTCAGCTAAGAGTAGAATCATATGGATGGGATAAAGTACTGTATAAAAGCCATCATGACAGTGAAAAAGTTAATTTCTCTTAACCTCTAGACTCCAGATGATATCTGTAGATTATTCTTGCTGCTGCCAGATGATTATATACAACTTACAGAAAAATTTTCATACTGAAGGGCTGTATATAACCCCTCCCATGTGAAAGGTCTGCTGTACAGTAAGTAAAATCTTCAGGAGATCATTTATATTTTTGAAGGCTCCAGTATGCTTGCATGCATCGACCTTAGTCACCTAATGGCAGCTCTCCATGCTGCTTGATCCCTGACAGCTTCTCTGTTTAGTCCCTTAACCTTGAGGTCTCACTCAGTGACCTCATCCCAGGCCTTTTTCGGTCTACCTCTCACTACCTTACCCCCAGTGTTAACACTTCTCACTTTCTGCACCCAATTATCATCCCCCATCCTCTCCACATGCCCAAACCATCTCAGTCTACCTCTCCTCATCACAACACTAATACACTCCCAGTCTGATCCTACCTCTCAACCCTTCCTTTGTAAACCTAGCTCCCCCAGGCCTTGTACTCAAGGACACACTGCACATCCACCTAATCATTGCCATTTCTGTATGTTTGAGCCTGCAGATATCCTCTTCATTTACTGCCCAGGTTTCACTATCATACAGCATTACACTTCTAACACATGCCACTTACAAAGATCCCTTAGCACAGAGGGAGAGCCCTCTCAGTGTCAGGAAATGCAACAGCTCCCTGAACTTCTTCCATTGCAGAATAAAATCAATATGGTATCCCAGGGCTTAGTGGAGTAACTCCTTCATTATGATCACATACTGTCTTATTTGTCTTATCTCCAGATACATTTATTTTGCCAAGAAGAGACTTTGACAGTTTTCCTAATACTTGTCCTATCTTCAGACACTTTCATTTCAGTGAGGAGAGACTTGACAAGTTTTCTTATATTTTTCCCATAATTCAGATACTTTTATTTCATTGAGGAGAGAATTGACATGTTTTCTCATATCTATCCTATATTCAGACACTTTTCCTTCACTGAGAAGGGACTTTTCAAATAGGAGAGGTCAGATATAGCCACTAACCCCTTCACTACTAGAGGTTTTCTCCAGGCTTAATAGGCTAAAATCATCTGGAGGTAGCAAGGATAAAAAAAAAAAGGGGGGGGGGAGCTGTATCACCAGTGTAAAGTGAGTAAACATCACCTCAAAAACCATATCTTATCTCCTGCGGCAGGAACCGGCAAGATGTCAAGATCCTGGTGCCTGGGGCAGGACTTGGGCGCCTGGCGTATGAACTGGCCAAGAGAGGTTTTGCTTGTCAGGGCAATGAATTCAGCCTCTTCATGCTGTTTGCCTCAAATTTCGTCCTCAATAAGTGGGTCCCTGATATGAAATTCCAGTACAGTATAGTAAACCCTTTGTATACATAACTGTCTTTTAACAAAGTTTGGTTTTAACGACCACCTTGGGCTGGCCAAAAGCTGTGTTCATTTAACGAAACTTGTTTCGTAAAAGAATGGACCCTGGGAAACACCGACCAGCGTGGCATCCCTAAACACAAACACACACACACGCTCACACACACACACACACATGGACCAGCCAGAATGAACGGATGTGTCTCAACCTCCCCGACAAACCTGAAGTAGTTTTCAGGAATTATGTTTGTCCTGTCTCCTATAGTCTTGTCTAAAATTTAAAGTATTGTATCTTTAATATAGTCTGCCAAAAATATAATGAGCTAGTGTCAGTGAGTATACATGAATGTTCATAGGAATTTCAGTAACAGCTGTCAGTATTGTAACCAACCATCAGACATGGCCGACAATGTAAACATCGAAGGACCCGAATTTCCAGGATTTGACGGTGAAACAATGTGATGGATTTAGTCAATATGTTGGTTATGAGAATTAGTAAACTAGAAAAGAAAGTGGAGGATCTAGTATAAAAAAACATGTCTGAAATACCAACAACACTATACAGAGTGTGATACTCGCCAATGAGATGGCGAACAAGGGGATAGAGAATTTGAAACGAGAAAATATTGAATTATGGAGAAAATTAGAGGAGAGCAGTAACAAAACGGAGAAGGTGAGCAGTGTGATAGAAGAGCATAAGGCAAAGTGGGCACATGTGGAAGAAGAACAGAAAGAAGTGGTCAGCTTAAGGGAAATCGTTCAGGAAGAAAGGGAAATGAACAAGAGAAAAATGGAAAATGTAGTGAAAATATTGAAGCAGAAAGAGAAAATAGTGAGAGAAACAGTGGAAAGGAATAGAGTTGTGGTAATATTTGGAAACAGAGAGGAGGAAGAAAAGGTTACATCTGTGAGACTCGAGACTCAAATCAAGCGAGAAAAATATTGGGGAAGATCGATCCTGAAGGAAACAAGTGGGAAAAAGAAATTGAGGATAGGGACATAAGAAAGGGGAAGCAAGACCAATGAGAGTTAAGGTGTCATCAGAAAGTGTAGTAAATGACATATTTAAAGTGACCAGGAAACTAAGTAAAGCGGCAGGGATGGAAAATATTATAGTAAGAAAATATTTGAATGAAGAAAAAGACATTTTAAAATCATTGAAGGAACAAGTAGGGAAAAAAATGACAGGAGGACAGAGGAAGAATGTAAAACTTTTTTTGGAGAGTGATAGATTTGAAAGTAAGGAAGTGGTATATGAGGAACTAGAAGTGAAGGAAACAAGGGGGATGGTTATGAATATGAAAAAGGGAATAATGAGTAAAGATATAACGGGCAGTAAATCAAAGTATCATGTATAGTAATGTAGATGGGTTAATATCTAATAAAGGGGAAATTGGAGACTATATAAATGAAAAGAAAACTGAAATTGTTTGCTTGGTGGAGACTAAATTGCCCCAAGATGTTGATACAAAATTATTTGGATGGAACAGTTATAATATTTGGAAGAAGGATAGAGAAAGCAAGTTTGAGGGAGTTGTAATGATTTTAACCCATACCAACTTGAGAACAAAAAATATAAAAATTGAAAATACCACGGCTGAACTTTTGGGAATGGAAATCGAGGACTGTTATGGAGAAAAAAAATAGATGTAATAGTATTTTATGCCCCCCAAACTATGGCATGGACAAAAGATTATGAGCGGTAAATAAGAGAATCCATTATTATGCTAAAGATGGTCATTGAATGAAGAAATAGAATAATAAGTATGGGGGATTTTAATTGATAATAAAGTTTAATTGGGAAAGTTTGGATGCTGGGAAGAATGAGGAATCATGGGGAAATAAATTAATGGAATTGGTGATGGAAAACATGTTAACTCAGTTAAAGAAAATACAAGAAGTAGAGGAGATGATGAACCATCAAGGCTGGAATTGGTATTCACAAAGGACCCAAATGATGTGAAGAACATAATCTACCAATGCCTCTTTGGTTTAAGTGATCGTCTGGTTATTGAGATGGAAGTGGTGGGAGTTAGGGAAGGAGAACGAGATGAAAAACACAGAGAAAACAGATACAGTTATGGGAAGACTGACTTTGCTTCCCTGAGGAACATTTTCCAAAATGTAGGTTGGGGAAAAATGAATACGATCACAAATGTTGATGAGAAATATGAGTTTTTGATAGAGGCATATAAAACAGGAGTTAGTATGTCCCGAAATTCTCCGCAACAGTGGAAAGGAAGAAAGAATGGTTTAACCATAGGTGTAGCATGATATGTGAGGCAAGAAGAAGAGCATGGAATAGAGTGAGAAGAAGGTATAGTGAAAGGGCTTGGGAGGAGTATAAGAAGGTAAGAAATGAATATGTAAGGGTGTGGAGAGAGGAAGAAAGGAAATATGAAAAAGATATTGTAGCTAAATGTAAGAAAAGTTAAGGAAAGTATAATACGATTGAGGGATGGAGATGAAACTTACGAAAGAGAAGAAGAAATGTGCGAAATATTAAACAACAAGCTGCAGTCAGTCTGTGTGCTGGAAGAGGAGTTTAGGGAACATGAAATGGAACCCGGGATGATGGGAATGGCAGAAATTGCAGTTGACATGAATGGGGTGCTACAACTGATGAGGGACTTGGATGTGAGGAAAGCAATGGGACCAGATGCTGTGGTAGGATGGATCCTGAAGGAATGTGCTGACCAATTATTGTGGCCGGTGTATGTGATCAAGAGCTCTCTCGAAAACAGACTAGAAAAGAGCAAATATTCTGCCAGTCTTCAAGGGAGGAGATAGGAGAGATCCTATTTAGAAGAAAATGAAATGATAACACCAAGACAATTTGGTTTTAGGGAAGGAAGATCTTGCATTACCAACCAATTAAGTTTCTATAGTAGGGTAATAGATGTTATACAAGAGAGAGAGGGATGGGCAGATTGTGTCTATCTTGATCTCAAGAAAGCATTTGACTGGATGCCTTATAAGAGACTGCTGTGGAAGTTGAAGACCTTTGGAGGAGTGCATGGAAACCAGTTGAAGTGGATGGGAGATTATCTGACAAGATTGCAGATGAGAACAGTTATAAAAGACAAGTTTTCATAATGGAGAAATGTGACTAGTGGAGTCCCCTAGGGCTCTGTCTTAGCTCCAGTACCTGGTAATGTTTCTGATATACTTGTATATAAATGATTTGCCAGAAGGTTTGAATAGTTACATGAGTATGTCCGCAGATGATACTGAAATCATGAAATATATTAACTGTATTGACAGTTGTAAAAAACTGCAGGAGGACTTAGGTAAACTCCACAGCTGGATCCGTACTTCGAAAATGCAATTTTAATGCCAAGAAGTGTTATGTATTAGAAATGGAAATGATTGAAAAAAGACCACACTGGATATATAAAATGGGCAATGAGATTATTAGTAAAAGAAAAGATGAGAAAGACTTGGGAGTGATTATTCAGGATGACTTGTCACCAGAAAAGCATATAAACAGAAACAGTGGAGGCACTTATGGATTACTGACCAACATGAGTGGCTTTTAATTATATGGACAGGAAATGCTGAGGGAGTCAATAATGACCGTGATAAGACCAAGATTAGAGTTTGCGGCGGTGGTATGGTCACCTCATTTGAAGAAGCATATTGATAAACTATAGAGGGTTCAACGGATGGCAACAAGGATGATACTGTGCCTAAGGGAACTGACCTACAAAGAGAGATGTCAAGTCACAATGTTTAGAAATGTAAGAGAACTGGAAAGGGTGGATAGAGAGGATCTTTTTGTGTTGGATGATGGAGGAACAAGAGGTCATGATTTCAGGTTGAGAATAAGTAGATGTCTTAATGATCTTGAAAGGTTCATTTTCCCGAACAGAAGCATAGGTATTTGGAATGACATAGACGAAGAGATTTTGCAGGCAAAAAACATTCATGTGTTTAAAACTAGACTGGATAAATGTAGATATGGAGACAGGACAACATGAGCTTAGCTCAATTCCTGTATACTACAAATAGGTAAATAGGTAACTACACCCACACACACACACACACACACACACACACACACACACACACAACTGCATCAGTCTTTGGATGAGCAGCATTGTAAGAGGAGCCATAAATAGAACATTTATTGAGAAAAAAGAGCCATTTAGACCTAGATGTATATTATTGTCTATGACTGTATGGCCGAATAACACTCTATATTTAACGATCTTTGGTAAGAGCCACAACGCCTCGGAAATTATCGAACAGCATGGTGTTCGGCTGTAACATCAAGGGTCAGGTACCATTTAGTTAGTTATATTGAGGGTGTACAGTACATCATAATACAGTGACCAAGATTCATAAAAGTACTGTATAGGCAGTCCTCATTTAACCCCTTCACCCTTGGTCGTAGGTGGTGGTGACCATCATCCACACAGTTGATGTAGTACTGTCTAATTCTTCTTTCCCTCTTCTCATTATATCTTTGTGTCTGCCATTTTCTTATCACTCCTCCCTTTCCTTCCTGTCACTTTATATTCCATTTCTTCTCCTCCTCTTCACCTCCTTACAGGGCGGTACAGGGCTTTTTCATGTTTTTTGCATCTTAGGATAGATTTTTGCAAACTGAAGGGGGTAGTTATTACTTTGGTAATCCCCTTGAATACAAGAAACTTATTCTAAGTAAAAAATTTTCTGGTAGCATCGATATCAAATGATATCACCAAGTTCAGGGAGGTTATACTTGTTTTACTAATTTAGTTGCTGAAGAACTAATGTGTGTTTTTACCCTAAAGTTGCTGTGAAGTTACATATTTTCCCAGTACTGTATATAAATCATGAGTCAAAAGCTTGTTCCACATAGACTGTTTTGCTTTATGTAGTATTTCACCAGAACACATCTTAGACTAAGGGAGGAATGACTGTACTTATAATTTTCTCCCATAGCTTTTTTTTTTTTTTTTTTTTTTTTTTTTTTTTTGAAGAACCAGAGATATGGTTATATTCATCATTGTGTCATTGTCTTTCCTGTAAAATGAAAGTAACTTACAGTATTTTTGATTTTGTAACTAAGATTTGTTTTTGCAGGATGATAAACAGACATAAGAAGTTTCAGAAATTTCTTTGTCTTTCTTGCAAAAAGAAATCAGTTACAACAGGATATTAATTGTTTGTGAATCTGTTATCTCAGGATGCAAGGTTAGCCCCTGCTGTCTGATGACAAATTCTTTTTGTTTATTCCAGCCACAATAGTACTGGATGATTCCTTCAGCTTAAAAGAGACTTTCTGATGTTGAGTCATTTTGCTATTAGTTGGAGTAACCTTTCTGAAGCTAAACACAGTAATCTGGTGATAGTCTGATTGATGGAAAATACAGTATGTCATCAGAGTGAAAGTTGAACAGGTAAAGCATATTTCATTGGTGCATGTATATGAGAATGGTATGACATTTCAGAATGAGACACACAGCTTTTGTAAGGAAAGATTACTGTCAACTTGTGGTCTTAAGGCTAGGCAGCCCTAGTCCAGAATATTTTATTTATCTTACCCCTGTTCTGTGATGAATTTTTCATTTCATTCTTGCTACCTGTGTACTGCAGAAGGGCAGCTTCAGGTTGCAGTCCATTGTGGTCACATTCAAATGACCCCAGGTCACAGCAACAACCACTATCTCTGGACTGTAGATGATGTCATTCTGATCAGGGGAGACTTTCTGTACTAATATATTAATGAAGGCTGTATTTAATGTCTCCATCATCATCCATCATCCAGTCCTACGTTGTCCCATGAAGAGCGTAGGAGCCCGGGGCTAGGCAAGTTGGTCTTGACATTTAAGATGAGAGTGACCAGCCTTACTCATCCCTGAATGGCATTATGTGAGCAATAACCCCAACCACCACTTGGATATAAACCTTCACCAGCTCAATCCGATCGGAGCGCCATAATTATCCACTAAACCACCAGGTGCCATAATTTGGTTATATGGTTGCCACCCAGCATAGCAAATGGTTTCCTGGTGTACAGGAAACAATTCGGCTTGTCACTCAGTGTAGAGTCACCCATAGGCAGAAAGAACAGGAAAGAATGAAGGAAAGAAAGACAAAAAAGGGAGTGTAAAGTCACCCGTAGACAGAAGAACGAGGAAAGAACGTAGTAAAGAAAAAGTGAAGAGGAAGGAAGGAAAGGAGGGAGGAGAGGAAAGGGTAGTCACCTGAGAGCAGCACTATATTGAGTGAGTGGATGGTGAGCACCCCCACCTACTATATCTATGAAAAATCTCTTAAGTTTAATCAAACCATCTGAAAGTATCATGAACATTATGAAAAACATGTCACTGAATGGAAGGTGTTAAATGAGTCTTACAGCAAAGAGATTTGCTGTAAATCATCATCGTCGTTGTCACGACCTATTTTTCCCACCTGAAAATGTGTGTATTTACATCATACAACACTTTTTATTTTCCTTTTCATTTACTAGGTGTCGTGGTCCTAATAGCCTGCGTGTCTACCCATGGGTGCACACTGGCAGCAATACAATCAACAACTCCGACCAACTGCGTCCGGCCACCTTCCCTGATGTGGACCCTTCAGATCTCCCTCCAAACTCAGAGTTCACCATGGCAGCTGGTGACTTTCTTGAGGTGGGTCCTAGGGTTGTATTTATAAAGGATCGAAACCAATTTACAGGATAAACAAGTCTCTGTGATGTTAACTTGCCTTTTTTTTTTTTTTTTTTTTTTCACTAATGCTAACTGGCCATGTAGAGAGAATGGAGAATGAGAGATTGACTAGGAGAGAGTGTATGTGAGTGAAGTGGAAAAGGGGGGAGGGGGAGAGGGAAACCAAGGATGAGAGAGGAATCAGGTGGTGAGGTACAGTAAACCCTCGATATGTCAAACTAATGGAGGGGAAGGGCTGATGATATAGCCGATGTTTGTTTGGGGGACTATAATGACCCAAGGTTTGATTTCTACCAAATCTTGTTTGGTGGATACATAATGGACTTGTAAGTGTGTACAGTTACATATATTACATATACAGTAATCTCTGTAAGACCCGGACACCCAAGTCCTGGACACCCAAAGTCCTGGACATTTTGGGCTCGGGTCCTGACACAAAAAAATAAATAAAATAAAAGACATGTTCTCAACCCTACTTTGAATATGCCACACGGTGACAAGCAGCTATGTTTTGGCGTGTAGTTCCCCCAATGTCCGGTAGATCGCCCCTGCATCCTCCCCACTGCTCGCCTACCTACCATCGTGACTGCACTCTTATAAGAATGGCTGCCCACGTGCTCTCGTGTGTGGTTGTGCCCTACCTGCTGCAAGCCGTGCTGTTCCTCTGTTGCCTCTACTCATCTGTGTGACAATGGCGTCGCTGCCTGACCAGAGGAAACGAGTGGTTCTGACTCTGGAGAAGAAGAGGGAGATACTGGAGAAGGTGGATGCGGGATGGTCGACATCCTGCATCCTCCAAGAATTCAACCTGGCTTGTTCTACCTTGTTCAATATAAAGAAATCCCGGGACAAACCCACCCAGTATATGGCAGACTTCGCATCGAAGACCAAACGCAATGTGCAGAGGAAGATTATGTACCCTCCCAGGTTTGCAGAAGTCAACTGCTCCACACTGATTTGGTATCGTCAACAATGTGCTGCTGGTGTGTGGTACGAAGCTGAAGGCTGCTGCTGAGAAGTTCACAAGGTTACACGACACCCCATACTTCAAGGCATCCAAGGGTTGGTTCTTTGCTTTGAAGTTACAACATGGACTTTCCAGCTGTAAGGCCCATGGCGAAACTTTGGATGTCAGCGAGGAGGGAGTAGAAGTTTCGGCAGAAGGTGAAGGGCTTGATCGACAAGGAGGGCCTCGCTCTTGGTCAACATTACAATGCTGACGAAACTGGTCTATTCTATCGCTTGCTGCCAATGAACACCCTAGCAGAGGAGACGGAGAAGTGTGTACCTGGACGCAAGCTTTCCAAGCAACAGGTATCTGCTTTGTGTTGTGCCAGTGCTAACAGTATGCACCGGCTCAAGCCCGTTATTGTTGGCTGTGCAAAGCAGCCTTGGTGCCTTCGTGGGTTGACGGATGTTCTTCCTGTAGTTTGGTACCATTCTGTAAAGGCTTGGTTCACAGCCAAGATCTTCAAAGACTGGTTTCACCAGCACTTCATCAAGGAGGTCATCCATTGTCAGATGAAGACACTGGGAACACCATGCAACTAGGTAAAGGCTCCCCTTCTTTGGACAGTGCTCCTGTGCATCTGTCTGACAAGGAGTTGGTGGCTGAGAATGGCCACATTAGGTGCTTGTTTTTGCCACCTGATACTACTGCTCTCATCCAACCAGTGAACCAAGGAGTGATCGTGGCTACGAAGAGGCTGTACTATCAGAAGTCACTGGACGAGGTGATGGTTATTCGCGAAGTTGAGGACGGCGCAAGGAGGGGTGGGACATTCGAGGCCAGCAGACCGTGGAGAACCTTCACCGCTACAAGCTCAAGTCAGCCATCTGCAACTGGGCCAGTGCTTGGAGGGAAGTCCGTGTCAAGACTCTGGAAAGTGGTTGGTCTTGTCTGCTTCTCAGAGCCGATGTGGTGCACAACTTTCTAGGTTTTGATGTGGACGACTTCCATGCACATATTCATGTGGCTGGTGATGAGGTGAATGTGGACAAATTGCATGAGTGGTTGGATGATGACTAGGGCAGCCACAATCCTGGGTATCAGATCATGTCTGATATCAAGATCGCATCTTGAGTTGCAAGTACAGGTACCCAGCTGGAAGATTCCGACGAGGACAGCGAGGATGATGCAGACTCCTCTCAGCGTGCCACTACTCCAGCCATCTCCAAGCTGAATGCACTCCGGTAGCACGTAGAGTTTATTCTGGACTACCTTCAACACCCGAACTGAGACAGGGAGAGGGACCCTTGGGACTTGTGGAGGAAGTGCACGCTTTTAGGCAGTGCATCATCAGTCGCCAGAATCGCTGTTCCTTACGCCAGTCAACCATCGACACCTTCTTCAGGCCCATAACCTCCGCTGTGCCCAGCCCTGGCTCCACACCACTGCCTCACCAAGACATGCCTTCCATCTCCGAGCCACAGCCCAGCACGTCGGCCACGGTGGAGTTGCCACTGGACATAAGTTTGAGGCTATCTTCAGAGTTGTCTGCAGTGGGTAGTCCATCACCACGTCCCAGCGACGCACCCCTCGGCCACCTGCAACACCTACTCTCCGACTCTGACAGTGAATACAGTAGGACCTCGCAACTAGCAGTCTTAAGACATTGATGAAACCACGTAAGTCATGAAACCGCTAGTTTGGAGGCAAACTTTATATAGCGAAAAATAAAAATAGACTGGAACATTTAGAAGGTTTGACTGTTTTTCCATTTTTGTCTACTTTTATCCACTAATTAGTCACATTTTTATATACTTATTATAATTAATAGGACAAAGCAGCAAAAATTCACCAATTATGCTCTGAATGCAGTTTATTGAAAGAAAAAGTTGGGAATTGGGAGTGCGCATGCTTACTGGGAGTAAGCGCCATCCTTCTCTCCACTACTGCCACCCTCTAAAGCACCAGCCTTTCTTCGTGTCTCCTGTAGTATCTTATCATCACTTTCAAACCCTTCATAGTCGTTAGGTTCACCACCATTTCCACCACCAGCCACAGATGCCATGAGGCTAGCAAAAACAGTGAACAATGGGGGTAACCAGGTATAAAAAAGGGCAAGGTCGCTCTACCATAGTGATGGGCAGGACAACGGTGAATCGAAGCACACAATATGACTCGCTCACTAGGTGCGGCTCACTCTGTAGGAAAACGAGTCAAAATGTGCCTCATGGCACGCTTCCTAGACAACGATTGCCACGGAGTTGGTAGTTTCAAGGTTTTTGTCGCTAGTTATGAAGCTGAAGACAGTTTCTATCCTATCGCTAGACTCAAAATCGCTAGTCAAAAAAACATTGGTTGCGGGGCCGTATTGTAAACAGCAAAAACTTGCCACTAGACCACACGGGAATTTACGGTGTTGTGCAGTGTTAAGAAATTAGAATTCAGAGTGCAAAGGATTAAGGATTAAGTGCAGAGTGCAACACTGGCGGGTTTCAAGTGCAGTGCAAATAAGAACAGAATGTGCAATGTTAAAAATTAAAATTCAGAGTGCAAAGTTTTGAGTGCAGCGCAACACTAGATTAGTGTACGTGCTTCAAGTGCACCTTCACCACTGTCAGAGCCTGAGAGGAGGCGGGTTAATCTTCGCAACAGCCACGGACATGTTGTAAGTACCCTGTACACTGCTAAATATTTTCCATATTCACTTCTGATTTCTCATTCTCTGGTTCCTTTTCATTTATTTCATGGTTTCTGTCCCTTATTTGTATGCACAGGGTCTTAAATAGGTGCTATGCATGTCCTATAGGGAGTTATTTAGGTGGCTTTCAAAGGGTCCATAAGTACCTGTTCAGGGGACATTTTCCTAAGTCCCGGACAAGACCAAGTCCTGGACATGCCTTTGGCTCTGTTACGTTGGGTCTTGGAGGGTTTACTATATATATACAGTAACATCTCGTTTTACGATGGGGTTCGGTTCCTGAAAACCCCTTCGTATAGCGATCCATTGTATAGTGAGCCCATTATTACATGGAGTCAGTGGGGATGCATTCCCAGACCTGCCTAAACTCTCACATACACACACCTTATCACTCACATAGGGGGCCTACATAAAATATCCTTATGTTTAAACATTTAAAGTAACACATTAGCAGTGAATAAAAAGGAAAAAAACATGAAAACTACAGTATACAGTAGTTCTTACCTTTACTGAAGCAAGTAGGGTTGTTGATTTGGTTCCGAGACAATTCGGCCCAAAGTCAAATCGCCGTCAAAATATGGACGATTCCCCGTCATGCTATAAATACAGTGACCCACTACGTTACAGGGGTTGGCGCCAGCAAGGGCATGCGGCCAGAAAACTTTGCCCCGGCTACCTAGTGGCGGACTTCTGGGGGTTCCGCCGGCATAGATCGTGGGTCCAGGGCGAGATGGGGCTCGGGCCTGTGCTAGAGGGTACAGGGCATTGCGGTTCCCAGGCTGCCACTTCCGCCCAATAGAGAGGGGCCCGAACCTGGGAGTAGTGCCCCAGGAGGCTGCCCTATCAGTGGGTGTATAATGGCGGGATAGTTGCAGTGCCAAGACGCGCTTGGAGGGTGTCCCTGCAGCTGTCCTGGCAGGGTGCCCTGAGGCCACTACCATAACCACTGCTAAGCTGGTGGGCTAGGGGTCCCAGATCCATCGCCTGGACCTGGGACTGTGCAGTGAGTGGGACCTGTACTGTGTCTGTCCCCCTTTATTAATACTGAAGATGACAAAACAAAATAAGTTTCAAAGCAAGCCTGAGGACAGTAATTCACCCATGGGGATGAGGGTGGGTTCATGGAATGTGGGAAGTTTGAGGGGAAGAGCGGGGGAAGTCGTTGAGGCATTCAGTAGGAGGTGGGTGGATGTGGCATGTTTGCAGGAAGTCCGGTACAGGGGTGGATCAGCCAGAAAGATTGTTGGGAAGGACTGTTGCTATAAGTTATTTTGGCAGGGGGGGACAGATGGATATGGAGGTGTTGGTGTGATGGTTGCGGAGAAATGGGTAGAATATGTTATGAATGTTTTGAGAGTAAGCGATAGGATATTGGTAGTGAAAATTCTGTCGGGAAGAAAGATAGCTGCGATTATATCGGCATATGCTCCACAGGCAGGATTGGATGAATCAGAGAAAGATAGATTTTGGGATGATTTAATACGTGTAGTGGGTGGTATGCGGGATGATGAGATAGTGATTTTAGGAGGGGACTTAAATGGTCATGTAGGTGAAGCAGCACAAGGTTATGAAGGAGTGCATGGGGGATGTGCGTATGGTCTAAGGAATGCAGAAGGGGAAAGGATACTCGAGTTTGGGGAGGCAACAGACATGATTGTGTGCAACACATATTTTAGGAAAAGAGACAGTAGGCTAATTATGTATGAGTCTGGGGGAAATAGCAGTCAGATAGATTATTTTCTGGTTAGGAGGGCCTATAGGAGGTTAGTGAGGGATGTTAAAGTTATAGGAAGTGAGGAGTGTGTGCAGCAGCACAAACTATTGATTTGTGATATGGTGCTTAAAGAACAAATGATGAAAAAGAGGACTTATGTACCTAGGAGGAAAGTATGGAAGCTGAAAAACCAAGTAGTAAGGGATGCCTTCTATAGCGAGTTGAGGAGAGTGGTGGCTGAACAGGGAGCTGTAGACAGAGGCGTTAATGAACAGTACAGAGCCCTCAAGAACAATTTCTTGAGAGTTACTGATGTAACATGCGGTTGGACAAGAGGACCACCAAGACACAAAGTAACTTGGTGGTGGGATGAGGGTGCAGAAGCTGCAATTAAGGAGAAAAGAAAGCTTTTCCGGGAATGGAAGAAGGGTGGTAGCAAAGAGGAATATTTGGCTGCCAAGCGTAGGGCTAGAAGAGAGGTATACAGGGCAAAGTCTGAGTCACAGAAACAATTACTTGATAACCTAAATCATGGGGAAAGGAAAAATATATTTAGGGTGGCAGGTCAGGTGAAGAGGGATAATCGGGATATTATAGGTGAGCAGTGTGTGAAGAATGATGAAGGAAGGGTAGTGGTGAACAGTGAGGATATTAAAGATGCATGGAGAGAGCATTACTGTATAGCCGGTTGTTGAATGAGGAGTTTGACTGGGACAGGGAAGGTTTGGAGCCAGCAGATCCAGTGTTTGGCCCTTGGCCTTTGATTGATACTGCTGCTGTGAGCGAGGCAATAGGCAGGATGAGGGTGGGGAAGGCAGCAGGTGTGTCTGGGTTGACTGCCAAAATGTTGAAGGCCTCATGTGATATAGGGGTGAGTTTAGTCACTGACCTGATAAATAGGATTATTTATGAGTGTGTTGTTCCAGATGATTGGCTGAAGAGTGTAATTGTAAATGTGTATAAAGGGAAGGGTGATGCCCTGGAAAGAGGAAATTATAGAGGTATAAAGCTTTTAGATCAGAAAATGAAAGTAATGGAGAGAGTTTTAGAAGGTATGTTTAGAGAAAGAGTGAATATTGATGAGATGCAGTTGGGGTTTATGTTAGGTAGGGGGACCACTGATGCCATATTCATTGTTCAACAGCTTCAGGAAAAATATATTGGTAGGAGAAGGGATCTTTATTTTGTTTTTGTTGATTTGGAAAAGGCCTTTGACAGAGTCCCTAGAGAGGTGGTGAAGTGGGCAATGAGAAAGCTTGGCTTGGAGGAGTGGCTGGTTAGGGTGGTTATGGCCATGTATGTGGGTGCTCACACCCAGGTGAGAGTGAATGGAGATTTGAGTGATGAGTTTTCCGTGAATGTTGGTGTGCATCAGGGTCAGTCTTGAGTCCCATGTTGTTTATCATGGTACTTGAAGTCCTTTCACGTGACTTTAGAAACGGACTCCCGTGGGAGTAGTTGTATGCTGATGATTTGGTGTTGATTGCAGGGAACGAAAGGGAGGCGGAGGAAAGGTTTAGGAAGTGGAGAGATGGTATGGGGAAAAGGGTTTAAGGGTATATGCAGATAAAACAAAAGTGATGATATCTAGGGTTGGTGGCGGTACTGTCAAAGACGAGGGAGAGTGGCCATGTGCAGTTTGCCACAAGGGCTTGGGAAGTAATTCCATCTTGTGCGGTGTGTGTGATAAATGGGTGCATAAGAGATGTAGTGGTATCAGAGGTAGACTGCGAGATAATGCTGATTCTATGTGTACGGCATGCCTGGGTGAGCAGGTGGAGATTGTCAGACGTGAAAGGATTGAACTTGCTGGCGAATCTCTTGAGTGTGTGGAAGAGTTTTGTTATTTGGGAGACATGTTGTGTGCTGGAGGTGGGGCTGGAGCTAGCTCTGTGGCTAGGGTGAGAAGTGGTTGGAAGAAGTTCAGGGAGCTCTTGCCTCTCCTGACATTGAGAGGGCTCCCCCTACGTGCTAAGGGGTCTTTGTATGCAGCATGTGTTAGGAGTGTAATGCTGTATGGTAGTGAGACCTGGGCAGTGAAGGAAGAAGATATTCGCTGGCTCAGACGTACAGAAATGACAATGATTAGGTGGATGTGCAGTACGTCCCTGCGTCCAAGACCTGGAGAGGCTGGGTTTACGATGGAAGAGTTGAGAGGTAGGATGGGAGTGGAGTGTATTGGTGTTGTGATGAGGAGAGGTAGATTGAGGTGGTTTGGACATGTGGAGAGGATGGGGGATGATAATTGGTGAGGAAGGTGAGAAGTGTTAATATTGGGGGTGGGGTTATGAGGGGTAGACCGAGAAAGACATGGGACGAGGTCATTTAGTGTGACCTTAGGGTTAATGGACTGAACAGGGAGGCTGCAATGGATCGTGCAGCATGGAGAGCTGCCATTAGGTGACCAAGGCCGACACATGCAAGCATGTTGGAGCCTTTAAAAAACGAAAACGAAAACCTTGCACAGTGAATGAGTTTATGGGCGGCTGACAAGCTCGTTCAAAGTGAATTTGTTCACTGTGAACAACATATCTTGTGGAAAAAATAGCAAATGGGTGGTATTGCTCCCTCAGTGTCCACTTTTTGAGCCATGAAGATGTACTAAAGGGCACATTTCAAACACATACAGTTCAGATCTGTAAAATATAAAACACATGGTTATTTGCCTTAAATGAAGCAGATGGTGGCCCTGATTGGCTTGAATACAGGTGGTTCCAAGGCAGAGAGGTACGCTTAGATTGTCGTCACCACATCACCTTCTACTCCCTTGTTCCCATCACCAGTCTCGCCCTCATCACTTGAATGAACCACTTCCCCACGTGCCTCTGCCTCATTCACCTCTCCCATAAAACCTTCAAAGTCCAAAGATGACACCAGTGACATCACACCATCATTGTCTTCCCCGGGAAGTTTAGCAGATGATGTAGAGGCAACTGGTTCCTGTTGTTTTTGAGTTCTGTAGTAGCGTGTGATGAGTGTTTTCTTCTGTTGACTTCCATGTTGTGCCATTCAGTGTAATGACGAAAAGTGGTTTCTGCTCCACTGAGTACTGTACTTCCTGTGTCCTAAGGTAGCTGGTTTCAGTTGCCTTGACTTCTTCTATCAGAACATACATTGCCGCTAGAATTTTATTGATCTTAGACAAATAAACATAGGCAAATCTTCGTCCTCCACTGGATTCTGCTCAAAAGGTTGCTCAGATCTGGCCTCTTGTGCGGCGTCTACTGGGGGGGATGGGATTGTTCAGTATGGGAGATGGCAGTTATGGCCTACTCTTTCCCCCAATTTCGATCACTCGGGGTTCAACTCATTCATTATGGTTTTGTGGACCTGATTACCCCCTGCTCGTTCACTAGGTGAATCGTTTACTCTGAACACGTTTACTGTGCGAGGGCACTGTATCCTTATTGATTAACTGATACATTAATAAATAATTTTCAGGGGGATCTATCAAAGTCTGTGTTCATTCAGTAGCGTAGGCTTTGGATATCATTTATAAGTGTGCACTTTTAGACAATAATTAATTTGTTTTTACCTTGCTGTAGTTGACTCTGAATTATATTCTAGCATCACCCTTAGCTGACTTCATTAATTTCCATTGGTACTACAATATCCTGGGTATATTTTAAAATGACTTTGAAGAGGTACAAGTACTCAAAAACTTGGGTACTTGCTAAATAAACTGGTATGTCAATAAACAACGGGGGAATTGTCCTGACGGTGAAAAGTCCTGATGGCAAATTGTCTTCTTATTGTTGTGACGGCAAATTGTCCTGAAACCTTTATATAGACGTAATATGAAGATTATTCGTATACTGTAATTCTAAAGTATGTCAGTCGTTCACTTAAGGTCATTAGGCATTTATATAAATGGCAGTGTCTCGTATGTAGCCTTATGTTAAACGTTGAAGGAAAAGATTGCATTTCAATACACAGTATTTATATTTTTTCAGTTAATACCCATTACTTGATGCCATATTTTACATTTATTATAAAAACAATAAACCACCATCACTTTTATAACTCATATAATTCAAAAACTAGTGTACTTGCTAAATAAACTGATATGTAAATAAGTGAGAGCGAATCGTCCTGACAGTGAATTGCTTTGACGGCAAATAGTCCCGACTCCAAGGCTAAGGGACAGTAAGGGCCCCACAGCCCTCACTCATCACTGTCAGAACTAGCTGGCTGGGCAGGGCTGGCTGATGAGGCTGGACTGGTGGACGAGTGTGTGTTGTCCAGCTTCGACCGTGTGGGAAAGTTTGTGTTGCGTTCATGGATTCGCTGTTCACTGAGTCGTGGACGATCCATTGTTGTAGCGAATCGTTCCCATCGTATAGCGAGTGTAGGGTACTAAAATGTCGACATCTTATAAGCAAAATACTGTACCATATAACGAGGCATCTTATAACGAGGGGTTACTGTATATATATATATACTGTATATATAAACAGTATCTTCTCATTTTTCGCGAGTTGGATGTCTGCCAAAACGTTGTGAAACGTGAAACGGCAAAGTATGAAGTTAAGAATCAGTGGGAAAAATAGAGGAGCATTCTGGTGGGACATGTACCTACCCTATCAGAAAGTACTATAACACCAAACAGGCCCTACCCAAAATTAAATGAAGAGTGTTTACTAGTGCTAAAACAGCATAACACAATAAGCATGTACTGAAAAGACATTAAAACTGTTATTAAGAGCTGCAACACCAAAAATCCATCCATCCATCATACAAGCCTGCATGGCCCCATGAGGAGCATAGGAGCCCAGGACTAGGCAGTTGGTCCCGACATTTAACCCCTATGTGACCGAAGGCCCGGAAATTTCCGCTCATGCCAGGCCTACGCCGGGGCCATTTTTTGAAGTTTCGAAAATTTTTTTTTTTTTTCTTGCCATATTGAAGAGAAAGTTCAGATGCACCTAACAGTACAAATCACAGCTTCCTAGACGCATTTTATGGCTTGCAATGGAGCACGGAAGTTGCAGAAATATCAGCAACCGATATCCGCCGCCCAGGGGACTGCTGCAACGCAACTGGGCAAGTGTTGTTATTTTTTTTTTTTTTCCCTCCCAAAACAATACGAATGGTGCTGAAATGTTGTGCATATATGAGATATGATGATATCGAATGATTTCAGTACATCATCTGTTAGGAATGGCTGGAAAAAAAATTGTTATGAATATTTTTTCACCTTTTTGATATAAAATATGTTTATGGTAGTTTCGAGTTATTTTTTCGTTATCGTTGTGCCCATGCTTGGAAAAGGGAGCGAAAGAGTTGAATTTTCGGTCCTAAATGAGAAAACTGCTCATTCTCCAAGGTTAGACTCTGCCACAGGAGAATAAAGTGGAGGGTGAGATCCGATTAGCAATGTGGAAGTTGAGTCGCAACTTCAAGCTTCCACACCATGAGCATGGCTAAAACTAGAATCATAATGCAGTTTCAGAAGTCTAATTATTACGAATACAGATACAAAGCAGAAATAAATAAGTTTACAGACAGGGGAAAACGTATTTTTTCCATAATAACATGTTCATCTTTCTCTATCATTTTATGTTCATCTTTATCATTTTACCTTGTTATTTTTGCAGTATATATTGCTGTCTCGTAAACAGGGTGGTTGAATGTGTTTGCAAGGGAGGAAAAAGATTGTATTTTCTGTCTGGGTCGAGATAATGGGTGAAACTATGTGTTTTTAGGCATGGCCACGAGCGAAAAAATCGTACATCCACTCGTCATGACAGCAGGTGGTGAACTGACAGATGATATATGAGAGGGTGAAGTCAAGGTCAGTCTCATGTCTCAGATTTTCGTTCACTTCCCGAAGGTTTTCACAGTTTTCTACAAGTTGCACTGCATCAAATGATCCAAACCATTACAGCAAACCTGAGCAAATAGGTAAAGGTACCAAGACAAAAATCTATTTTTCACTTAGTATCATGTCTTTTTTTGTATGTCCCTGTATTACTTAATAATCGTAAACAGGTGGTTTTGGATGTTTTGCACGAGAGGACAAAGATTATATGTTCTGCCTGGGTGGAGATAATGGGTGTAGTTGTGCTTGTTTAGGCATGGTTAGGGGTGAAAAAATAAAAAATCCACTCATCACAGCACCAGGCTTTGGACTGCTTGATGAGGTGTATGGGGGTGTAGTGTAGGTCAGTGTGAAGACATTCAGAACGTTCGTTCACTTTCCAAAAATTTTTGCAGTTTTTTATAGGTCGCGCTCAAACAACGCCTGCGGCCATTGATCAGTTAAACGTCATTTGACGCCGGGGGCCACAGAGGGGTTAAGATGAGTGACCAGCTGCACTGATCCCTGAGTGGCATTACATTAGGAATCAACCCCAACCACCCCTTGGATATAAACCTTCACTGTCTCAATCCGACTGGAGTGCAATAATTACCCACTAAACCACCAGATGCCAAAATTTGGTTATATGGTTACCACCCAACTTGTAAATGGTTTCCTGGTGTACAGGAAACCATTTGGCTTGTCACTCAGTGTAGAGTCACCCACCCTTATTAGAAATAAAGTGAAGACTGGCTTGAGTGGCAGGTGAAGGTGTGTTGAGGGTGGATGGGCTAGTACCCGATGTCACTAACCAAGGAAAAACTGCCACTTTTCACCAGATCATTTAATTTTCTACATCAAAGTCGGTCAACTCAACCGTGGCCATTTTATGTGCCCTCTTTGTCACTAAAAAGGAGGGAGAAATTATAACAACATTATTTTACTGACTGCTACAAGGAAGAGAGGCTATATTATAGTCAAGTAGAATAAAAAACTGATGGGCTTAGTCTACCATCTCTGTATTGGGACGGTTATTATTCTTTCCTTTCTTAAATATTGATAGGCTTTATTTTACATCCATTTCATGTATTTGTCCATCAAAACAAAAATAAATAGTCTTACAAAAAACATGTAACGATTCTCTGTTAAGAAATAGTAGCACGACATGGCTGAAGATCGTATGTTATCAGGTCCAGAGTCTGCTGGCACTCGGCGGGTTAACCCCTTAAGCGCGGGCATGTCGGAGGCGGTCCGTGCACCTCACGCAGGGATATTCGCGTTCCAACTGACTTTTTACAAATATTTGCCAAAAATCAGTTATTAGTCGTAGAATATTATAATTACTTATGCATATGGCACATACCTTCAGCTTTCCCCTGGGATGTTTGTTGAGCCTTTGTCGACTACCATAGGACTTGTGGAGACTTCTTAAGTTGGGTAACGAAGTCTCTGCTTTACACTTCCCAACACTCCGTAATATGGTTACCACTGCCTGATAATATAACTACAAACAGTATTCTATGAATTTCAAGTAGTTTGGAATCCATTCTCCAAAAAAAAAAAAAAACACTGTGAAAGCAATGTAAATTACGAGCGCATACGAGCTTTCCTCCCATGCTGGTTCCCCGATGGTATTCTGAGGCGGAGCTGTCATTTATTATTTATAAACACACTCACACTTTATATTCCTAGTACTTTATTACACTTACTTATATATACAATATTCATCTATAAGTTTCTTTCAGTACTAGTAGTTTATTTTCACTCCAGGCATTCACTTTCTCGTGTATAGTAGCGTAGAGAGCAAGCTGTCACTTTCATTTTCATTACATTCACTTTCACTTTCATTACTTCTAGTATATATACTGTACTCGTATTTTTATATTACTACTTTACAATACAGTATTTATCTATAAGTTTCTTTCAGTACTAGTAGTTTATTTTCACTCCAGGCATTCACTTTCTCGTGTATACTAGCATAGAGAGCGAAGCTGTCACTTTCATTTTCATTACTTTCACTTTCAGTCTCATTACTCCTAGTATATATACTCGTATTCTGATATTACTACTTATTTACATTTCTATTCACATTCTCTATTTTATTTACATTATTTACATTTCTATTTTACTTACACTTTTATGCACTGTCACTTGCAGTAACTTATAAAACTATTTTCCACTGTTCAGTTATATTTACATTCATTGCTTTCACTTGCTGTTTACACATTATTTACATTTCCACTTTCACTGTTTTACTCATCAGAAAGATCGTAGTCACTCTCTATCATTTTCATTGACAAATTAGCCAGTTCACGTTCCACACCACTCACTTATCCCTTTACCTCTTTCCACACGAGGTTTAGTAGGGGGTAGAGGTCACAGGGCCCTTTGCATGGGGCTAAAAAGGGGCGGAATTTAATAGACAGGCGCAAATCCGACGTGCTTTCACCTTGAAAGACGACAGTAAACTGAATACAGTGTGTGGTGGCCTGCCTAGGGGAAGTGCAGTGCTGCTAATCTCAGCCTGGTGACAGCTGCTAATACATACACTATGAAATGATTGGCAGGAAATCTTGACAATACATAATAAATTAGGTAGTTCCAGGTGAATGTAAATATCACTTTGGCTTCTCCCTTCCCTCCTTATATATATTTTTATTACGAGAATAGATTATACGGCATATTTCAAGGGGAAATAAACAGCGAAAATTAGCTAACGAGTGCACGTGAGGTGTTGTCAGGTGATAATTAGCCAATTCCAGGTGTATGGCACTATCACTTACCTTATTTCTTTTTTGTATATACAGTATTATTTGGTATAAGAATAGGGCATAGAGCTTATTTCAATGGATGAAATCAGTGAAAAATTCCAGGGAAGATTTACTTAGCATAGCATGACCGTGCAGGTGAGAGGAGAGGGTAATGGAGGGGAGGTAGGGAGGGGAGTCAAGAACAGGGAGAAATGGCTAAATTGTCAACAATGGAGGGGAGTACAGATGAGATTAGGAGTGCTGACTAGTGTTGGACATTGGCAGTACTGATAGATGATACAAGCCACCACTTGAAAGCTCGGGCGAATTCAAAATAACACAGAATCACAAAAGTGACGCCCTGCGGTATGATCCCTTGCTCCCAAGCATCACGAAAGTGACACCCCGCGGTTAAGGGGTTAAGGAAAAAATAAAATATGTTGTGAGTTGCATCATTAATGACATTTATTGCATCAACTGTTCATGTGGTCAAGGAAACAGCTTCACGTGGGTCAAGGATGCAGGCAGTGACGCTCAGTCCTGATCTGGCCTTGCTAAAACAACACACGAGGAGAAGCATTGCATATCTCACATCATGTATGGTAACATTAAAACTGAGTGAAATAAAGAGATGTATGAAGTGACCAAATGAATAGTAGCGCAGATACCAGCTATGTGCATTCTGTGTATCCTTTCTTTTAGAGCTCAGTCTCAGTCTAGCACCTGCCAAATAGCATGTGACAAGCAGCATCACATATCGCACATTATTTATGAACAACATAGCTTTAAAATTGAGTAGAATAAAGATACTGAGTGAACGGTTGTGCAGCTACCACCTGTACGCATTTTGTTTATTCTTTCTTAGACATAATGGCTCAGTCCCATTCTAGCCACCACCAAAACAGCACGAAAGTAGCAGCGTCCTGTGTCGCACATTATGTTATTTACAGGTAATATCTATCTATCTATTGCCAGACGCCATAATCCCGTAAGGGGTGGCCACCTGACTTTGAATTACCTATTTTACAGGGAGGGGCACTAACCCTCCACCAACCCACTTGTTGACATGTAGGGAGCACGTATGGGTTGGTTATATGGTAACCACCCAGCGTTGTAAATGGTTTCTTGGCTTACAGGAAACCATGTGGCCTGTCACTCAATGTAAAGCCACCTGTGAAGGAAAGAAAAGCAATAAGAAGTGACAGGAAAGATGGGAGAAATAGGAAGAGAGGAGGACAGACACAGAAAAAGAATGATAAAGGCTAAGGAAGAGGTAGGTAGCACTACATCAAGTGAGTGGATGATGGTCGCCACCACAGGTAATATAACATTGAAAATAATGGAATTAAAGCCATGAAGTGAACACTTGTGCAGGTACCAGCAATGTGCATTCTGTGCATGTGTTCTTTTACAATAAGATGTATTTACACGAACCAGGACAAATTATCCTAACCTAGTGGATAATGACTGCTTTCAAGAGGGTATGAATTAAAAATTAATTTAATTATTTAGACTTAGTTTTCACTGAAAATATAGTAATTATGCTTGGTGACAAGAGCCGAAATAAGAAAAGATAATGCATGATAGCTAAAAAGTGTGAGACGCTGGGATGGGAGGTGATTGTTACAGCTTATTGACTCAATTCCAGTTTTAATAGTTTACTTTATTTCATTATATTTTTTTAAATACTGCCATGACATAATTACATTTATTGTTACCAACAATCCAGTGGCAAGTACCAGTAATTATTCATTTGGTAATACCTGTACATTGGAAAAGAGGTGGTGGAAATGGATGTTGTCTGGAACACATTTATATTTTTATAATTGATTCAGTAAAAATCAGAATCCGAGATGTGACCAATTACTTAACGTCGCAGAATTGAAGAACACATGTCCATTGTAAGTCAAGGATGTACTGTATATGAGTGAGAGGTGTGTGAGTTGGAGAGAGGGCAGCAGCCTGATGGCAGAGGGCAGTGTGACATGAAGGTGACTTGTTTGAGGCCAGCCTTTTTGGGATCAAGACAGCTGCCTGTTTTGGTAACTAGATATAGTAATCCCTCAGTTATTCGCATAATTTGGTGCCAAGCCTAGTGCATGATAATTAAATTACACGATAGGCACCCCATTCATAAACCCAAATTTTCCCTTGTACAAAAATTTATACCCACTAAATAAATACTGTTATGGTAAGTATTAGAAACACACATAGGCATGGTTAATTGAATAAATGGGCAAAGTAAGGAAGAAACAGGTACCATAGAGAGACCAGAGTTGGGCTTGAGGTAAGAAGTTCTGAGACTAGGAAGTTGAGAGCTAGTGATCTCTGCCTCCTGGGATTAGCTCCTTGAGTAGGGCCTCATCTTTAAATCCCCTCAAAGCCATCGAAAGCACAATTACTGCACATCATTGTCTACAGAAACCAGCTTAGGTGCACAAAAGTGATGTTTTTGTAGCTAAAACATATGTGATAATGGCAGGACCACTCACTCAGTGTAGTGTTGTTCCGGTGTCTGCCCTTTCTTCATGTCCATCCTTCTTTCCTTCCATTCTCTTCTGTCTTTCTTTACTTCGTTCTTTCCTCGTCCTTCTGCATACGGGTAACTTTACACTCCCTCTTCCGTCTTTCTTTCCTTCAGTCTTTCCTCTTCTTTCCACCTGTGGGTGACTCTACACTGAGTGACAAACCAAATGGTTTCCTGTACACCAGGAAACCATTTACTACGCTGGGTGGTAACCACATAACCAAATTTTGACGCCTGGTGGTTTAGTGGATAATAATGGCGCTCCAATCGGATTGAGCCAGCGAAAGTTTACATCCAAGGGATGGTTGGGGTTTATTTCTCACATAATGCCACTCAGGGATGAGTGAGGTTGGTCACTCTGATCTTAAATGTCAGGACTAACTTGCCTAGCCCCGGGCATCTGTGCTCCTCATGGGGCAACGTAGGATTTGATGATGGATGAATAGATGGATGACAGGAGTGCAGATTTTCATCTTGCAGTGATAATGAAAACTGCTATAACCAAATGTGTGATAACCAAGGGATCACTGTATATAGCTTTGGTTTTGAAGGGATAGCTGTATAGATCCTTTGATGTTGAATGACCCCTTCAGACCAAAGATGTCTTTTCCCAGCTAACATGTGACAGTTTTTGCTCAGGATAGACCTTTCTCATCATGAATGGGTTAATGAAGGCTGAATCTAACCCCTCCTGCTCAAAATCTCTCCATAGCAGAATGATAGCACTTGGAGATACCAAGAATAAAATATAATGGGTGTCATTATAGAGTAGCAGCTAATCTCATAATGCAGTTGACTTATAAAATGTTGTCTGTTTGACTCAGATCTACACAACAGAGGCTGCGTTTGAGTGTGTCGCCACCTGCTTCTTTATTGACTGTGCCAATAACATCGTTTCATTTTTGGAAACCATATATAAAATTCTCAAACCAGGTGAGTGTATCAGAAATTAGAACTGTGAGCAATTGAATATTGTTTTGTGTACATGAAGTCATCATTATTAGGGAAGGATGTATTGTGAAGTATCATTGCTACTCTTCTTCTGTACAAGTAAAACAGTAAACTCTCAAGTATCCGGCGTAATTTAGCCAAGCCCTACACCGGATAAAGTGAAACTCCAGATATTGCATAGTACCCCCCCATTGGCTCAACTTTCGATGTCAAGCCAGGTATTACTGTCTCGACCCTCTGCCCTAAACACTTTCACATGAGTAAAAAATGAAAACTAAACATGGAATACAATACAGTATTGATACAGTACAGTAATAATGTACTGTACAGTGCAGTCTCAGTTAACCAGGAAGCTTGGGGAATTTACATCATCATCATCATCATCATCTAATCCAGCGTTGCCTCATGAGGAGCGTAGGAGCCTGGAGCTAGGAAGTTGGTTCTGATGTTCAAGATGAGAGTGACCAGCCTCACTTATCCATGAGTGACATTGCATGAGCAGTAAACCCCAACCACCCCTTGGAAATACACCTACACCAGCTCACTGCAGTTGGAATGTCTTAATTACTCACTAAACCTCCAGATGCCATAAATTGGTTATATGGTTTCCACCCATTGGTAACCTGGTGTACAGGAAACCATCTGGCTAGTCACTTAGTGTAGAGCAGGGGTTCCCAACCTGGGGTAAATTACCCCAAGTGGGGTAATTTGGTCTTTTGTGAAGGGTAATGGGGGAGGTAAAAAAAAAAAAAAAAAATCTAAAAATCATACCAGTTATGATAGACTTTCAGACCTATACTAAAATTCAGAGATGAATGTTTAAAGTCATGTTTATTTGGTATCAGTGTTAATAATAAAAATAAATTACTCCTTGCAATAACTCTCTTGGTTTTAGCCTAACCTTTAATTAAGGCCTACATTCAAACTAAAATCTAGGCATCAAAATGTTAAGCAGCTAAAATGCCATTGTGGAAACATAAGCAATGAGGGGTAATGAGTGAAGGGAGGTGTGGAAAATGGGGTAATGGGTAAATAAAGGTTGGGAACCCCTGGTGTAGAGTCACCCATAGACAGAAGGAAGAGAAGAGAATGAAGACAGAAGAGGAAGGAAGAGAAAAGGGCAGGCATCTGAGATCAGTACTACATTGACTGAGTGGATGGTGAGTGCCCCCACCTACCACTGTTGGGGAGTTTACCTTCCCAGTTATTAATTTTTGCCAGACATCTGATGTACACTATACCCTTATACATAGGCTATATCATTGCGGTATATACAGTGCCACTTGTATCTAGGGCCACATAAGCAGTTCCATTTGAAACATAACCCTATCTCAAACACACCCCATAGATGCAACACACATGATTGCAGTGTCTTGCAGTAGTGCAAAATGCACATGGTAAGTTCATTTTGTTAAACATTATTTGTTATTTCTTTCATAAGACATGGAAAAACAAGCTAAAGAAATAAATCTTGAGCATTTATCGGTGAACTGATGATTTTGAAAGAAGTGTTGTACAGTAGAATTATCACAACTTTCTTTGTTTACAGTTGTGTATACAGCCACAGCCCGCCAAGTTACTCCTCACCTGACCGCCATCACTCCACCCCTCACTTGCCACTCAGCAGTTGTGCAGATAATACAGTACAGTACTGTATATACATACGAATTCTATCTATCTATCTATTGCCAGACGCCATAATCCTGTAAGGGGTGGCCATTTGACTTTGAGTTAGTTGTTTTACGGGGAGGGGCACTAACCCTTCACCAACCCGCTTGTTGACACGTAGGGAGCACGTATGGTTTGGTTATATGGTTACCACCCAGCGTTGAAAATGGTTTCTTGGCTTACAGGAAACCATTTGGCTTGTCACTCAATGTAAAGCCACCTGTAAAGGAAAGAAAAGCAATAAGAAGTGACAGGAAAGATGGGAGAAATAGGAAGAGAGGAGGACAGGCACAGAAAAAGAATGATAAAGGCTAAGCAAGAAGTAGGCAGCACTACATCAAGTGAGTGGATGATGGTCGCCACCACCTACCACAAACTTACGAATTGAGTGGAAAACTCCATCCATCCATCCATTATCCAATCCTACGTTGTCCCATGAGGAGCGTAGGAGCCCGGGGCTAGGCAAGTTGGTCCTGACATTTAAGATGAGAGTGACCAGCCTTACTCATCCCTGAGTGACATTACGTGAGCAATAAACCCCAACCATCCCTTGGATATAAACCCTCACCGGCTCAATCCGATTGGAGCGCTATAATTGCCCACTAAACCACCAGTTGCCAAAATTTGGTTATATGGTTACCACCCAGCATAGCTAATGGTTTCCTGATGTACATGGTAAACTAAAGAAATAAATCTTGAGCATTTATTGGCAAACTGATCATAAGGGAAGAAGTGTTGTACAATGGAATTATCACGACTCCCATGCTCACAGTTGTGTATACGGCTCTGGCCTGCCAATTTATTCCTGAAATATGTTCTAAGATGAATTTATACATCATCTTAGAATGCATTTGCACTGGCAGAGAAGATAAAATCCAGCAGATAGAAATGAAGGTTTACTTTGTTGGATAAGATTACTGCGTTTTCAATTCTTACGTATTTACTGTATTATCTGCAAACATGCTGAGTGGTAAGTGAGGGGTGGAGTGCCGGCGGTCAGGTTAAGAAAAAATTGGTGGGCTATGGCCGTATACACAAATGTGAGCAAGGGAGTTATGGTAATTTTACTGTACAACACTACAAATCATCAGTTCAATAAATGTTCAAGATTTATTTAGTTATTTTGCCATGTTTTTATGAATAATATTTAACAAAGTAGACTTGCCAAGAATCTGTAAGATATTGCAAGCTCGTCAGTAATTAGAGTTAGTTCGTTAGGTTGAAAACTGTACGGGTGACACACATTTTCCGCTGATGAAGAGCATGCCATTTTTCAATGGATGAGTTTGTCTTGCTCTTCTTGACTCAGTATTCTCAAAACTTTCCCATGAGTAAAAGATGAAAATTAAATATTAAATACAATACAGTATTGATACAGTACAGTATTACATGACACCCACCAAAAAAATTATTGGCACTTTTAGTGTGATAAAATTTGACACGCTGAACATAGAGAATAAAAGTAATGCAAGTGTAAGTTGCTGGGGAATGGCTAGGAGATGGAGGGATGTGAGACGAGAGGAAGAAATCAGTAGAATGGAAGTTGTGGAAGCAGTGAAGAAAGTCAAAATGGGGAAAGACCCAGGAATTGATGGGGTGTGTGGTGAAATGCTGAAGCACAGGGGAGAGATAGTAGTGGAATGGATGTGGAAGATGTGCAGGTTGGCCTGGGAGGAAGGTAGAGTCCCGGAGGATTGGAAGTCAGGTTTGATTATTCCCCTGTACAAAGGAAAAGGGGGAAAAAGAAATGTGTGGTAATCACAGGGGCATTTGTCTTCTTAGTGTAATAGGAAAAGTATATGGTAGGATACTTATTGATAGTTAGGGAAATAACAGGAATTAGTTGAAGAAGAACAGGGAGGTTTTAGGAAGGGAAGAGGTTGTGCAGATTAGATATTCATTCTAAGGTCTTTAGTGGAAAAGATTCTAGAGAAGGGAAAGAAGTTGTGTGTGGCCTTCATGGATTTGGAGAAAGCATATGACAGGGTGGATAGACATGGATTGTGGAAAGTGTTAAGAATATATGGAGTAAATGGGAAGTTGTTGAATGCTGTGAAGAGCATGTATGATGGTGCCAAGGCTGCAGTGCATGTGGATAGTGAACTGAGTGAGTTTTTCTGTTTGAAGATTGGATTGAAACAGGGATGTGTCATGTCTCCATAGTTGTTCAGTCTGTATATGGATGGGGTTATAAAAGAGATACAAGGTAGGCAGTGGATGTTGGAGTGGCCCTAATGAGAGAGAGTAGTGTTTGGAAACTTCCTGTACTGTTGATTGCAGATGATGCTATGTTGTTATGTGAAGACGAAGGGGTGCTACAGTGCTTGGTGGATGAGTTGGGGAGAGTGTATAAGAAATGGAATCAGAAGGTGAATGTAGGGAAGAGTAAAGTTATGGTCTTTGAGAGAAATGAAGTCAGTGAATGTACCGTGAGGTTGGATGAGGAGGAAGTGGAAAATGTGAATGCATTTAAGTACTTGGGTAGTGTGATGAGTAAGGATGGAAGTTTGGAGGGTGAAGTGCTTGAGGTACAACAGGGAATAAAGGTTGCTGGTTCCTTGAAAGCATTGATAAGAAACAGGGAAGTGAGCATGGAAATGAAAAAGTTATACGCTTCCATTCACAAATCATTCAAGCCCATGGAATCCAGGCTTCATCAGATAGGCAAAAAAAAACCTTCACCACGTTCTGTAGCTTCACATATACAGTGCCTATCTGATAGTCAATCAGAACACTGTCATGTTAAAAAGGGGTGTCAGATCCCTGATTATGCACTTCTCCACACAAATTTCATCCATCCAACTTGGTCTCTTGTCAGTCCCTTAGCCTCACGAACTTCCCTACCTCTCTTCCTCACACACTCATCCACCATATCCCTCCACCTTCTTGGCCTACCTCATCTTCTCTCTCCTTCAAATTTGCTCAGATATGCCATTTTCACCACTCTATTGTCATCAATTCTCTCCACATGACCATACCATCTCAGTGCACTCTCATTGTTACTGTGTCCAGAGACTTCTTCACCCCACATCTTTCACTTATCACATTATTCTGTATCCTATCCACTCTCTGTACTCCACACACATTCCTCATCAGTCCCATCACCACTGCTTTTACTCCTGAGTTGTCATTTTCATGTCCCACCATAGTCTGACATCCATGTGTTAAAGTTGGCACTAACACTCCTTCATGTAAGCCCTGTGCAGGTGCAACACTCAAGCCTTTGTTTTTTATCAAGACCTTCATAGCATCAGCTACTTTCCTTTCTTGTGTCACTCTACTTGCCACTTCTTTTGCACATTTTCCTCTTTTCTATCACTGTTCCTGGATATTTGAACTCTCTCACCAATTCCAGTCTCTCTCCATTCACAGTAATATCACACTAGAAGTCACCTTCTCTGTCATAAACCAACACTTCACTTTTTTCTACATTTACTCTGAAGACTCAGTACACATGGACATCTACAAAACTCTGTACCAGTCTACCAAGCACTTGTCTGGTATTCGCAAGTAGCACTGCATCATCAGCATACAACAAATTTGAGGTTTTCCATCCATTACCATTCATTACCAATACCATCCCTCTCTCCATTACTCATGTTTTCACTTCTCACATCACCCCATCCATATATATATACTGAACAACCCTGGGAACATTACAAAACCTTGTCGCACGCCCACATTGATCATGAACTAAACACATAGATGCCCATTTACCCATACACATACCTCACTTCCATCATAAAAACTCATGAAGGCTTCTAGCAGTCTATCATCTACACCATACCTGCACAAAACTTTCCACAGTCCATCTCTGTCTACTTTGTCACATGCTTTTTCCAGGTCCATAAATGCCATAAACACCTTATAGTCCATCTCACACCCCTTCTTCACTATCTGTCTTAGTGCAAACATGTGATCCACACATCCTCTGCCACTCTTAAAACCACCTTCTCATTACTCACTAGGACTTCAGATCTCTCTCTTACATTCTCTCTAATAATTCTTCCATAGACCTTCCCTACCACACTCGACAGACTTATGCTTCGATAATTCTTGCACTGACTTTGCACATCTTTATATTTGTACAGAGGTACAATCACTGCATTTTTCCACCCTGCTGGCACAGTTTCACTCATCCATGTCGTTTTACACATCTCCAACAAGCGCTTCATTCTGCTCTCTCCACCACACTTAAATATCTCTGTATACACCCCATCAACCTCAGCTGCTTTCCCATTTTTCAGTCGCTTCACATCGTTCTTCACCTGTGCGAGTGTCATATTTCCTGGCACTGCATTCCTTCTCTGTACACCCCCAGAACCAATCATTGTAACAGATGCTTTGCTCACTATATTCCTATTCATCAGGCATTCAAAATATTCTTTCCATCTGGTCCTTACTTGATCCCCATGGGTTAATAATCTACCACTTACATCCTTCACATTTTTACATTTCGGTATCACTTCTACATTGCTGCATCTCTTTCCAGAATAACTTCCTGTTTCCAGAGTAATTTGCATTCATCTTTCTTCCTAGATTATCATTTACCTCCTCCTTTTTCCTCTTCACTAGTCTCTTTACGTGCTTCTTGATCTCAATATATTTACTGTATTTCTTATTTCAACTGAACCCCTGTCTTATATCCACTCTAGCCACTTCTTCCTCTTTTCCTCCGCTGCTTTCTTAACCTCTTCATCCCACCATACTGTAGCTTTCTTCTTCTTTGTTGTTACTTTTGCCGCACCACACACTGCTTTAGCATTACCAACTAAGCAATCCCTATATGCATTCCACAAGCTGTCCAGATCCATTTCATTCCAGTTCACTGACTCTAACTCCATCCCTACTTTGGCCCAGTATTCATCTGCCATTTCTTTGATCCTCAGCTTCTTGGCTCTCAGTATTTCTCTCCCTGACAGGTCCTCTCTCTCTTCACCTCACTGCTTTCAACTTGATCTTTTCAACTTGATCTTGCAAAACACAGTCATATGATCTGACAGACTTCCACATCTTCCTACCTCTCACTGGCCTCATATCAGCAACACTACCCAGCATTAGTTTCTCCACAAGCACATAATCGATCAGGCTCCTTTCAACATGATCTTTCCCTCTATGCCATGTATATTTATGTACATCTTTGTGTTTAAAAGTTGAATTACAAATGCACAACCTCCTTTCCTGACACATGTCCTTCAGTTGCCTCCCATCATTATTCTCTCCTGGTACTCCATTATTATCCATTATATCATTCACAGGACCAGTGCCTACTCTACCATTCATATCACCCATTAAGATCACTTTATAAATCTTGGGCATTTCTCCTACTACTTCATCCAGCTCATCCCAAAACCTGTCTTAGTCTCACTCCTGTCCTCACACGGTGCATTTGCTTCAATGACTGCCACTTTCACCTTCTCAAACTTGAGCTTGACATACATATATCTTGAGCTGACACATTTGTAGTCACTCTTTCCACTCTGCCACACTTCATTCATCAACAAAGGAACTCTTTCGATTCATCTTCCACGCCCATTCATGCCCGACCTTACACACTTTACACCCTCTCACTCCTGCACTTCACACCCTTTCATCTTAGTCTCACACAATGCCATCATGGCATATCTTGCACTCGAACACATTCACCACTTCTGCCACACTAAACAGCACACCCATCACAAACATCAACACCACTGTGCTCACTTTCAATACAGTTATACAGAATGCAGACAAAAGACATCCCTAGAGACAACAGAAAGAGACACAACCCCAACTTCACATCAGAAAATCAAGGCCTCATCAGACAACAGGACACACTGCAGCACTCCCCAACACCCTATACACAAGACACCGCACAACAAATTTAAGAACTCAGCACTCAAAAAGACAATAAAATATCGGAACAGCAAACACTAAACTGGAAAAATTACCTCCAAACACTTGACCACAAAACCAACTTCAGCAAACTCTACAAAACACTAAACAGCATCACACCTTCCAACAGCAACACCACACAATCACATGCTGCCGTCACAACAACAGACACCATACCCTCAAACAAACAACAAGCAAACACTCTCATCAATCACTTTTCACAAGTCAGCCATCTAAACCCTCATCCTGAAGACCAACGTATCATCCGACGTAAGAGACAGTTCCCCACAGGCCCAGACTACGCACCTTTCACTTACAACCAGACAAAGCATATCATTAACAGCCTCAAGCACTCATCTGCCTGTGGACCAGACAACATTAGCAACATTCACCTTAAACACCTTGGGCCACAAGGCATACCAGCACTCACCAACATATCAAACTACAGCTATTCACACAATATAATACCCAACATCTGGAAGCATGGCATTATCATCACTATCCCTAAACCCAACAAAGACCCCACGTTACCCTCCTCACACCGCCCCACCACACTCCCCTGCACCCCCTCTAAAGTCACTGAACGACTGGTACTACAACTAGTCACACCTCACATTCCCCTAGCCCAGTCACAACATGGCTCTAGGCCACTACACTCCACAAATACCCTTCTTACAGACCTTACACAGGGAGTTTTTGATGGCATGAATTCAGCTAGGCCACCACACAGAACACTCCTAATCACACTAGACATTAGCAAAGCTTTTGATGCCATCCCCTGCCACAACCTCACCAACAAAATACTCAACACAAACATCCACAATAACACAAAAAGATGGCTGGCAAACTACATAGCAGGCAGATGTGCACACATAACATTTGCCGGTCAGTCTTCTAACATCAGAAACTTCACAAACGGCGTCCCCCAAGAATCTGTTTTGTCCCCTACACTCTTTAACTTATACATGCACAACATACCCACACCCCACACACCACAGTTACACATAGCTTTCTATGCAGATGATATAACACTTACATGTATGCACCAAAAGGCAAATACAGCTTTACACATCATTCAACCTTACCTCAACACACTACACGAATGGTTCACCACAAACAGGCTCAAAATAGCCCCAGCCAAATCTACAGTGACCCTTCTCACAAACTGGACAGCAGAACACAGTTACATCGCACACCTCACCATAAACAACACCCCTACCACACACACACGCACACACACACACACACACACACAAAATCCTTGGTGTAACATACATCAGTGTCATTTAAACAACACATCACAAACATTAAAAATAAAATAACACCAAGACTCAGTGCTTTGAGGTCACTTGCCCATACAGCATACGGACACAACAAAGAAACCACCATCACAGTATACAAACAATACACACGTTCATTGATGAATTATGCAAGTCCTGCTTGGGCTTCTAACCTCACCAAAACACACTACAACACTCTACAGACCATACAGAACAAGGCCCTAAAAATAATCACAGGATGCACAGCTACTACACCCACAGACCACCTACATCAAGATACCAAAGTCCTCAAAGTCAAGGATCACATAGACATGAGAGGCACCCAGTTTCTTGCTGCAGCCTGCACAAACCCACAACATCCACTCTATTACATGTCATTACATCCACCCACACCAAGGAACATCAAAACAACACGTAGCACACAATACCATACACAAATACTGTCATCTCTCCCCCCTCGCCCGCCTCAGACCAGCTTCCAGAAACATATCCACACTCAGATCACTCGCCGCTCCATTCAGTCACTTAAAGACAACACACAGCTGCATGCTCGGCCTTCTGACATCCACCCTTCTGAATCCTATCTTCCTCGTGAGGACAGGGTCCACCTGGCCAGGCTGAGATGTGAGCACCATCCAGCCCTCTTAAGCTACCAGAAGAGGCTGGATGACTCCGTCGCTGATGCCTGTCCAGGATGCAACACAGCATCCCATACTATTAAGCACATTATGGAAAACTGCATTGCACACAATCACGTACGCCAACAACACAACATACACTCTTTGAGAGCTCTGTGGGATAGCCCAGTCTCGGCCATGGCCTTCTGGGACTCGGGGCTGTTTGGCCAGACTGCCGAGGGAACAGCTACTACTACTACCACTTCCTCCTTACTCCCCTCATTCACACCTCTCACACTGCACATGGCCATGTGAGTCTGGCCATTTGGCTGGGGGCCTGGGCAGGTATTGGGCCCTCTGAGGCTCTCCAAAACATTTGCCATAATTTAATAATTGCAGATAGGGGTATCTGGGGGACACTTAACCCTGCCAGAAACCCCAGTTATGTGTTTACCACCCAGTGTAGTGAATGGTTTCCTGGGTACAGGAAACAATTTGGCTTGTCACTCATTGTAGAGACCAGAAGGCAACACTGCATTGAGTGAATGATGGACGCCCCCACCCACCACCGCTCATTTGAGGCTCAAATTGTTGAAGTTGAATCAGTTGCACAGGCAACACATTCCTCGCATTTTATGCAAATCGAGAACAGTGAGGTAAAAGCCTCTTCTGCAATAAACAAATGTGTGTACTGATCACCCCCACCTTGATGTTACCCTTGTCAAACTGGTGCCATACCATTCCCAGTTTCATGAGCCATGCACCACTACATTCACATGTCATTAATGTAGTTAATATTATAACACTATGATACATGCTGTATATACTGTACTTTACATGCGTTGTTCATGGGATGTATGTACCGGACAATTAGCCTTATAAAGTTAGCCATCAACTCATTCTTTAAATTCTAATGGTGGCTGTCATTGTATCACATTGTGTAAGTAAATCATAAGGTGGTAGCCTTGGATACAATGGGTGCTAAGCAGACAAATAGAACTTCATCATCATCATCATCATCCAATCCGGTGTTGCCCCATGAGAAGCATAGGAACCTGGGGCTAAGCAGGTTGGTCCTGACATTTAAGATTAGAGTGACCAGCCTTACTCATCCCTGATTGGCATTACATGAGCAATAAACCCCAACCACCCCTTGGATATAATCCTGCACATGCTCAATCCAATTAGAGCACTTTAATTACCCACTAAACCACCAGGCACCATAATTTGGTTATATGGTTACTACCCAGCATAGTAAATGGTTTCCTGGTGTACAGGAAACCATTTGGCTTGTCACTCAGTGTAGAGTCACCCATAGGCAGAAGGAGGAAATAGAACTTTGCTTTCTATATTATCAAGTAGATAATGTTTTGAGACCTACCTTTGATTATTATGTCCATTCTATGAATTATTCGTTATACTGCACATGAAGCGATGGGAGTTAAAACTATATCTGGAGAGAGAGAGAGAGAGAGAGAGAGAGAGAGAGAGAGAAATGGGGGGGGGGGAAGGGAGGGGGAGAGAGATTAAGGGAGAGAGGATCGTATGTACCAACCCACACCGCATATTCATGGCTTCTGTACCTGTGATAGTTGCGAAGGAAGTAAAAGGTAAGGGTGCCGATTATTATTTTAGTGGGTGCACGTACAGTAATCCCTCGATTAATCGACGTAACAGAGCCATCGGTATGTCTGGATATGGACGAAATCCGGATGCAGAGCAATACCCTACCATTCAGTACTCTACCTATACCATACATACTGTATATGTCCAGTATCCCTCTTAATTGTGGCAGTGTTCTCCAGTCTTTCAGTTACTGAGACATAAAAACACGCATGGGAATGTCCAGTATAATGCTAGACACTAAGAAAACAATGCATAAACAACAAAAATCCACAAATACCCTACCTATCTACAGCACCCCTCCTAATTGTGGCAGTGTTCTTTGGTCTTTCAGTTATTAAGACATCAAAACACAATTGAGAATAACCATTTCTGCTTAGGTGGTGGGTTACTTTCTTTTACCTGCACAGCTCAGCTTGAGAGGGGGGCCAGGCGACTTTGACCATTCAGTAGGGAGGCAGACAGCCATTTCTGCACAGCTTGTGGGTTAGGGTCTGTATTACTTGCGCGCGGTTGTTAGCATCCACGTGATCCTGGAGGCCAGGGGACTTTGACCATTCGGTGAGGAAGCGGACAACCATATTTACTTAACTTTTGAGTTAGGGTTTGTATTACTCGTGCATGGCCAGTAGCATCCGAGTGACCCGGGTGGCTGGGGGACTTTCACCATTCAGTGAGGAGACAGACGGCCATATTTGCTCAGCTGGTGGGTTAGAGTCTATTACCTGTGTTTGGCTAGAGAGGCTAGCCAGCCGCCATACTGTTTTTTTTTTTTTTTTTTTTTTTTTTTTTTAAAGGCTGGCCAACCAGTGAATTTGGAAATTTCATGTTCGGATATGGACAAATAAATCTGGATACAGAAATAATAGAGCCAAGGCCTAACATTCAGATACAGAGCGTCTGGATAAGCGAGTGATTAGTGTACTGCATACTCACCTAGTGTTAGTATCAGTGGAGGGTAGATTTGTACACCATGCAGTACAGTACAGGTATACCCCAGTTTAACGATGCAATTGGTTAGGTAAAATCCCAACGTTAGGTGGGGTATTGTATATCGGGGTAGTTTTAACATGTAAAGTAATGGGATGCATTTTTCAGCATAGGGTTCCCCCCCCAACCAATTCCAAAACCCACCCAAATGAGCCCAAAAACAAGTTTAAAGCCAATCTAAATGGCCTAACAGCTGTAAAAGAAGGTAACCTAAGCCTAACACCTGTAAATAACTCACTCAAACCAATAAATAAAATCTGAAAATCATCAAATATAAGTCTGGAAAAAATCAGACAGTAAGCTGTACCCCAAAATGACCATGTTCGCCCCACCTATGGCTAAAACACATTAATCTAAAATCTGTTTATAAATCAACCTAAATACACTATTTTAGTCTAAAATATCATCAAAATTGGTAAAAAAAAAAATCTGTATCTATCTATTGCCAGATGCCTTAATCCCTTACGGGGTGGCCACAAACAAATCGCCGCCACATCGCCCTGTCCCCTGCCATTTCACTGCCCTGGTCCCAACTCACACCCCCCTCTCTCATATACCTCTCCACTCCATCCCTCCATCTCATCCTTGGCCTTCCCCTTCCTCTTCCTCCCTCCACCTCACTCACATACACTCTCCTCGTCAGTCTCTCACCCTCCATCCTCTCCACATGGCCAAACCACCTCAGTGCGTTCCTCCTAACGCTTCCTATCACATCCACACCACAACGCTCCTTTATATCCTCATTTGTCAGCCTGTCTCTCCATGTGACTCCACAGGCTCCTCTTAAATAATTTATTTCCTCTGGTCTCACTCTTGAATTGTGTCCTTCCAACAGCATCCAAACTTCACTTCCATAGATTAGAGTTGGTATTGCAATACTGTCATGAAGTAACTTTTTCACTTCCATGCCCACTTTCCTGTTTCTTATCACTGCTTTCAGGGAACCAGCAATCTTTCTTCCATGTTGTACCCTTTCAAGCACTTCACCCTCCAAACTTCCATCCTTACTCATCACACTCCCCAAGTACTTAAATGTACTCACATTTTCCATTTCATCACCATCCAACCTCACTGTACATTCACTGACTATACCTCTTTCAAAGACCATCACTTTACTCTTCCCTACATTCATCTTCAGATTTCGTTTCTGACACACTCTCCCAAACTCATCCACCAAGCCTTGCAGCTCCCCTTTGTCTTCACTTAACAACACAGTATCATCTGCAAACAACAGTACAGGGAGTTTCCAAACACTACCTTCTCTCACTAGGGCCACTCCAACATCCACTGCCCTACCTTGTATCACTTTAATTATTACCCCATCCATTTACAGATTGAACAACCATGGAGACATGACACATCCCTGTTTCAACCCAACCTTCAAAGAGAAAAATTCACTCAGTTCACCATCCATATGCACTGCAACCTTAGCTCCATCATACATACTCTTCACAGCATTCAACAACTTCCCATCTACTCCATATATTCTTAATACTTTCCTCAATCTTTGTCAATCCACCCTGTCATATACTTTCTCCAAATCCATGAAGGCCGCATACAACTTCTTTCCCTTCTCTAGAAACTTTTTCACTAAAGATCTAAGGATCTAAAAAAAAATCAAAACCCATTATTAAACTGGAGTTTGGCCATAGTTAGGAGGGGTATGGTGGTATTTCTACCCCCATCATTAAGCTGGGGTATCACATGTAGGGTTATTATATATCGGGGTATTACTGTATAATGCACTTAATCCTGTGTGGCCTAGTAGCAGTAATTACATGCACATTAATTGTAAGAATCACAATAGAGCATTAGGACACGAAGTACTAAGAGGCCACAGGTTCTGCAACAACAAGTGAGGCATGGGAGGCCACAGAGTAAGTCACAGCAATAAGATTGTGCCACTGCATGATCATAAGAGCAGAGCGCATAGATATGTCTTCACCAAATGAGATCCATGGGATCCATGGGAGAGACTGAGGGAGCGACAGTAGGCTTGACGTGGGGGATTGGCAGCTCCTGCAGCGAATTCTGATTGACTGCCAAATTGCAGGGTTTTCCTAGGCGCTGGTTGGCTGCCACGCATGAGCTGGTTGATATGCCTCACCAACAGATATTGCATAGAACTGCCGGTTACTTCCCGTTTCGGTGCCAGATGTTGCATAATTTCACCGGATGTTGCTTTAATAGAGTTGAGCCAACAGCACTGGATATTGCGATGATGGGTAATTAAGAATTTACTACTGCCTGATTGCTTCCTGTTTCAGAGATGGATATTGCCTAATTTTGCTGCATATTGTTTTGATAGAGCTGAGCAAAAAGCACCAGATATTGGAATGACGGATAATTGGGAAGTTATCATATATGCGATGTTCATGTCTCATGATTATGTACATGGGCCTCTTGTAGATAAAAACATCAAATGACATTCCACAGGTACCACATTTCAGTATACAGTCACGGCTCATAATGCGCGAATATTGTACCTGGAAGGTCCCGCTTTATGAGATTTCTGCATTATAGGGCCACATGTTTACATGTTAAAAGGTTCCATGGTACCCAAGCCAGCCCCAAGTTCACCTTGTAGGGCAATTTTCAGGGATTTTTCCCTAGGACACCTACCTAATAATGACTTTATTACATACAAACATTGGAGGATTCCTCACCTTGAATGGAAGAGGTTGTTGGCTTTCTGGGGGGAGGGGGAGGGGGATTCTGAAGCAGGGCAGGACTCCTACTGATCCTCAGCACGGTTCTCTTGCCGTGCCGGTTCCATAGTCCTCATCTGAGGAAGAAGGTAAATCCTGTACATCCATAATTCTCTGTTGCAACTCATCTGCCTCCTGCACAAACCCTTGAAAGTCGAGAGAACCCACAGACATGGCATCTTCCTCTGGCTTTTGCTGCTCTGGCATCTGTCAAGGACAAAAGTACCGGGTGCACAGAGTCTGGTGGTGGTGGTGTATTTTCTCTTGTCTTAGCCCTTCATACGGTTGCATTGCATTCAACACGGTGTCCAACGTATCTGCCCTCCGAACCTCATCCACTTCAAAAGCCATGATAGCTTCCTTGACCGCCTTTGCACCAGTCAAGATGTTATTTATGTGAGCCATGGTCATAACTAGTGCTGTGGTTCGTGCCTCAGCCTGATCCCCCTGCACCTTTGCCTCACGATGTTCCCTGTTCAGCTGATTGATGCGTTGCGTAGCCTCCTTGGGCATTGTGTTGTCCTTGACAACCTCAACCAAATCCTCCTCTTGCACCACCTCACAGCTTGGCACGGCTCTGCACACTCTTTCTGCTTCCTGCCGCACAGCCTGTAGTGACTGCACCTTACCATCTTTAACAGCACACAACTTAGGTGTCATCTTTCACCATACGTGATTTGCTGTTGCCACAGACACCAGATCCCCTGCCTTAAGAATGCTTGTGATGACTTTCCTTATATTGTAGCTTTTCCAAAAAGCTGTCACTGTTAAAAGGTGACGCTGTGAAGGATCAGGCTGAGGCACATGAGAAGACCGGGCACCGGGTCAGCTGGGTCAGGCTGAGGAGAGGGACCTGGCTGGGGATCTGCTGGGTCATCCAAAACCTCCTCATCAGATGACAACATCTCCACCTCCTTGTCACCATCAAGCACTTCCTCCTGGAGATGTTTCTTCTCACAGTTGTCTGTGGCCTCCCCCAGATACTCAAACAAGATCATCTTACAATGGTACTTAAAACAAGCTGTCACTTCCTTGTCTAGGCGTTGTAGGAGGGAGGTCGTGTTACCTGGCAAAAACACTACCTTAACACTTTGATGTAAACTCTCCAAGTAGGCTGGGTGCCCTGGTGCATTATCAAGGACCAACAGGATTTTAAATGGTATGCCCAACTCCTCACACCTCTTTGCATTAGGAATAAAATGTTTCTTGTACCACCTGTTGAAAATATCCCTTGTCATCCACCCTGTATTTGATTTCTCCCAGTTAACTCCAGACTGATCCATGTGTTTCAGTTGCTTAAAGCTCCTTGGTTTTTTAACTTTACTTACGAGTAATGGCCTCATCTTATGGCTTGCAACCTTGCAAGACAAAAGTAGAGTGATGCTTACCTTATCAGCTTTCCTACCCCTGCTTTGCCTGTGTTCTTTTGAGAAATATGTAGTCCTTGGCATCCTCTTGTATCGCAGCCCCATTTTGTGTATGTTATAAATTTGCTCAGCAGTATAACACCCATCCCTGATTATATCCTTTAGGACATCCACGAATGTCTCTGCTTCTCCGGCATCTGCTGATGTTCTTTCTCCTCTCACCTGTACTCTCTTCAAGTCCTTCCTTTTCTTAAACTTGCCAAATCAACCACTCGACACCTTAAATCTGCCCAGGGGTCGGGACAACTTACGGCAGGCTACAGCATACAGTTGGCGGGCTGTCCTCCATATGTTAATGGAGTCAATTACAACTCCTTCCCTCTCCTTTCAGTTGAAGTACGTGACCAGGAACCTTTCCATCATTACAAGCTGAGGGTCAGACACTTGAATCCTCTGGTCCATGGGAGATCCCCCCTAGGCCCGCACAGTCTTCATAATGTTGTCCTTCTTCCCCAGGACTGTACGAATAGTTGACTCATTGACCTGATACACCTTGGCAATGGCACAATTACATTCTTCTCTCTTCTGCTTGATGACATCAAGCTTCTGCTCCTGGGGTCAGACTTTCGATGTCTCTCTGGGTCATGGTGTGGCGGCATGATCGGGCTGGGTTAAGTGGCCAGGAAAAAAAGCAAAAATCACACAGAGCACGTGTGCAGGCAAAGCACAGGGAGAGGGTAGGCTCAGCTGGGACAGGAATGCTCAGTGGACCATGACGACACCCCGTGTAGACACGTGACAGCCATATGTCATTGGGTGATGCAATCCGTGCAGTGACCATCACTGGCCACGTTGTCTGTTCCCACCACATTATGACCTATTTTTCTGTGTTATGACTGTTTGAACCATGATTTGGGACCTCTGGCCGCGTTATCTGTATCATCACAGCAAAATACGGTTTTCAAAAAAATGGGGAGCTTCCTCCACCCGTGTTATGTGAGTTTCATGCACTAGAATCACGCGTTGTGTGAGCGATGACCGTATTTGAAAATTATCCCAAATAAAAACATAATAAAAATCATATAACAAAAGATTGCACGGAGTTTACTATCTATCTATCTATCTGTCTGTTGCCAGATGCCTTAATCCCATAAGAGGTGGCCACAAACAAATCACCTCCATGTCTCCCTGTCCCCTGCCATTTCATTGCCCTGCACCCAGCTCACAGCCTCAATTACCTCTCCATTCCATCCCTCCATCTCATCCTTGGCCTCTCCCTCCCTCTCCCCCTCTCCACCCCACTTACATACACTCTCCTTGTCAGTCTCTCACTCTCCATCCTCTCCACATAGCCAGACCTCCTTGATTTGTTTCTCCTAATGCTTCCTATCACATCCACATCCACACCACAATGCTCTTTCACTTCCTCATTTGTTTATCTCTCCATGTGACTCCACATGCTCCTCTCAAGTAACTCATTTCCACTGCTCTCACTCTTGACTTCTCTCCCTCCAACAAGGTCCAAGCTTCACTTCCATATGTTAGAATTGATATCACAATTCTGTCATGTGGTAGCTTTTTCATTTCCATGCTCACTTCCCTGTTTCTTATCACTGCTTTCAAGGAACCAGCAACCTTTCTTCCCTGTTGTACCCTTTCAAGCACTTCACCCTCTAAACGTCCATCCTTACTCATCACACGACCCAAGTACTTAAACGCACTCACATTTTCCATTTCTTCCTCATCCAACCTCACTGTACATTCAATGACTTCACTTCTCTCCAAGACCGTAACTTTACTTTTCCCTACGTTCACCTTTAGATTCCGTTTCTCACACGCTCTCTCAAACTCATTCACCAAGTCTTGCAACTCCCCTTCATCTTCACTTAACAACACCGTATCATCTACAGGGAGTTTCCAAACACCGTATCATCTACAGGGAGTTTCCAAACACTACCCTCTCTCACCTGGGCCACTCCAGCATTCAATTATCTACATCCATATACAGGTTGAACAATCATGGAGACATGACGCATCCTTGTTTCGATCCACCTTTCAGATAGAAAAATTCACTCAGTTCATTATCCACACACACTGCAGTCTTAGCACCCTCATACATACTCTTCACAGCCTTCAACAACTTCCCATCAATTCCATATATTCTTAATACTTTCCATAATCCTTGTCTATCCACCCTGTCATTTGCTTTCTCCAAATCCATGAAGGCCACATACAACTTCTCTCCCTTCTCTAGAAACTTTTCCACTAAAGATCCAAGGATGAATATCTGATCTACACAACCTCTTTCCTTCCTGAAACATCCCTGTTCTTCTCCAACTAATTCCTCTGTTATTTTCCTAACTCTGTCAGTAAGTATTGTACCATATACTTTTCCTATTACACTAAGAAGACAAATGCCCGTATGATTACCACACACCTCTTTTTCCCTTTTTCCTTTGTACAGGAGAATAATTATACCTGACTTCCAATCCTCCAGGACTCTACCTTCCTCCCAGGCCAATCTGCACATCTTCCACATCCATTCTACTACTATCTCTCCCCCTTGCTTCAACATTTCACCATACACTCCATCATTTCCTGGGGCTTTCCCAATTTTAACTTTTTTGCTTCCACAATTTCCATCCTACTGATTTCTTCCTCTCTTCTCTCATCCCTTCATCTCCCAGCCATTCCCCATCCACTTATACTTGCATTACTTTCATTCTCTATGTTCAACAATTCCTTAAAGTTTTCACTCCATTTGCTCACTTTTTCTCCCTTCTCCACTAGTAATCTACCATTTTTATCTTTCACTCCCTGACTAACTTCTTTGGCACCCTGTCTAACTCTCTTTACCTCTTTCCAGAACATTTTCTTACATTCCCTCCACTTTACACTCAAGCTCCTTCCAAATTCCTCTTCCACTGTCTTCTTGCTCTCTGTTACTAATCTTTTCATTTCTCTCTTCCTCTCTACATATAACTCTCTCTTCCGTCTCAAATTCTTCGACACCCCTGTTTCTCATCCACTCACTATATGCTTTCTTATTTTGTGCCACATCCTCTCTCACCTCTTCATTCCACCATGCTGTTCCCTGCACCCCCTTTTGTCTTCTCTTCAACTCACACACCACCTCACATGCTGCACAGATCTCTTGTTAATATCTTGCACACACCTTCCACGTCCCCCATCTGCTCCAGTCTGTATTTACGCAATCGCTTCTTCCCTCTTATATTCTGCCTTTTTTTCCATCCTCTTGTAACCTTTCCACCCTCCTTGTATGACCTACTTCCTCCTGTCCTCCTCTATTTCTTCATGTCATTTGGACTTTGATTCTGACTACCACCAAGTGGTGGTCAGAAAGTCCACTCCCCCAACAGAGTTTACTAAAGGTAGTAAAACAGTCATAAGTCTGAATATAGTTTTTGCTTTGACTGTGGAGTTCAGTATACATTCAGCCCCTGCTATTCACGGTTTTTTCTGAAAAATTATTTAAATAATACACAGGAAGATTTTTCCTGACTTTCCCACAGCATAAGCTGTTCGTGGTGGTTCATAAATGATTTCTTTGCTCAGCTGGAGCTCATCCTGCCTTGCAGTGCAGAATATTCATCGTCAGTCATGTAGTGCATGGCAAACTCTCATGGTCATGATCACATGGATGAGTACAGTGCACTGTACCCAGAAATGTTTGTGTATCCTTCTATACTTTCCTTTTAGGAAGTACTAATATGGCATAAAATTCATTTATAGGTCTCATAGTGGGTCCATAGGTAATGGGAATAGTTAAAACAGTGAAACCAATGATTTTTGTGGGAGGTATGGATTACAGTATTTGTGGCTTTTACCCATTCACGGTTGGGTCTGGTATGTAATTACCATGAGTAGCGGGGATCACCGTAGGAGATGACAAACAGCAGGTGGTCACAAGCAGGATAAACTCTTTAGAGAAGAAGGAGACTACGGAGTTTTGTACAGCGATTGTGAGTGTGGACATCAGTGAATGAGTCTGGTGGCAGAATGTGGATGGCTGTCTACAGCTTTCCTGTGGCAGCAAATTTGGATGTCCATGGCAATACAGGGTGTCCATGGGTCCCTGTACAATAGCAACTGAAGCAGCAGCCTGGGAACCGCAGTGCCCTTTACCCTACCGTCTGGCACAGGTCTGGGTTTTATTCCATCCCAACCTCGAAACCTCATCGAAGGAACCCACTCCATGCCTACCCTCAGAGCCACCACAAGGTAGCAGGGGCAAATTTGGGGGGGCCATATGCCCTTGCTGGCACCAACCCCCTGTACATAACAAGGTATAATGTGTGCCATGTACAATGCATGTAGTGCAGTGCATGGAAAAGTTTGAGAGGAATGAAATGTGTTTTTTATTGAAGATAGGAATGGAAATGTAGGGAATGTGAAGATGGATGGAGTAGTTGGTGAGTGGGGTGTGCCTGCAGAAGTAGATGGGATGGCAGTGCTCTGGTGGGCATTTGTGCAAGGAGGGGCTTGGTGATAGCCAGTACCCTTGTTAGGCATAAAATGATCCACGGGTATACATGTCGAGTGATGAGAAGGGTGGGTGGTGAATTGAATGAACAGAAGGCAATGATTGATTATGTGTGTGTGTGGATGACAGAATGATAAGGTATGTACTTGATGCGAGAGTATACAGAGGTTGGGGGAATGGACTTTCAGACCACCACTTGGTGGTGATGAAAGTCAGAGTTCAAGTGCAATGGAGGCATAGAAAGGGGGGAGGAACAAGTAGGAAATATTCCATACAAGGAGGGTAGAAGGGTTGCAAGAGGATGGAAAAAGGGAAGAATGTAAGAGAGAAGTGGCGGAGCAATTGGGTAAATATGATTTGGAGCAGATGGGGGAGATAGAAGGTGGGTGCAAGATTTTCTCAGATGAAATCTGTGCAGTATGTGAGATGGTGTGTGGGATGAAGAGAAGATGAAAGGGGGTGCAGGGAACAGCATGGTGGAATGAAGAGGTGAGGCAAGCTGTGGCACAAAAGTAGAAAACACATAGTGAGTGGATGGGAAGCTGAGGCATGGAGGAAGTTGAGAGACAGAAGAGAGAGTTATATGCTTAGAGGAAGAGAGGGGAAAAGATTAGTAAGAGAGAGTAAGAAGAGAGAATGGATGAGGAATTTGGAAGGAATTTGAGTGTAAAGTGGAGGGACCATAAGAAAATGTTCAGGACAGAGGTAAAGAGAGTTAGACAGGGTGATAAAGAAGTTAGTAGAGGAGTGAAAGATAAAAATGGTAGATTGTGGAGAAATGAGGAAAAGTAAGCAGATGGAGAGAACACTTAAAGGAACTGTTAAACATAGAGAATGAAAGTAATGTGAGTATAAGTGCAGGGCTCTTGCTAACTGCCGATCATTGCGAGCCATTTGGCTCCTAAGGTTTCAGATTTACGAGCCAAATAAATTTTCCGTAAACAAACTGGCTACGATCCGAAGTATTTTACGAGCAATAAATATAATTATTTATTAATTTACACATTGTCTGTTTTTAAACATTCACAATGGCGACAAGGAAAGACTTAATAAAATCGATCACGACGTGCTTTTTTATTCATTTAAGTGAGATTTACTTATTTTGTAGTTTACTGGGTTTTGAAGTGGATGTATTTTTTCCTCGCCAAAAGGCGACTTGCATGTAAAATTTGTTCGCTGAGGGGAGAAAATACTCGCATTTGCAAGCTGTGGCTCGCCAAACAAGAGCTCTGAAGTGGCTGGAGAATGGTTGGGAGAAGGAAGAGGCCAGTAGGATGGGATTAGTGGAAGCAAAGAGGAAAGTCAAAATGGGTAAAGCCCCAGGAATTGATGGAGTGTGTGATGAAATGCTGATGCATGGGGGAGAGATGGTAGTAGATTGGATAGGAGGATGTGCAGATTGTCCTGGGAGGAAGGTAGAGTCCTGGAGGATTGGAAGTCAGGTATAATTTTCCCCTGTACATAGGAAAAGGGGAAAAAGAAGTGTGTGGTAATCAGTGGTGTACCTGAGGGGGGGGGGCAGGGGGGCTGTTTGAAACTGCCCCCATGCCCCCAATTGAGGGGGAGGGGGGCCCAAAGCCTTAAAAATTTATAAACTTTTTTATTAATATTTAAAAATATATATATTTATCATCCCAACAATCCCGGCTGAGATATTAGATAAGTTTGAGCATGAGATATCTGGCAGCTTGTAGCCAAGTGGTAGGCCTAAACCTTGCAATACATTTGAGACACGTCTCACGGTCTCAGTAGTCACCTGACATTGAAACTGGTGGGTGCAACGCCGCTGGCTCTTGAAAATTGGCATTTATAACAAACAACAGTACTGTCTATGGGTAATTGTGAGTATAAATTATTGGAAATACTTTCTATTGTAATAGTGTATATAAATATATATTTGTTTTTCATTTTTGTAATTTTATAGAGTTGAGAGGATTACAGAACAATATTTAAAAGTTGCCATAACTGGTTTGTAATGACCAAAATACATTTTCCTGATGTGTTTTACAATATTATTAATGCTTTAATGAATCTGATAATTGTTTTTGGTGCTGATGAGTTAGGTTTACCTTAGATTAGGTGAGGCTGGCTAGGGTGAGGTTAGGTGGGTTGCTACATCGTATCATCAGCATAAAAAATATTTACCAGTTTCATTAACCCTTTAACCGCGGGTGTCATTCCAGAATGACATTGCAAAAACTGGACCAAACCGCGGGTGTCATTCTCGAATGTTTGTGAATATTTTGAATACCCCGCGTTTTTTCTGTGCGCCAGTTGTTTCAAGGGAGAGTAGCTATTAAGTTCTTTCACTCCAGCCGACCTCCACCTCCCTCCTCCCACCCCCCGGGCCCCCCACCCCCCGGGCCCCCCACCCCACCCCTGACCAACACGCATCAGTATCTGTCCAGCTGTGTGAGTGACAACATCGCTGATGTGGCAGTGAAGTGAGGGCAATTACATTGCCTTTTACCTGCCTCAGTGAACACAGAGTGGGTGTTTATCGTATGTGCAGTGTTCATATATGTTTATAGTATTATTATGAGAATGAGGCTGGCATTTGGTAATGATGTGTGAGCGAAAAATAGTGATTACAACACTGCTGATGTGGCAGTGAAGTGCGTGCAATTACAGTGCCTTTTACCTGCCTCAGTGAACACAGAGTGGGTGTTTATCGTATGTGCAGTGTTCATATATGTTTATAGTATTATTACAGAATGAGGTTGGCATTTGGTAATGGTGTGTGAGCGAAAAATAGTGATTACAACACCGCTGATGTGGCAGTGAAGTTCGGGTAATTACAGTGCCTTTTACCTGCCTCAGTGAACACAGAGTGGGTGTTTATCGTATGTGCAGTGTTCATCTATGTTCATAGTATTATTATCAGAATGAGGTTGGCATTTGGTAATAGTGTGTGAGCGAAGGTAATGGTGTGTGAGCGAAAAATAGTGATTTTAGGTCGCTCACTTCTAACGGCACTGCCCATCCAGTGATAGTCAACGAAATCATGAAACCTACATCAATGCAAAGCCGAAGGTTAGTACTTTCTAATGGTACCTTATTTTTCACTCTAGATTTATTCTGTGCAGAGTTATAAAGGTTTAAAGTTTGTTTACATTTTGGCTGGAACCCCCGCGGGAGAGGCCAGTCGGAGCAAAACAATGCCCGCGGTTAAAGGGTTAATAACACTATAAAACACACCAGAAAAATGTACTTTGGTAATTAAAAACCAGTTATGGCAAGGATTACGATTGTTAAACTGTTACACTATGGCGCCTGCCCACAGTTCTCTTACAGTATACCTGTGGCAGGCCCTAGCTTTTTTGGGGCCCCCCCTGTATTTAGATGTTGGAGGGGGGGCCCCGCAAAGAACGTAGCCCCCAGGGCTCCCAAATCTCTAGGTACGCCCCTGGTGGTAATCATGGGGGCATTTGTCCTCTTAGTGTATTAGACAAAGTACGTGGTAGGATACTTATTGACAGAGTTAGGGAAATAACAGAGGAATTAGTTGGAGAAGAACTGGGAGGTTTAAGGAAGGGAAGAAGTTATGTAGATCAGATATTCATCATTAGGACTCAAGTGGAGAAGTTTCTAGAGATGGGAAAGAAGTTGTATGCCGTTTTCATGGATTTGAATGTGAAAAATACTAAGAATATATGGAGTAAATGTGAAGTTGTTGAATGACTTGAAGATTATGTATGAGGGTGCTAAGGCTGCAGTGCATGTAGATAGTGAGCTGAGTGAATTTTTCTATTTGGGTGTTGGATTGAAACAGGGATGTTCTGTCTCCATGGTTGTTTGGAATGGAGTGATTATGGATGGGGGTTATAAAAGAGATACAAGGTAGATAATTGAATGTTGGAGTGGCCCTAATGAGAGAGGGCAACATTTGGAAACTTCCTGTATTGTTGTTTGCAGCTGATACTGTATTGTTAAGTGAAGAGGAAGGGGGACTGAAAGACTTGGTGAATGAGTTTGGGAGAGTACGTAAGAAACAAAATGTAATGGTAAATGTAGGGAAGAGTAAAGTTATGGTCTTTGAGAGGAATGAAGTCACTGAATGTACAGTGAGGTTGGATGATGAGGAAATGGAAAATGTGAGTGCATTTAAGTACCGTAAAACGCCATAACTTCGGACGGCGTCCAAACTTCGGACATTTTGCAAAAAAATGTAATAATTCAAGTTTATTGGAAGAGAGTGCGATATTTGCAAAAAATAATGATGTGGGTAGGTAGGGTAATCCTCTAAGACTATTATGTATTAATCCTATTAAACTAGCTTGAATATGTGTGGGTGAAAAAAATTCGTGAATCCATTGGAAAGAAAAACTGAATTTTCTTACCCTGCAAAACTTTGTTCACACAGAACAAACAGTTTCAATTGTAAAAAAGTGAACAGTATATGTAGAAAAGTGCTGTAAGTACTGGGAAGTAAACTATTTCAAAATATATGCATGGATAATCTTGCTATGCCTGCTTTAATGAATACTTCTTTATTTTGCAGAAAAAATTCCTAACTTCGGACAGACAAATTATTTGAGCCAAATAAAGTCCAAACTTCGGACAGACAATAATATTAATGGTAAAGTGATGCTAATTATATAAACAGAAAAACATGGCTAAAACAGCGAAATCTATAAAGAGGAAAAGAGCCTACACAAGTAAAGCGTCCAAAAGTGCCCTGGAAAAGGCTAAAGATGACATAAATAACAAGAACATGAGTGTGCGCAAAGCAGCTGAAAAATATAAATTAAAAAAGAGCACATTACATGATTACCTGATACAAAAACATTGCAAACAAGTGGGACGTAATACTTCATTGAGCCATGATGAAGAGTTAATGGTGTGTCAGAGAATCCTCACATTGGCAGAATGGGGATTCCCACTCGACAATTTGGACTTGAGGATGTTAGTGAAAGCATATTTAGACAAACGAGGGGTTGTTGTGTCACGATTCAGTAACAATGTACCTGGTGTTAAATGGGCCCATTCCTTCTTCAAGCGCCACAAACAAACCCTTAGTAGACGATTGTCCCAGAATATAAAGACTGACAGAGCCAGAGTGACAAGAGCCATGCTAGCCGAGTTCTACAGTAACCTGAAAAAATCACTAGAAGGTGTGCCTCCAGAGAACATAATAAATTTTGATGAGACCAATCTTACTGATGATCCAGGTAAAAAGAAAGTCATAGTGAGGTAGGGCACTAAATATCCAGAGAGAATCATGAACTCAACAAAATCCTCAATATCTATTATGTTCTCTGGAACTGCATCTGGTGTGTTACTCCCTCAATATGTGGTGTATAAAGCTATCCATCTTTACGATACCTGGACTGAAGGGGGCCCTCCTGGAACACTATACAATAGGTCCCCCAGTGGATGGTTCGACTCGTGTTCATTCGATGACTGGTTCCACAAAATTATCCTCCCCTATGCTAAACGCAGGACAGGTAGAGTTGTCATTATAGGAGACAACTTGGCAAGCCATGTATCACCCAGTGTTATTGAGTCATGTGAGAAACATAATATCTCCTTTCTTCTCTTACCACCTAACTCCACGCACTTGACACAACCTCTCGATGTTGCTGTGTTCCGGCCTCTAAAAGTGCACTGGCGTAAGATCCTCGAGAACTTCAAGAAAACTACTGTTGGTAGGCTGAGTGCTTCATTACCTAAAGACTGCTTCCCAGCACTACTGACCAAACTGGTGGATAAAGTTAAAGGGACCATTGCTGACAACCTACGTAGTGGGTTTAGGAAGTGCGGCATTTATTCTCTTGATCCACAGAAATCCATCTCAAGACTTCGAGAAGATTCAATCCAAGATACAGCTGATACTGGTACACCAGGACCATCTACCAGTACTGCCTTAGACAGCTCAGTGTTGGAATTGTTGAAGGACATGAGGCATGGAACCAGTCAGTCAAGCTCAAGTCCAGCTATAGCGAAACCAAGGCGAAAGAAAAGGTTGAATGTGTCACCGGGCATGAGTATTACTACAAGGGCACTACAAAATGAAACAGAGAGCCAGCATGAAGAGTGTGAAGTTGATGATCCACAACCCCAGCCACTGCAGCCACAAGAGGATACAGCAGAGATAGCAGCACAGCCTTCCACTTCCACATCTGCACCCAACCATGAAGCACAAGCATCTCCCCTGACTGTCACCTCTACCCAGATTATTGGGGATAACGTTGTTCCCTCAGATTGGGTAGTTGTGAGGGTTCCCTTTGATACCAAAGACATATATAGGCATTATATTGCTATCATTGTTAAGGTAAAACCAGAAATACATGTCAGGTTTCTCAAACACGTTCAGGGTACACCTCACACATTTGTATACCCAATGGTTGATGACAGCAGTGACATACACAAAGAGGATATACTGAAGGTGTTACCAGAACCAACACTTGACCGAAAGCAAAGGATGATTTTTGATGTAGATGTGAACCTTTGGCCTAAGTAATGATAATAATTTTGATATAGATCTGTAAGATACCATAGTCTGTACTACCAGTACCAAAGTTATTGCCAATAAGGTGCCTTAACCAGTAATGAAGTTTATTTTAAAGAAAAAAGTGATACTATATATTTAGTTAAAGTATTTTATACTGGTAGTTAAGGAATAGTTTTTTGTACTGATGTACTACGGTTAATATGTTCCATGGTGCCTTCATAACATGTGCCAGTGTGTGTGTGTGTGTGTGTGTGTGTGTGTGTGTGTGTGTGTGTGTGTGTGTGTGTGTCTTTAGAACCTGTAAGAAATGTTCAACATCATATTATGTTATTTCGGTATGCATTTGTTGAGTCAATGAGGTAGATACTTGATAATTAAGTGAAGTTTTGTTCAGGAAAATGAGGACAGTTCCTCTTACAGTTTTGGGTATATGCAGCGCATTTTTATTTTATTTTTTCATCTCAAAAAGTTCGTGAATAGTTCTTAGTTCTATTTACGGCCAGAATACCTCACTACAATGTGATATGATGCAATTTAATGTGATATGAAATTACGAGCTCCAAAAAGAAGATATTTTGGGATACTTCTCTATATATATGTATAACTCTGGTCACGAGTGCCCAATATTTTTTTTTACATTTTTTAAAAACTTCTTAAGTGTCTGAAGTTTGGCCAGTGTGTCCAGAGATAGATCCCATTAACCATTCTCATGTTTAAAGGGAAAATACATGGATGTCCGAAGTTTGGAAGAGCTGTCCGAAGTTAGGAAATTTGTTCCTAACTTCGGACACTTGAAAATGAAAAAAAAAAAGCACAAGTGTAGCTTGGCTAATTTTTTTAAATATATGGATTTAGTAGGTACTCTCCCTGGCTACCACAAGACACCAACAGGAATAAAATTGCACCATTCTACAAGGAGTTATTCATTAAAACACATAAAAAATGTCCGAAGTTATGGCGTTTTACGGTACTTCGGTAGTGTGATCAGTAAGGATGGAAGTTTAGAGGATGAAGTGCTTGCAAGGGTACAACAAGGATGAAAGGTTGGAGGTTCTTTGAAAGCAGTGATAAGAATTGGGAAGTGAGCTTGGAAGTAAAGAATTTGCTGCATAATACTGTTGTGATGCCAATTCTAATGTTGGAAACAAAACTTGGGCCTTGTTGGAAGGACATAAGTCAAGACTTAGAGCATTGGAAATTATTTATTTGAGAGGAGCATGTGGAGTTACATGGTGAGACAGACTGACAAATGAGGAAGTGAAGGAGCATTGTGGTGTGGATATGAACGTGATAGTAAACTTTAGGAGAAATACACTGAGGTGGTTTGGCCATGTGAAGATGGAGAGTGAAAGACTAACGAGGAAAGTGTATGTTAGTGAGATAGAGGGGGGAGAGTGAGGGGGAGGCTGAGGATGAGATGGGGGGATGGAATGGAGAGGTATATGAGAGAGGGGGGTGTGAGCTGGGGGGAGGGCAGTGAAATGGCAGGGACAGGATGACATGGAGATGATTTGTTTCCAGCCACCCCTTATGGCATTAAAGCATCAGGCAATAGATAGATAGATAGTTTGAGAGTATGCTAGCCTACTCTTTGTGTCAGTGACATACTGGAAAATGGTCAGCAAAGGGGGATGGTCAGGACAGCCCTAAAGGCTGGATAGAAGGAGCTTCAGCTTTCCTTATCACCAGCTTTCCTGTTTGCCTCTGGATCACCCTGATTGGCAGGTGCAACAGCCCATTCCTAGTGCCAACCACAAAAGTATCTTATTCACATTTTACAGATATGAAGAATGTAGCATCTCAGATTTTTTAGTTGGCCGAGTGGTAGTTGGTAGCGACCATCATCCACACGTGATGTAGTGCAACCTACTTCTTTCACTTTTATTGTTCGTTTTCTATGTGCCCTCCTTTCTTCTTATTTCTCCCATCCTTCCTGCCATTTTTATTACTCTTCTTGTTTTACATTGTGGGGTGATGTGGGGCTTGCTGTGGTGCCTCTGTTAACTTAGTGGAGAGTCACAAATATGGCATCCATCTGGAAACCAGACTTTCACTTTCTTTCCTGCGTCTTGCTGTGTGAGGCACTGTCTAACCATAAGGAAACATTGGTTCACTGTATGAGATGGCCCTACAAGGGATATTGCCTGACTACTGTTGATGGGCCTGCATGGTCAGACAGACCAGGGTTACTCACCAACAGTAACAGCAGTTGTAGTTGGCTGCCTCATGAGAGTTGAGGTGTGTTAAAATTCTGTCTACATCAATTTATTCTTTTGATTCTATTGTGGTACCTGCCTTCTGTAAGTGGAAAATATCTTGCAACACACGTATAACTACAATCTGTTTTTCTCCCTCAGTATATTTTATGTTAATTATTTTTTAATTCATATAAAGCTTGATTAATGGAAGGTAGGAGTTTTTGAGCCCAGGAAGAAAAAAATTGTATGATCTCTCTAACTGTAATATTGAACTACCCACTGCTTTTTCTGATTTCCAGGTGGCTATTGGGTGAACTTGGGACCACTGCTGTACCACTTTGCAGACCAGCCTGGAGAGCCATCCATTGAACCCAGTTATGAGGAGGTGAAGAGCATTGCAGAGGGCATTGGCTTCAAGATTACTGTCAGTATTTTAGTTACATAATTGTTCTCTAGGCAGCCCTTGTTATAAGTCAAGAATGTGCTCCGGAATATGACTTCCTACTGTCTTTGTTATAACTCAGAATGAGCTGCAGAATATCGCTACTGGCAGTCCTTATTATGTGGTGCAAACTGGGGAACTAGAAAATTAGCTTTATGGGTATCAGTGAAATGTGGCCTTATTACTGTTATTTACTGAGGAATTAATTGCAAAAAAATAATAATAATAATAATTAAAAATGACTTATAGCAAGGACTTGCTGTTGCCTCTCTTCTCCATGCCATTCTTAAACCTCTTATTTTAACACTACTTTTCTTCTCTGCATTCAGCAAGTGTGTACAATGCTTTTTCTGTTAGTTCACTGTCTGTCTCTTTCTCGCAGGCAAATTTCCATTTTATCTCCCACTTGCTTATTACATCCCTTACTACCCTGTCTTATTTTCTTAATCTTCTTCCAAAACAGCCTTTTACATTGTTTCCACGGTAAATTTGAGCCCCTGATTCTCTCTCTTTCTCTCTCTCTCTCTCTCTCTCAACTCCAATGTAACAGTGATGAATTCTACAAAGCCATATATATATATATATACAGTATATGTATGTATGATCATCATCTGGACCTCCTTTCCCACTCTGGGGCTGGGTCAGGAGTAGCAACGTCCAGACAGCCCAAGTTTGCCCAGGCCACACATCAGTTCACTCATCATTCAAGGCTCTGGAATCCTAGCTCTATCTGATACGCCAAAACATCCACCACATTCTGTAACTTCACATAAACGTTTCCGATCGAGTCAATCCAGACGCTGTCACATTAAAAAGAGGTGCCAAATCCCTGATCACGCACTTATTCTCACAACGTTCATCCAGCCAGCTCAATCTCTTGCCAGTCCCTTAGCCTCACCGACTTCCATCTCTCTCGTCTTCACACATTCATCCACCATATCCCTCCATCTTTTCCTTGGCCTACCTCGTCTCCTCCCTCTTCAGATTCACTCAGATATGCCTTTTTCACCACTCTGTTGTTATCCATTTCCTCCACATGACCATACCATCTCAGTACACTCTCTTGGATTTTGGTGTCCACAGACTTACCAATCACATTATTTTGGATCCTGTCACTCTCGGTACTCCACGTACATTCCTCATCAGTCCTATTTCCACTGCTCTCACTCTTGACTTTTCATTTTCATGCCACACCATAGTCTCACATCCATATGATAAAGTTGGCACATCACGTAAGCCTTGTGCAGCTGCAACGCTCAAGCCTCTATTTCTTATCAAGGCCCTCATTGCACCAGCTACTTTCCTTCCTAGTGTCACTCTACTTTCCACTTCTTTTGCACATTTTCCCCCTCTTTTCTATCACAGTACCCAGGTATTTGAACTCTCTTGCCAATTCCAGTCTCTCATCATTAACTGTAACATCACACTGGGAGTCACCTTCTCTCTCAGTAACCATCACTTTATTCTTTTCTACATTTACGCTCAAGGCACAACACTCACAGACATCTGCAAAACACTGCACTAGTCTACCAAGTTCTTGTCCATTATTTGCAAGTAGTATTGTATCATCAGCATACAACAAATTTGAGATACTCCATCCATCGCCACTCATTACCAACGCCATCACTCTTTCCATTACTTGTGTTATTGTTTTTCTCATCACCTCATCCATACATATATACTGAACAACCATGGGGACATCATACAACCATGTTGCATGCCCACACCGATAGTGAACCATTAATTTAGATGCCCATTTACTCTTACACATGCCTCACTTCCATCATAATAACACGGCATCTAGCAGCTTACCATTCTCTCTCTCTCTCTCTCTCTCTCTCTCTCTCTCTATATATATATATATATATATAATCATTCATAATCCAATCCTATGTTGCCCCGTTAGGATGTATATAATACGTATTCGTTTTTCGTTTTCGTTTTTGAAGGCTCCAATATGCTTGCATGCATCGGCCTTGGTCACCTATTGGCGACTCATCATGCTGCACAATCTATTGCAGCCTCCCTGTTCAGTCCCTTAACCCTTACACCGCGGGCATGTTTCCCAATGTTTTGCGTGTCCCGCGGAGTTATTCGTGCTCCGACAGACTCTCAAAAAATATTTGCCAAAAATCAGTTATTAGTCCTAGAAAATTAAAATTACATATGCATATGGCACATACCTTCAGCTTTCTCCTGGAATGTTTGTTGAGCCTTCGTCAATTACTGTAGGACTTGTGGAGACCTCTGAAGTTGGGTAACGAAGTCTCCACTTTACACTTCCCGACAACCCGTAATATGATTACCACAGCCAGATATTAACACTATAAACACTACTCTATGATTATCAAGTAGTTTGGGATCCATACTCCAAAAAAAAAAAACACTGTGAAAGCAATGAAAATTATGAGCGCGTATGACCTTCCCACTTGCGCTAGTTCGCTGCTTGGTTCCCACCTCAGTTGCCTACGGGCTGCTTGAGAGAGAGGAACTCCGCCGCGTCTCCCTCTCTTTTTGCGCCATTTTTTACCGAGTGTCTTGCAGTGTTTTGGCTTTCGCCACTTTGTTATGGCACCAACCCGTGAACTATCGAGTGAAATCATATCCCAGATCATTGCTCTAAAGGAGGCAGGCCACCAAATGAAGGAAATTAATGAATTGGTTGGCGTGGCTCAATCGACAGTGCGTAGGTGGTGCGCGTGTTTTCGAGTGGAAAACAGTGGTGACATTCCCACAAAGAAACCGCGGTCTGGTAGTCCCAGGAAAACTTCCCCGAGGTCTGTTAATGTTTTAAAACGTGCAGTGGAGTCTAATCCTCGTGTGAGTGCAAGGAAAATAAAGGAGAGCAACCCGGAAGTGTTTGGTGAAGTTTCTGTGCGCACAGTGTCTCGAAGGGTCCATGAACTTGGTTATACAAGTCACAGGCCTGCGAGAAAGCCTCTTCTCACTCGTTACCAGCGACTTCGTAGGCTTGCCTTCGCTAACAAATGCCTTAACTGGGATGAGGAGCAGTGGTTGTCAGCGTTGTGGTCTGATGAGGCAACGTTTAGTGTTACCTGTAACAGAGGAGCACGTGTGTACCGGCGCAAAGGTAGTGACCCACTTGACCCACGTTACGTGGAAAGCACAGTTAAACATCCTGATTCACTCACGGTATGGGGTTGTTTTTCTGGTAAAGGTTTGGGGAAGCTTGTTGTGCTTCCCAAGAACTGCAGAGTGAATCAGGATGTTTATCTGGAGCTTCTCTGTGATCATTTACCAGAGTCCTTCGAACTAACAGGTGCACAAGTGTTTCAGCAGGACGGTGCACCTGCTCATAAGGCCAGATCGGTCACCAATTGGCTTCCTGACTGCAAGGTATCATTCATGAAAGACTGACCAGGAAATAGCCCAGACCTCAACCCGATAGAAAACCTCTGGTACTTCGTAAAGAAGAATCTCCAAGGGAATGACGTGAGCTCTCTGCCTAAGCTGGAAGCCACCATTCGTGACTCCTGGGACAAAATACCCCATCAGCACCTCAGAAACCTTGCCCTTTCACTTCCAAGATGTCTCAGGTCTGTGAAGAAGCGTAAAGGATACCCTACGAAGCACTAAAGGTAAATAAAATGCATTATTTATATGTTTTTTCAGTGTTGAAAGGTTTGTTTCATAGGAGGGACGCAGGGCGCTCAATACTTCTGACGAGCACTGTATATCTACAGTCTTTATCCATAAGTTTCCTTCAGTAGTATTAGTTTATTGTCACTGTAGGGATTCAATTTCTTTCAGTAAAATACGTAGCATTCACTTTCTCGTCCTGTATACTAGCATTGAGAGTGAATGTCACTTTCACCTTCACTCCCATAACTCATAGTATTCATACATGCTAGAGTGAAACTTTCACTTTTATTACTCCTAGGGTATATACTCGTATTCTTATAATACTACTCATTTACATTTCTATTTACGTTCTCTATTTTATTTACGTTATTTACATTTCTATTTTATTTACACTGTGTTATGCACTGTCACTTGAAGTAACTTATAAAACTATTTTCCACTGTTCACGTATATTTACATTCATTACTTTCACTTGCTGTTTACACACTATTTACAATTCCACTTGCACTGTTTTACTCAATAGAAAGATCGTAGTCACTCTTTTATCAATTGTCAGCCCTTTACCTCTTTCCACACGAGGTTTAGTAGGGGGTAAAGGTCACAGGGCCCTTTGCATGAGGGTGAAAAGTGGCTGAAGTTAGCAGGAGCAAACAGACGTACCTTCACATTGGAAGATGAGAGTGCTCTGATAAGGGTGGGCCGGGGTGGTGGCCTACCTAGGGAAATGCATGACTGCCAACGTCAGCCTCTTGACAGCAGCTAATATATAGCAGTGAAATGATTGGCAGAAAATCTAGACAATACATTATAAATTAGGTAGTTCCAGGTGAATGTAAATATCACTTAGGTTTCTCCCTTCCCTCCTTATATGTATATTTATTACGAAAATAGATTATACGGCATATTTCAAGGGGAAATAAACAGCGAAAATTAGCGAGCGAGTGCACATGAGGTGTTGTCAGGTGATAATTAGCCAATTCCAGGTGTATGGCTCTATCACTTACCTTATTTCTTTTTTGTATATATTATTTGGTATAAGAATTGGGCATAGGGCTTATTTCAATGGATGAAATCAGTGGAAAATTCCAGGGAAGATTTACTTAGCGTAGAATACAGTGTAGTGGCCTGCAATAATTAGGTAGTTCCAGGTGAATGTAAATATCACTTAGGCTTCTCCCTTCCTTTCTTATATATATTTTTATTACAAAAATAGATGATACAGCATATTTCAAGGGGAAATAAACAGCGAAAATTAGCGAACGAGTGCATGTGAGGGGTTGTCAGGTGATAATTAGCCAATTCTAGGTGTATGGCACTCTCACTTACCTTATTTCTTTCTTGTATATATTATTTGATATAAGAATAGGGCATAGGGCTTATTTCAATGGATGAAATCAGTGAAAAATTCCGGGGAAGATTTACTAAGCGTAGCACGGCCGGGCAGGCGAGAGGATAAGGTAATGGAGGGGGGGGTAGGGAGGGGAGTCAAGAACGGGGAGAAATGGCTAAATTGTCAACAATGGATGGGAGTACAGATGAGATTAGGAGTGCTAACTAGTGTTGGACATTGGCAGTACTGATAGATGATACAAGCCACCACTTGAAAGCCCGGGCGAATTCAAAATAACACAGAATCACAAAAGTGACGCCCCGCGGTATGATTCCTTGCTTCCGAGCGTCACGAAAGTGACGGCCCGCTATTAAGGGGTTAACCCTGAAGTCACACTTAATGACCTCGTCCTACGTCTTTCTTGATCTACTCCTCACAACCCCACCCCGAATATTAACACTTCTCACCTTCTGCACCCAATTATCATACCCCATCCTCTCCACATGTCCAAGCCACCTCAAGCTACCCCTCCTCATCACAACACCAATACAATCCAGTCCCATCCTACTTCTCAACTTTTCCATCGTAAACCCAGCCCCCTCATGCCTTGCACACAGGGACACACTGCACATCCACCTAATCATTGTCATTTCTGTACATCTGAGCCTGCGAATATACTTCTCCTTTACTGCCCATGTCACACTACCATACAACATTACACTCCTAACATGCTGCATATATAAATATATATATATATATCGTTTCGTTTCATTTTTAAAGGCTCCAACATGCTTGCATGCGTCGGTCTTGGTCACCTAATGGCATCTCTCCATGCTGCACGATCTATTGTGGCCTCCCTGTTCAGTCACTTAACCCAGAGGTCATGCTTAATGACCTTGTTCCATGTCTTTCTCAGTCTGCCCTTCATAACCCCACCCCTAATATTAACACTTCTCACTTTCCTCACCCAATTATCATCCCCCATCCTCTCCACATGCCCAAACCATCTCAATCTACCTCTCCTCATCGCAGCACCAGTACATTCCAGTCCCATCCTACCTTGCAACTCTTCCATCATAAACCCAGCCCCCCCAGACCTTCCACGCAGGGACGCACTACATATCCACCTAATCATTGTCATTTCTGTACGTCTGAGCCTGCGAATATCCTCCTCCTTTACTGCCCATGTCTCACTACCATACAGCATTACACTCCTAACACATGCTGCATACAAAGACCCCTTAGCACGTATGGAGAGGCAAGAGCTCCCTGAACTTCTTCCAACCACTTCTCACCCTAGCCACAGAGCTAGCTCCAGCCCCACCTCCAGCACACAGTATGTCTCCCAAATAACAAAACTCTTCCACACACTCGAGAGATTCACCAGCAAGTTCAATCCTTTCACACCTGACAATCTCCACCTTCTCTCCCTGACATGCCATACACATAAAATCAGCATTATCTCACAGTCTACCTTTGATACCACTACATCTCTTGTGCACCCATTTATCCGTTATCACAAACACTGCACAAGCTGGAATTACTTCCCACACCCTTGTGGCAAACTGCACATGGCCACTTTCCCTCGACTTTGACAGTATCGCCACCAACCCTTGTGCCCCATACCATCTCTCCACTTCCTAAATCTTTCCTCCGCCTCCCTTTCATTCTCTGCAATCAATGCCAAATCATCAGTATACAACTTCTCCCACGGGAGTACGTTTCTGAAGTCACGTGAGAGGGCTTCAAGTCATAATAAACAACGTGGGACTCAGAACTGACCCCTGAGGCACACCAACGTTCACGGAAAACTCATCACTCAAATCTCCATTCACTCATACCTGGATGCGAGCACCCCATACATAGCCATAACCACCCTGACCAGCCACTCCTCCAAGCCAAGCTTTCTCATTACCTATTTCACCACCTCTCTAGGGACTCTGTCAAATGCCTTTTCCAAATCAACAAAAACAAAATACAGATCCCTTTTCTATCCATCCATCCATCCATCATTCAATCCTACATTGCCCCATGAGGAGCGTAGGAGCCCGGGGCTAAGCAGTTGGTCCTGACATTTAAGATGAGAGTGACCAGCCTCACTCATCCCTGAGTGGCATTACATGAGCATTCAACCCCAACCACCCCTTTTCTTACCAATATATTTTTCCTGAAGCTGTCAAACAGTGAATATGGCATCAGTGGTCCCCCTACATGGCATAAACTCAAACTGCATCTCATCAACATTCACTCTTTCTCTAATCATACCTTCTAAGACACTTTCCATTACCTTCATTATCTGATCTAAAAGCTTTATACCTCTATAATTTCCTCTTTCCAGGGCATCACCCTTCCCTTTATACACATATACAATTACACTCTTCAGCCAGTCATCTGGAACAAAACACTCATAAATAATCCTATTTATCAGGTCAGTGACTAACCTTACCCCTATATCTCCTGAGGCCTTCAACATTTCGGCAGTCTACCCAGACACACCTGCTGACTTCCCTACCTTCATCCTGCCTATTGCCTCACTCACAGTAGCAGCATCAATCAAAGGCCAAGGGCCAAACACTGGATCTGCTGGCCCCAAACCTTCCCTGTCCCAGTCAAACTCCTCATTCAACAACCGGCTATACAGTAATGCTCTCTCCATGCATCTTTAATATCCTCATTGTTCACCACTACCCTTCCTTCATCATTCTTCATACACTGCTCACCTATAATATCCCGATTATTCCTCTTCATCTGATTTGCCACCTTAAATGTCATGTTTTTCCTTTCGCCATGATTTAGGTTATCAAGTAAAAGTCTCTGTGACTCAGACTTTACCCTGTATACCTCTCTTCTAGCCCTGTGCTTGGCAACCAAGTATTCCTCCTTGCCACCACCCTTCTTCCATTCCCGGAAAAGCCTTCTTTTCTCCTTAACTGCAGCTTCTACACCCTCATCCCACCACCAAGTTACTTTATGTCTTGATGGGCCTTTTGTCCAACTGCATATCACATCAGTAACTCTCAAGAGATCGTTCTTGAGGGCTCTATACTGTTCATTAACGCCTCTGTCTGTGGTTCCCTGTTCAGCCACCACTCTCCATCTCTCGCTATAGAAGGCATCCCTTACTGCTTGTTTTTCCAGCTTCCATATTTTCCTCATAGGTACATAAGTCCTCTTTTTCATTACTCGTTCTTTAAGCACCATATCACAAATCAATAGTTTGTGCTGCTGCACACACTCCTCACTCCCTGTAACACTAACATCCCTCACTAACCTCCTATCAACCCTCCTAACCAGAAAATAATCTATCTGACTGCTGTTTCCCTCAGACTCATACGTAATTAACCTACTCTGTACCGTATATATATATATATATATATATATATATACATATACAGTATATATATATATATATATATATATACTGTATATATATATATATATATATACAGTACCCTCGCATCCAGCACATGTTAGTCCAGCACGGTGAGCAGTTAATTAGTATTATTTAATACGATTTAATTACTGCAACACGAGTGTGTTAGCATAACACACACAGAGCTCTGAGAAGTGGGCCAAATCCGCAGAGTTCACTCTAGCACGATCACCCCCGGTCCAACACGGCCATACTGGACATTCCCATGATGATGATAGCCAATGAAAAACTTCTGATCAAGTAGCCTTCCCCGCCCGCTATCGTGACGTGATCGTGATGCCGCCCAATTAAAAACGCTTCTGGTGTCACGTGATGTTTTATTTACATTTCTCCTGCCACAGAGCCACTCAATCACATAATTGCATTGGAAGGTGCTTTTTTCTTGCTGCATTTTCTGCCCTTGTTACTGCATTTTACCCTGCTCACGATGCCTAGGAAGCCTTCTGAGAACCCCAAGAAGCGTCGGCACCTCCCTCAGGCCACAAAGCTAGAAAGCATCGAGAGGAAGAAGAAAGGGGAGAGGAAAGTTGACATTGCCAAGGCCTACGACATGAATGAAGCCAACATGATCATAATAAAAAACTTAAGACAAGATCCTGGCAGCCGAAGGCTATCACACGGCACTTCATACCAGGTTTGCCGAGGATACGATGGTAAATCGGAACGGTAACGTGGTAAAATTGCCGACGATACCACGGGCATTTGGAATCCATCTGGATGGATTCCTGCCGAGCATACGATGGGGAAAACAGTGTGACCAAAACCCAGGCGACTCGGCAGAGAATGTATCGTACTACAGCATTGAACATTTAGCCTGACACTGAATACATATTAGTATTTTAGAATAAATATCAATCGTTTCGAAACCCTTCTCATCGGCGTGCGTACCAGTTTATAAACAAAGTTGCTTCTCCTTATTCTCTACCGAGTCAGCGACAGCGATCACTTTCCACAGTCACGAGACGGGGCTCTGGCAACAGTGTAAGAAGCATACACTTTGCCGAGGATTACAGGGCTAGGACAAGGCAGAAGCAGGACCTTCCATGGCTGTGGACGAAGATAGTGATTCTGAATGTGATTTCGAAGGATTTATAAGGGAGGTTTGATTTCGAAGGATTTATGAGGGAGGTTGAGGAGGAGCAACAGCCATTACCCGCTAGTGACGCCAGCAGCCATCCTCCGGGGACCCAGTAGGACTAACTACAGCCTTGGATACCAACTCCATTCCCAGCAAGCCCTCCAACACTATCCTAAAAGGTTAGTTATCATTCATAGCACAGTACCATTTATTATAATTACAATAGTACCAATATATGTATAGGTATATGGTAGGTAGTTAGGGTGACTTTTCCAAGGGTTGCTGACATAATTCATTTTTCCCCATAAGCTCTATTGTTAGTCCAACACGTTTTTGGTCCAACACGTGACCCATGCATGACAATATTACCGTGCTGGACGCAAGGGTACTGTATATATATACAGTATATATATATATAGATAGATAGATAAAACATTAGTGATGGTCTGTCCTCTGCAGTGAACAGTGAAGCACTGGGAAGAGTAGAGGGTTGGTTGCTGGATGGACGCCACATTTACATCTCTCTGCCCAGTTAACAGGGGCACCATAGTAAGCTCCAATCACTCTGTTATTTAGTTATATGGTTGCCATTGTAAATGGTTTTGTGAGTTACAGGAAACTGTTAGGCTTGTCACTCACTGGGGAGCCAATTAAAGTGGAAAGAAAAGTAATAAAAGTGACAGGAAGGATGGGAGAAATAGGAAGAGAGGAGAGCAGACACAGAAAAGAATGATAGAGGTGAAGGAAGAAGTAGACGACATTGCATCAAGTGAGTGGATGATGGTTGCCACCACCTACCACCGTGAAGGACATTTGTATAACTTGGTAATGGAACTGTCCACATACTGTATGATGATGTAACCCCGTGAAGGCATTCCTCTTCAGCACCCCACATATTACAGAATCAAATATCTGGTATCCAGGACCCCTCACAGCCTACAACAGTGAGGTACTGTCAGCAACTAGGGGACATTTGTTCACTGCACGGGACAGCCCTGCAAGAGCATTTGCATGCATGTGATTGATGGGTCTTCTTGATCAGACATAAAGAGTTGATGAACAACAACAGGTTATACAGTGTTAATATTATTGCAAATTATGGTCATGAATCAGTGAAAAGAATAGTCGTGAATCAATGAAAAGAGTCAGTTGGGCTAATAAAACTTGATGTTTTCCTCTGTTTTTTTACAGGTAGAGGAATCTGGGCTAAAAACAGCTTACACCCAAAACACCCTGTCTATGCTGAAGTATGAATACCAGAGTGTATTCTTTGTGGCATGCAAGCCGGCCTCGAGATCAGGGTAGAAGGATGACTTGTGAATGGAGTGAACTGGTGGGAACGGCATTTGTTATTACTGTATAATGTCTGGATTTTTTTTTTTTTTTTTTTTTTTTTTTTTTTATAGTTGACTTCCTAATTGTGGGAGTATATTTTATGGTGAATTATCGATGTGTGTATATACCATGTCGTACAGAATAAATCTTCGTTTTGTTGTGTTTTGTTTTGTGCTCATACTGTTCAAATGTAGATCATTTATCATACTTTTAGAACACAAAGCCCTGTGTGAATGAAAAGTACTGAACTAGGTAACACTTGAAGATGAAATCAAGATCAGCAGAATAGTTTCTTGGGTTGAAAACTATGCAAGCCAGCATCGAGATCAGGGTAGAAGGATGATTTATGAATGGAGTTAACCGGTGGGAATGGCATTTATTGTATTGTCTGGATTTTTTTTTTTTTTTTTTTTTTTTTTTTTTTTACTTCTCATTGTGGGAGTATATTTTATGGTGAATTATCGATATGTTTATATACCATGTCGTACAGTTTAAATCTTATTGTTGTTGTGTTTTGTTTTTTGATCATACTGTTCAAATGTAGATCATTTATCATACTCTTTGAACACAAACCCCTTTGTGAATGAAAAGTACTGAACTTGGTAGTACACTTGAAGATGAAATCAGTATCAGCTAGAATAGTTTCTTGAGTTGAAAGCTGCTGCTGTTAGGCAGTACAGTAATCCCTCCAAGACCCGACGTAATAGAGCCAAAGGCATGTCCGGAACTTGGGAAAATGCCTCATGGTCAGGTACTTATGGACCCAAACCCAGCCTAACTCTGAAAACCACCTAAATAACTCCCTACCGGACATGCACAGCACCTATTTAAGACCCTATTCACACAAATAAGGGACAGTAAGCATGGAATAAATGAAAAGGAACCAGAGAATGAGGAATTAAAGGTAAGTATGGAAAATATTTAGCAGTGTACAGGGTACTTACAACATGTCCGTGGCCGTCGTGAAGATTAACTCACCTCCTCTCAAACTGTGACAGTACGAAGGTGCACCTGAAGCACGTACAGTAATCCAGTGTTGCACTGCACTTAATACTCTGCACTCTGAATTCTAATTTCTTAACACTGCACATTCTTTTCTTATTTGCTCTGCACTTGAAACTCACCAGTGTAGTACTCTGCACTTAATCCATTGCATTCTGAATTCTAATTTCTTAACACTGCACATTCTGTTCTTAACACTGCACAACACTGTAAATTCCTTTGTAGTGGCGAGTTTTTGCTGATTATTGACTGTCAGAGTCCGAGAATAGGTGTTGCAGGCGGCCGAGGGGTGCGTCGCTGGAACATGGTGATGGACTACCCACTGCAGATGACTCCGAAGAAAGCCACAAACTCACGTCCAGTGGCGACTCCACCGTGGCCGATGTGAAGGGCTGTGGCTCAGGGGTGGAAGGCCTGTCTTGGTGAGGCAGTGGTGTGGAGCCAGGGCTGTTCACAGCGGGGGTCACAGGCCTTAAGAAAGTGTCAATGATTGATTGATGTAAGGAAAGGCAATTCTGGCAAGTGATGATGTGCTGTCTAAAAACGTGCACTTCCTCCACAAGTCCCAGGGGTCCCATCTCCCTGTCGCAGTCCAGGTGTTCAAGGTAATCCAGAACAAACTCAACATGCTCCCAGAGTGTGGTCAGCTTGGGGATGGCTGGAGTAGTGGCGTACTGAGAGGAGTCCTCATCATCCTTGCTGTCCTCATCGGAATCTTCCAGCTGGGTGCTTGTACCTTCAGCTGAAGATGAAATCTCAATATCTGACATGATCTGATATCCAGGATCACCCTCGTCATCATCCAACCACTCACACACTTTGTTCACATCCACCTTGTCGCCAGCCGCACGAAGATACGCATGGAAGTCATCCACGTCAAAACCTAGAAACTCGTGCACCACATTGGCTCCCAGAAGCAGTGAAGACCAACCACTTTCCAGAGTCTTGACAGAGACTTCCCTTCATGCACTGGCCCAGTTGTAGATGGCTGACTTGAGGTTGTAGCGGCGAAGGCTTTCCACAGTCTGCTGGCCTCATGTGTCCTGTCCCTCACTGCACTCGTCCTCGTCCTTGAGAACAACCATCATCTCGTCCAAGAACTTCTAACAGTACAGCCTCTTCGTTGCCAAGATCACTCCTTGTTCCATTGGTTGAATGGGAACAGTCGTATTAGGTGGCAAAAACAAGCACCTAGTGCGGCCATTCTCAGCCACCAACTCCATGTCGGACAGATGCGCAGGTACATTGTCCAAGAGAAAGAGAGCCCTTAACTGGTCACGTGGGATTCCCAGTTTCTTCATCTGATAATGGATGACCTCCTTGATGGAGTTCTGGTGAAACCAGTCTTTGAAGATCTTGGCTGTGAACCAAGCCTTCACAGAATGGTACCACATGACAGGAAGGATATTCATCAACGTACGAAGGCACCGATGCTGCTTTGTACGGCCAACAATAACGGGCTTGAGCCGGTGCATGCCGTTAGCATTGGCGCAACATAAAGCAGATATCTGCTGCTTGGAGAGCTTGTGGCCAGGTACACACTTCTTTGTCTCCTCTGCTAGGGTGTTCGTTGGCAGTGAGCAGTGGAATAGACCAGTTTCGTCAGCGTTGTAGACTTGACCGAGAGTGAGGTCCTCCCTGTCGATCAAGCCCTTCACCTTCTGCCGAAACTCTTCTACTCCCTCCTTGTTGGCGTCCAAAGCTTTGCCATGGGTCTTACAGTTGATAAGTCCATGTCGTAACTTGAAAGCGAAGAGCCAACCCTTGGATGCCTTGAAGTTTGGGGAGTCGTGGAGCCTTGCGAACTTCTCGGTAGCAGCCTTCAGCTCTGTACCACGCACCAGCACACAAGCAGCACGTTGTTGACAGTACCAAATCAGTGTGGAGCAGTTGACTTTTGCAAACCTGGGAGGGTACATAATCTTCCTCTGCACGTTGCGTTTCATCTTCAGCGCAAAATCAGCCATGTACTGGGTGTGTTTGTCGTAGGATTTCTTGATATCGAACAAGGTAGAGCAGGCCAGGTTGAATTCTCGTAGGATGTGGGACATCGGCCATCCCATGTCGACCTTCTCCAAAATCTCCCTCTTCTTCTCCAGAGTCAGAACCACTTGTTTCCTCTTGTTGAGCGGTGGGGCCATCGTCACACATGAGTAAGAGGCAGTAGAGAAACAGCAGGGCCTGCAGCAAATAGGGCACCACCACAGAAGCGAGGATGTGAGCGGCCATGGTGACGAGCGTGCACTTACGACGATGAGTAGGCGGGAAATGGGGAGGAGGCAGGGTCGCCCTGCCAGACGTCGGCGGAACTACACGGCAAAACACAGCTGTTCGGTGCCACACGCCAGGTTCAAAATACAATTGAGAAAAATGTAGGATCTTTTTCTTTTCTTTCTTTTTTTCTTTTCCGAAGGCCTGAGCCCAAAATGTCCAGGAATTGGGCGTCTGGGTCTTACAGGGATTACTGTATTGAAATATTGCCTGCACAGTTGAATCTCATCACAGTGATTATATGCCGATAATACTCCTTGTTAATGAGTACCAATAGTTGCAGATAGTTATAGTTTATGTAGATGATTATACAGTACAGTTTAACCCTTAAAAGACTGGTGTCTGCATATGCTGTCCGAGGGTACTAGGGCCAAAAAGACTGGTGACCACATATGTGGTCACACCCCCCACCCCTACCACACACCCACACACCACCTACCCTCCCCCACCACCCTAACCCCTATCCCCTACCCTCCCCCACACCTCCCAAACCACCCCACCCCTCAACCCCCCTACCATCCCCACCCTCCTCCCCACCCCCCTTCCCACCCCCACCCATCATCCCCCTACTCCCCCACACCCACCCCCCACCTCTGCCAAGCACCCTGTTGCCCCCCCCCCTGCTAACACCACCACACAACCACCCCATATGCACACCACCACCACCCACAAACCCTCCACCAAGTCACACCCACCGATTATGCCCATCCAAAGGTTTGTCAAAACATTCCAATGCCTGTCTTTTAGGGGTTAATAAGGTAAGCAGTCATGTTGCTTAGTGTTTAAAGAGTAATGAATGAATATGTTTTTGCATAGCCAAAAACACATTTTCTTTCCATCAGGAAATCCTGGAGGCAGCTTGGAAGAAAGGTGAGCCCTTTGTGCAATCAAAGACGAACGTTGTGTTGTTGTTGTGTCTGAATATTATCGTATTTCATGGCATATAAGATGCTGCATTGTGAAAGACGCATCCTAATTCTGGAAGGGCAGTTCAGAGAAAAAAAGTTTGTCAAAGAATGCAGAAAGGTTGTTTGATATGAGTAGTTTTCACTCAAGTATACACTCATCCTTCAGAATCAGTATTCAGTACTGTTCATCAGTCTTTTGTTTCTTCATTTTTATGTTAAAGAGTGGTACAAGAAAAGAATACAAACAACCCCTTCCTTACAAAAAGTTATTTTTCTCAACGACGCTATCCTAACACTATGTTTATGAACCGTCCGATTTCTTCATCATTATCATCATCACCCGGACCTCTTTCCCCACCCTAGGGCAGGGTGAGGAGTAGCAATGTCCAGACAGCCCAGATTTGCCCAATCCAGTGTGCCACATTTCCATTCACTCATCATTCAACCCTCCAGAATCCTGGCTCTATCTTATACGCCAAAAACATTCACCACGTTCTGTACCTTCACATAAACATATCCGAGAGAGTCAGTACAGACACTGTTACGTTAAAAATGGGGGCCAAATCACTGGTCATGTGCTTCTCCTCACAATATTCATCCAACCAGCTCGATCTCTTGTCAGTCCCCTAGCCTCGCCAACTTCCAAACCTCTCTTCCTCACACACTTATCCACCATATCCCTCCACCTTCTCCTTGGCCTACCTCGCCTCCTCCCTCCTTCAGATTCGCTCAGATATACCTTCTTCACCACTTTATTGTTATCCATTCTTTCCACGTGACCATATCATCTCAGTATACTCTCTTGGATTCGGGTGTCCACAGACTTCCTCACTCCACATCTGTCACGAGTCACTATTTCGTATCTTATCCACTCTCTGTACTCCACATACATTCCTCAACAGTCCCATTTCCACTACTCTCGCTTTTGAGTTTTCATTTTCATGCCACACCATAGTCTCACAACCCTATGTTAAAGTTGGCACTAACACTCCTTCATATAAGTCTCATGCCGCAGCAACACTCAAGCCTCTGTTTTTTATCAAGGCCCATCAATATATAGAGATAAATACTTTTTTTCTTGAAATGAATTTAAAACTATACAACTGAACTCAGTGAAGTCCGTTCTGTCATTTATTTAAAATATAAATGCCAATAAACCCCAGCCGGCGGGGAATGTGATATGCAGTCGCCATTTAGGTGGACAGAGGCTGCCAGGTGACGGCATGTGCCACAAGTACATTCCTGCCATTGTTTGAACTGGCTTATGTTTGATCTTGCTACCAAAGGTTCGGGAGAGCTCCCGCCAATGCACGCAAGCATGTTTCAGTCTGTCCTGTGACTTTGCCAGGTGTAGAATGATGTCTTCAGGCTCCTCCTCGTCCGATTCCATTCCCACATCATGCAGACCCTTTGCTTCATCCACCTCTGCTTAGCCGTTGCCCAAGGATACTAGGGAAGGGTTCAGTGATAGTCCCATAGGGCATGCCTTGGACACCACTTTGTCTAGTTTATCTAGTAATGGAGAAGTTATCTTGTTGAGAGCGAAGCCAGTCGTGAAGACATCTCGCCTCAGTTGCCGAAAGTTGCCTATCTTCTTCAATTCCTTAATCATTGATGCGACCACCTGCAGACCTGGGGATGGTTTCATTCGCAAGAAGAAGAGTTGGTGAGCACTATGGTTTTTAGTTTGTTTCCCTAACTGCTATACTTTCTGAGATATTAGGTTTGAAAACAAGCAATTTTGGGAAAATTGCCCTTACTGAGAGGACGGCCATGGTATAAATAGCCTGGCATCTAGGGGTGAAAAGTAGAAATACACTTTATTTCCAGGTCAGTTGCTTGTATGTATATTAGAATCACTGACAACACAGACAGATTAAAAAAAGAAATTTAGTATAGGGAACGTGTAGCCAAATGGTTTCCTGTACACTAGGAAACCATTGACTATGCTGGGTGGTAACCATATAACCTAATTATGGTGCCTTGTGGTTTAGTGGGTAATTAAGGTGCTCCAGCTGGATTGAGCCAGTTCAGGTTTGTATCCAAGGGGTGGTAGGGATTTATTGCTCATGTAATGCCACTCAGGGATGAGTGAGGCTGGTCACTCTCATTTTAAATGTCAGGACTCACTTGCCTAGCCTTGGGCTCCTATGCTCCTCATGGGGCAACACTGGATTAGATGATGAATGAATGAAATGAATACAGCATTTTATTTACCCTAAAAATACCCCATACTTGTCATATTTGTACTTCACACCTCTGATGTTACGGTGTTTTCCAACATTTAGGCTCAACCCAGTGCAGTATGAGAGTACTGTTACTTACCCCTGGCACCTCATTACCTACTGACAATACATTCACTTCCTTTAAAAAAAAAAAAAAAAAAAAAAAAAAAAAAAAAAAAAAGTCTTTTCTGCCCAGCTGACTGGAATAAACAAACTAAACAAAAAGCAGATTACTGTACAAAGTTTTACAACTGAAGTTCAGTATAACGAGGCTGTTTGGGGATGGGTTAGACAGCTGTCTTTACTCTCTTCTCAGTATTACTCCCTCGCTGTCAGCTGTGTATGCCTCGCAACATTAGCAATTAACAAAGCATACTAAACTGATCAGAATTTACTAAAAACAGTCATTCATCTCAAAAACTTATCGAGCATAGTGAAAACATCCACTATTATGCCTTAGTAGCACTGCTGCCTTTCAGTTGCTATGGTACACATGCGCGCATGCACACACTGGGTTGCATTCACCTTCATGATAGCTTTGCTAGGGCAGCAGTGAGGCTGAAAGTGAAAGGGATTGATCACTGATCACTTCATCTGCTGTAAATATAAAAATGGCAGATGCCACTGTGAATGCTTATGAGGCACAGCTAATTTCAAATATTATATTAATTATGCCTCAGTAAATTTGATATCATTTTCATAACAATGTACTGTAATTGGCTGATCCCTGAGTTACTTAGAGATTGCTAAAGTACTTTAGTAATGGCTGAAAAATACAGTAATTCTGTAATTTCAGGTAGTACTGTTTAAAATTACTGTACAACTGTTTTTCCTGTTTTTTGCTACTGGTAATATAATACTGTTTCCTTCAATGATACCCTTGTCATGAATGAAACAAAACATCAGTAAGAGAAGACAGCCTAACAAGGGTGATTGAATTTCCATATACAATATAGGTATTTTTGCTACAACCTATTTGTTTTCATTATTGTTATAATATTTATTGTTATTATTGTTACAATACCACACTACATATCATACACAATTGATTATAACTGGGCTTAGATAGCCAACAGTTGTTAAGTTGGCTGGGGGGACTCCCATGGCATGATTGCATGACAGGGTTCTGTTTTGTGTGTGTGTGTATTTACCTATTTGTAGTATACAGGAATTGAGCAATGCTCGTGTTCTCCTGTCTCCATATCCACATTTATCAAGTCTACCTTTACACACATGAATGTTTTTCTCATGCACCACCTCTTTGTCTAAGTCGTTCCAAATATTTAAGTATTTACCTAATATACCTAATTGTGATATACATGGAATGTACTATGCTCGTGGGTTTCCATCGCTGTCTCTCAATAAGTCAAATTTAGCTTTAAACTCATTCAAGTTTTTAGACTGGACGATCTCTTTGTCCAGGCTATTCCATAAGTCTATACATCTGTAAGGAAAGCTATATTTCTTGATATCCTTCAAGCAGCTTGACTTTTTCAATTTCATTCCGTGTCCTGTTGTTGCTCTCTTATCCCATACAAACAGATCTTCTTTGTCAATTTTATCTACTCCCACCATGGTCCTGAACACTGCAATCATGTTTCCCCTCTTTCTCCTCTCCTCTAAGGAAGGCAAATTCAGCTTTTCCAGCCTCTCTCTGTATGACAGGTCTGTCAGACTGGGGACCATCTTGGTTGCTGTTCTTTGTATTCTCCCTGTCTTGTTTATATCTTTCTTTTTGTGTGGGGACCACACTACCGCCGCATATTCTAACCTGGGGCGGATCATGACCTCTATCAATTTTTTCATCATCTCCTCATCCATATAATGAAATGCTACTCTTATGTTAGTCAAGAGTTTATAAGTCTCTCCAACTATCTTGTTAATGTGCTTTTCTGGTGACAAACTATCTTGGACCAGCACTCCCAAATCTTTCTCTTCTCTCCTTTTTGTGATTAATTCAGTACCCAACAAATAATTCAGTGATGGCCTCCAGGTACTTTTACCCATATCCAATATTTTACATTTCTTTACATTAAATTTCATTTCCCACGTCCAGCTCCAATTGTGTATCCTATCCAAATCCTCCTGCAGTATTTTACAATCCTTCTCAACCTCTACCTTCCTCAAGATCTTTACATCATCAGCAAAAAACTTGCATAACTGTGTGTGTGTGTGTGTGTGTGAACAATGCAAACAGTTCTGAACCACTTTTAACCTGAAACATCGAAAAATAGATTTTTTTTTTTTTAATAGATGCAATAAATGCATTTCTCCAATGCCATTTTTTTTGCATAGTGGATCAAAACTTCACATGACCTTGCTAGGTCGGCATCTCTCTAAAACCTAAGCCCAACAGAAGTCAAATCCATGCGATAGTTTAGGTGCTATGGGCCTGTGAACTGGAATTATTGGTGTTGTGGCGAAATTACCCTATTTTATCCTAACACGTTTGTTATGATAACTTAGCAGTCTCACTAGCTAGCATCTCTCCAGTATGATTGCTTTGCTAGTTAGTGAATAGATGGCATGAGAAGTGATCGTGATTGCCTTTCAGAGGGTTAGCAGCCAATTTACCAGTGATCGTGTTAACTTGCTAGAGTAGAGTGTATGCCAGATGCTAAACTGCAAAACCACTATACTGTTAAACCCCCAGAATAGACCTGCATATGGTCAGTTGTACTGTAAACAAACCGTGAGTGGTTTGTGTTGTTCTTGAAATTATGTGTTTCTAAAATCTGCTTAGTATATACACAAGTGCATGTAATTTTTAACAATAAATCAACAGTCTTTATACTCTAGAAAATACCTGTGATGCCAAGCAGTGAGGTGATCATCTGTGTACAGGTTTCTTCTAACTGGAGCCAAGCTAACTTGCCTAGTCTGGCCTCCAAGACACATGGAAGATTTCAAGGTAATTTTGAGACAAAAAAAAGTGCGTCTTATACGCTGAGATATACGGTAAGTGGTAGGGGGTTTTTTCAAGAATACTACCCTATAGTAGTCGCAGCGAGAAATGAACGCTGTGGTGGGGCAGGCGGGATGACCTGGGATTCCCCCACTGTTGCCATATCCACATGTCACCGACCATAGAGGTAGGATGTCACCGACCATCGGCCACCGCTGCAGCCCCGCTCCATGATCCTTACCCTGTGTCTCTGGCTTTCTCTTTCTCTCTCGGTTTCTATATAAACTGGTGTATTTCCGAAACTAATTATGAAATTATTATGACTTTTGTTCCACACCACCACTGAGGTAAAAATCAAGGAGAGCTTTCTGTATAAAGGTTTCCCCCCCCTCCTAAATGTGGCATATGAGAGGGGGAGTGCGGCCTTGCCGATACCTCCGCCTGACCTATAATTATACACTCGCCAGAACTGACCTGCCCTCAGACAAGGGGGGGGAAACCTTTATACAGAAAACTCTCCTTGATTTTTACCTCAGTGGTGGTGTGGAACAAAAGTCATAATAATTTCATAAATAGTTTCGGAAATACACCAGTTTATATAGAAACCGAGAGAGAAAGAGAAAGCCAGAGACACAGGGTAAGGATCATGGAGCGGGGCTGCAGCGGTGGCCGATGGTCGGTGACATCCTACCTCTATGGTCGGTGACATGTGGATATGGCAACAGTGGGGGAATCCCAGGTCATCCCACCTGCCCCACCACAGCGTTCATTTCTCGCTGCGGCTACTATAGTATCCCTGCTTGTCGTAAAAAGCAACTAAAAGGGTTGGTGGAGGGTTAGGGCCCCTCCCCGGAAAACAACTAACTAAAAGGACAAACAATAAGCCTCGGACAAGGACTGATCAAAAGATGACGACCAAGGACTGATCAAAAGATGACGACCAAGGACCGGGCAAAGGACATGGTAATCGGAACTTGGAATGTAAGGGGAGCGAATGATGAGGTGAAAGAGAGAGAGATTGTCCAGGTGCTTGAGGGTGCGAAAGTTGATGTATTCGGAATAACTGAAATGAAATGGAGAGGTGAAAGTGTGAGAGAATGGGAGTATGGATGGAGAATATGTGCAGGAGTAGGTGAGAATGAGAGGGCAAAAGAAGGAGTATGTATAGTTGTGAGTAAAAGATGGAAGAAGAGCATTAGAGAGTATGGATCATTTGGGTCAAGGATTGTGTGGGTAAGATTGAAAGTTGGAATACAAATGTGGGAGATTGTGTATGTGTATGCGCCAACCCAAGATCGTTCAAGCAGAGTGAGAGAAGAGTTCTGGACAAATGTGGAAGTGTGCATGGAAAAGTTTGGAAGGAATGAGAGAGTGTTTTTGTTTGGTGATATGAATGGTAAAGTAAGGAATGTGAAGGTGGATGGAATAGTTGGTGAATGGGATGTGCCTGCTGAGATAAATGAGAATGGCAGTGCATTAGTGGACATTAGTGCTGGGATGGGGTTGGTGATAACCAATACCCTCTTCAGGCGCAAAATGATCCACAGGTATACATGGCGAGTGATGAGAAGGGTGGGTGGTGAACTGAATGAAAGGAAGGCAAAGATTGAATATGAGTGTGTGGATGAAAGGATGTGAAAATGTGTAATGGATGCAAGAGCTTATTGAGGTTGGGGGAGTGGACTTTCTGACCACTACTTGGTGGTGGCCAGAATCAAGGTCCAATTAGGATGGAGAAATAGAAGAAGGGAAGGGCAGGAAGAAGGAGTATTTGTAAGGAGAGTGGAAAGGTTACAAGAGGATGAGAAAAAGGCAGAGTATAAGAGAGAAGTGGAGGAACGTTTGGGCAAATGTGAATTGGAGCAGATGGGGGACGTGGAAGGTGTGTGCAGGATGTTTACAGAGGAAATATGTGCAGCATGTGATGTGGTGTGTGGGATGAAGAGAAGATGGAGGGGTGTGCAAGGAACAGTGTGGTGGAATGAAGAGGTGAGACAGGCTGTGGCACAAAAGAAGAAAGCATACAATGAATGGATGAGAAATAGGGGCGTGGAAGAAGTTGAGAAGCGGAAGAGAGAGTTATATGTAGAAAGAAAGAGAGGTGAAAAGATTAGTAAGAGAAAGTAAGAAGAGAGCAGATGAGGAATTTGGAAGGAACTTGAGTGTAAAGTGGAAGGACTGTAAGAAAATGTTCTGGAAAGAGGTGAAAAGAGTAAGACAGGGTGGAAGTGAAGTTAGCAGGGGAGTGAAAGATAAAAATGGTAGATTACTAGTGGAGAAGGAAGAAAAAGTGAGCAGATGGAGAAAAACACTTTAAGGAATTGTTGAAAATGGAGGATGGAAGTAATGTGAGTATAAGTGGCTGGGGAATGGCTGGGAGGAGGAAGGAGGTGAGAAGACAGGAAGACATCAGTAGGATAGAAATTGTGGAAGCAATGAAGAAAGTTAAATTGGGGAAAGCCCCAGGAATTGATGGAGTGTGTGGTGAAATGCTGAAGTATGGGGGAGAGATAGTAGTAGAATGGATGTGGAAAATGTGCAGATTGGCCTGGGAGGAAGGTAGAGTCCTGGAGGATTGGAAGTCAGGTATAATTATTCCCGTGTACGAAGGAAAAGGGGAAAAAGAAGTGTGTGGTAATCATAGGGGCATCTGTCTTCTTATTATAATAGGAAAAGTGTATGGTACGATACTTATTGACAGAGTTAGAGAAAGAACAGAGGAATTAGTTGGAGAAGAACAGGGAGGCTTTAGGAAGGGAAGAGGTTGTGTAGATCAGATATTCATTCTTAGATCTTTAGTGGAAAAGTTTCTAGAGAAAGGAAAAAAGTTGTTTGTGGCTTTCATGGATTTGGAGTAAGCATATGACAGGGTGGATAGACAAGGATTGTGGAAAGTATTAAGAATATATGGAGTAGATGGGAAGTTGTTGAATGCTGTGAAGAGTATGTATGATGGTGCTAAGGCTGCAGTGTGTGTGGATGGTGAACTGAGTGAATTTTTCTCTTTGAAGCTTGGGTTGAAACAGGGATGTGTCATGTCTCCATGGTTGTTCAATCTGTACACGGATGGGGTAAGAAAAGAGGTACAAGGTAGGGTAGTGGATGTTGGAGTGGCCCAGGTGAGAGAGGGTAGTGTTTGGAAACTCCCTGTACTGTTGTTTGCAGATGATACTGTGTTGTTGAGTGAAGATGAAGGAGAGCTGCAAGGCTTGGTGGATGAGTTTGGGAGAGTGTGTCAGAAATGGAATCTAAAGGTGAATGTAGGGAAGAGTCAAGTGATGGTCTTTGAGAGAGGTGAAGTCAGTGAATGTACAGTGAGGTTGGGTGGTGAGGAATTGGAAAATGTGAGTACGTTTAAGTACTTGGGTTGTGTGATGAGCAAGGATGGAGGTTTGGAGGGTGAAGTGCTTGAAAGGGTGCAGCAGGGAAGAAAGGTTGCTGGTTCCTTGAAAGCAGTGATAAGAAGCAGGGAAGTGAGCATGGAAGTGAAAAAGTTACTACATGACAGTATTGTGATACCAACTCTAACGTATGGAAGTGAAGCTTGGACATTGCTGGAAGGACACAAGTCAAGAGTGAGAGCAGTGGAAATGAGTTACTTAAGAGGAGCCTGTGGAGTCACGTGGAGAGACAGGCTGACAAATGAGGATATAAAGGAGCATTGTGGTGCGGATGTGGATGTAATACGAAGCGTTAGAATGAATACACTGAGGTGGTTTGGCCATGTAGAGAGGATGGAGGATGAAAGACTGACGAAGAGAGTGTATGTGAGTGAGGTAGAGGGGGGAAGAGGGAGGGGGAGGCCGAGGATGAGATGGAGGGATTGGGTGGAGAGGGGGGTGTGAGTTGGGATTGGGGCAGTGAAATGGCGGGAGACAGGGCGACGTGGAGGCGATTTGTTTGTGGCCACCCCAAACGGGATTGAGGCGTCTGGCAATAGATAGATAGATAGATAGAAGCACGTGAAACATTGTGAGAGCTCTACCACAGTTACATATTCATGGTTGGCTAACCGGACTTCCTCAAGCTTCATATCTGCCAGTGCTGGGATGATGGTATAACTATGCCCAGGAAATTCTGAAGCTGTAACACCAGTTCATGAAAATTGCTGCATCTGCGGGATGAAATATGAACTATATTTGGTCAGGCGATGATGACATGGCTGTTACATCTTACATCTTCAAACAAAATATCAAGCAGACCTAGTATATATACCGTGGCATGGAGAGGGAAAGCACTATTCATCGAACCACAAGGGTGATGAGAGGTGGCATGATCTACCCTTATTTAGGTGGAGAGAATTCCAAACAGATAGTTTAAAAATTCAGTGTAAGCAAACAATTTTTGGGAGGAAGGCACAACCGATAACGGTTCAGGTCATTACTACGGGACCAGGAAATAATCGTAGGGATGGAAGGCAGCATCTGCAAGCAGTAGAAGGAAAGCTGATAATAAGGAGAGCTGGAGGTCCCGTTTCATAAGCCCTCAGGACTAGCGTCTGACCATCCCTGTTTGCTGAACATTTTCAGTGTTTCAGTAACAGAATATGCCAGCATACTCCTATATAATATCCTCCAACTGTGAACACCAAACTACATGCACATTACACACCACACTTCCTTTCCTTATAAATAAAAAATATCTCAACACAGCCTTAGAATCTGGAAGGAGGCAGGGGGAGACCATAAAAGCCCTCACCATCTGCCCCTCTCTTGGCAGTGGCCAAGAGGATGCTTAGAACCACTGTTTGACTCACCTCTTCTTCATTGCTGCAACATTCATGGCCTTTCTGCTAATTTTCTCTCTGTTGAACACAACCTCATTTCCTCTAAACCTCACCTACTGTTCCTTAGTGAGACAGCTGTCTGAGATGGCTGATAGCAAACCCTTCTCTGTATTTTCCCACTTTCTCTATAGTCACGTCAAAGCCAAAGGTTGCTGTTGTGTATATGTATGCAACAACATATCTTGCTGTCGTGTTCCTGATCTTCTATCTTCTGAATTCTCTGCTTTCTGGCATCGGCTATCCTGTCATTCTCTGACTAAATATATCTGTGCTGTTTACTTATCCCCTGATTGTACTGACTGTGAAAAGTTCTTTGACTGTCTTACTTCTAAGATGGAACACATCCTATCAATTTCTCCTTGCTCTGAAATCTCCATTCTAGATGATTTCAATGTTCACCACCATATTTGGCTCTTCTTTCTTTTGCTGATTCGTTTGGTAAACAAGCCTACATTTTTTCTATCCTTAATGAGCTAGAGCAGCTTGTACAGCACCCTACACATACATCTGACCACCTTGGAGAGAGTTCCAACATAATTGACCTTTTCCTTACAACTAATCCTTCTCCTTATGCTCTTAATCTTTTCTCTCTGCTGGGCTTCTCCAATCACAACCTTATTGCCTTAAGCTGTCCTATTGATCCAGTAAGGCCTGTGGACCCTTTCAAGAAATGGAACTTTGGCACTATGGAGCTTCTGATATGGAGGCCCTCAGGCAGTACTTCTTTGATTTTTATTGGTTGAGAGCCATCTGAGTGTGCCTTTTGCATTGTTGAGGTTATTCTCTCAGGCACTGAAGCATAAATTCCTTTCTCTTATCCTGTGACTAATGCAAAAAAAAACTTGGTTTAATCATGCTTGTTATTTTGGTGTCCACAGCAAGGACAGGGCCTTCAAAAGGTACCAGAGCCAACCCACTCATGAATCTCATCTCTTTCATGTTTCTGCCAGGAATCATGCTAAGTCTGTCATAAGTAATATCATTCATGCTAAATGCTCTGAACTCTCCAACTCAGATTCTTCCCTCCTTCTGGCACTGTGCCAAAATCCTTTTCAACAACTTTACTTCATTATTATTCCCTCTTCTTTTCTGTTCTGATGACTTTGTTGCTGTTTTTTCTACTGATAAAGCAGAACTTTGCTTAGACTTCTTCCTCCAATTCTACCTTAGATGATTCCTGTGCTGTTCTTCCTTCGCTTCCCCTTCTGACTTCCTCATGGATGACAACAAAATTTCTTCACTTGAAGTGTTTGCTGCTATCACTGACCTCAGTACTAACAATGCATATGGGCCTGATGGGGTCCCTCCTTTTGTCCTCAAGAACTACATCTTTTTCTGTCAACTTGAACCCTTCCTTTCATGCTGGAAGTTAGCTCTTATTCAGCCAGTCCCAAAGAAGGGTGACCATTCCCAACCCTTTAACTATCGCCCAGTGGTTTTAACATCCTGTGTCTCAAAAGTTTTTGAGTCTATTCTTAACCAAAAAATTTTATAGCACCTTTCTTGTCACAACCTTCGTTCTCATCATCAGTATGGGTTCTGCCAGGGATGCTCCACTTGAGATCTCACCTACCTTTCAGACTCCTGGTCATCCACCTTTCTAGACTTGCCATTGCACATGACATCTTAGAGGCTTGTAGTCAAGTCTGACATAAATCTGTAATTTCCAAAATGCCCTCTTATGGATTCTGTCCATCTATCTGTGCCATCATCTCCAGCTTCCTTTCTGGTCGTTTTATAGCTTCTGTTGTAGATGACCACATTTCTCTTAGGGCAATTGATAGTGCCGTTCCTCATGGCTTTGTCATATCACCTACTCTCTTCCTTCTATTCATTAATGACTTTCTGTGGTGTACATCGAACCCTATTCACTCGTATGCTGATGACTCTCCCTAAATCTTTCCATCTGTTTCCTGCAGCATCCACCTCAGCAGTTACATCAACAGACAACGGATGAGGCTTTGGCACACCTAATGTCTGACTTGGTTCATATCTCTGATTGGGGTAAAAGTAATCTTGTTGTTTTTAATGCATCAAAAACTTAGTTCTTTCATCTTTTGATCTATCAGAATCTATCACAGGAATATCTTTTACAACAATACCCAATTCAGTCCTGCATCATCTTTACGTGTCAAGTGGGGTTGGTGGAGGATTAGTGCCCCTCCCTGTAAAACAATTAACTCTAAGCCCTTGGCCACCCCGTCTGGGATACATGGCGTCTGGCAATGGATGAATGATGAATGATCATCTTTGAACACCCTTGGGGTTTCATTCTCACGATTTATCTTAGAAAGATCATATTGCCTCTTGTAAAATCTGCGTCAAAGAGATTAGGTGTGCTGACTCTGTGCCTTCTTTACTCCTGCACAGTTGTTGACTTTCCACATGAGTTTTAGTCACCCTGTGTAGAGTACAGTTCTCATGTGTGGAAAGGCCCCCACATGCAGCTCTTCTTAATAAGGTGGAGTCAGAGGCTTTTCATCTCCTTAACTCTCCTCCTCTTACTGGCCCCCTTCAACCTTTTATCCCTTTGCCACACATTTGCATCTTTATCTTTCTTGTCACTACTTCAGTGGTCACTGCTCCTCTAACTGTCTGCTTGCATCCCTCCACCACTATAGCGGACGTGCAGCATCTGTCTAACAGCAGACTCTGATCCCTTCTCTGTCCAACTTTCTAATGCAAGAGTTAACCATTACTTCCAGTCCTTCACATGTGCAGCAGATCAACTTTGGAACTATCTTCCTCTGTTCGATTGGTGCTACAGTCTAGTCCCAGAGAGGCTTTGATTCCTCAGGGAGGTGCTAAGATGGGCAATGAGAAAGCTTGGGATTGAGGAGTGGCAGGTTAGAGTGGTTATGGCTATGTATGTTGGTGCTTGCACCCAGGCAAGAGTGAATGGAGATTTGAGTGATGAATTTTCCGGGAAAATTGTCTTGCATGAGGGGTAAAGGGGTCAGTCTTGAGCCTATTACTGTTTGTCAAGGTGCTCAGAGCTCTCTCACATGACTTAAGAAATGGACTCCCATGGGAGATTTGTAGGCTGATGACTTGATGTTGATTGCAGAGAATGAAAGGGAGGTGGAGGAAAACTTTAGGATGCAGGGAGATAGAATGGGGGATGAGTTTGAGAGTAAATGCATATAAAACTAAAATGATGATATCTAGAACTGGTGGTGATGCTGTCAAAGCTGAGGGATTGTGGCCATGTGCAGTTTGTCACAAGGGTGTGGCAAGTAACTACATCTTGTGCAGTGTTTGTGAGAAGTGGGGAGCTGTAGTGGTGTTAAGAGGTAGGCTGCAAAATAATGCTAGTTTTGTGTATGTGGCGTGTTGGGGAGAGCATGTAGAGATTGGCAGACATGAAAGGATTAGTCTTGGAGAGTCCCTTGAGTGTGTGGAGGAGTTTTATGTTTGGGGGACTTATTATGTGCTGAAGTTGAGGATGGAGCTCTCCCGCCATGCTAAAGGATCTTTGTATGCAGCACTGTTAGGAGTTGAATGCTGTATTATCATGAGATGTGTGCAGTTTAGGAAAAGGGCAATCATAGACTCTAATGTACAGAAATGACAATGATTAGATGGATGTGTACTTCTTCCTTGAATGTGAGGCTTGGGGGGGCTAGGATTGTGATAGAAGAGTTGAGAGGAAGGATGGGACTTGAATGTATTTGAGTTGTGATGAGGAGGGATAGATTGTGTAGGCATGCTGAGAGGATGGAGGATGAGAGTTGAGTGTGGAAGGTGAGAAGTGTAAACTCCAATTGTGGGGTTGTGAGAGGTAGACCTAAAAAGACCAGGGTCATGGTCATAGAGTATGACCTCAGGGATAAGGGACTGAATAAGGGGACTGCTAGAGATCGTGCAGTTTGGAGAGCCACCATTATGTGATGGAGGCTACAAATGCAGGCATGTTGTAATCTTTATAAATTAAACGATACAGTAAATAATTAGTTAAAATATTATGCAATCATTATTGATTAAACTTTACAACATAACTTTTTATGTTAATAGTGTAAAATTATTGTACCTACAAGATTAAAAAATAAGCATCCTCAAGAAAATAGGAACAGATAATTTTGTTAAATTCCTTTGCAGTAACTGACAGTTTAACCCATAACAGGCGGGCGACGTTACATAACGTCAAGCCATTTTCGGTCCTAATTTAATGGTGAAATTGGGTGATAAGGCATCTTTGTCACCCACTGCCCTCTACTCTCCCAAGCCTTGAAACAAATAAAATAGAATATACATATATAAATTGTAGTGTTATAATTGTTCAAGCAAAATAGTATATACATACGTAGGTGTTATTGTTATAAGTGTTCAGGTACAATAGAAAACACATACATAAAATTATGAAGACAATGAATGGTGTAAAGAATGCATAAATGATAAATATAGTGTTCAGTGGTGAAGAAAAAGCAAATGAGTGAATAGTTTGCTAGCCTTGCCCCAGGCACGCCTGGTGATAAGCTGCCTGCCTGCACTCCTCCCTCACACCTCCCCCCCTCTTCCCACAGCCAGCAGAGATGTATTACCATGCATGTAACACCTCTTGCCTTTGTTTTTCATCCATTTTCATTGATTTATGCATGTTTGGGCTTATTCCTTGATACATTATTTTTCCGAAAATATGCCGCCTCACACGGTCATATAATTGACAAGTTGCCCACCCATAAGGGGTTAATTATTATTGTATGCAAAATAAGTGCCTCAAAAGTAATAAAATCAGCACTGTTAAAACTTCAACCATTTTCATTTGAAGACAAATCATACAGAAGAAATTTTCACTGACCACATTAAAGAAAATAAAATCAGTTACATTTCATATTGGAACAAAGCCTACCATGGCAGCAACTTACAGCACAACACTGCAGCAAAAATGTGGTATGGAAGATGACACCTTTCTGGGGAGGGGGGGGAATCATTACAGCAATACTTAACAGTTCCTTGTGCAGTTGGGGGAGGTGGTGGCTCATTCAGTGGAGAGGTGGCCTGCAGTCCTACCGGACCCAGGTTCAAATCTCTGCTGGGGCAGGGAACAGTTTAAAGATTAGAACTTCATAAAATCAGACTTTACTGATCTACCAGAAGACCCGCCAACATGTAAAAATCTATGTGTCTACTGCCAGACGCTTTAATCCCGTAAGGGGTGGCCACAAACAAATTGCCTCTCTGTCGCCCTGTCCCCCGCCATTTCACTGCCCTGCTTCCAGCTCACACCCTCCTCTCTCATATACCTCTCCACTCCATCCCTCTATCTCATACTTGGCCTGCCCCTACTTCTCTCTCCCTCCACCTCACTCACATACTCTCTCCTTGTCAGTCTTTCACTCTCCATCCTTTCCACATGGCCAAACCTCCTCGATGTGTTTCTCCTATCACTTTCTATCACATCCATATCCACACCACAATGCTCCTTCACTTCCTTATTCATCAGTCTGTCTGTCAGTGTGGCTCCACATGCTCATCTCAAAAAACTCATTTCCACTGCTCTCACTCTTGACATCTGTCCCTCCAACAAGGTCCAAGCTTCACTTCCATATGTTAGAGTTGGTATCACAATACTGTCATGTAGCAACTTTTTCATTTCCATGCTCATTTCCCTGTTTCTTATCATTGCTTTCAAGGAACCAGTGACCTTTCTTCCTTGTTGTACCCTTTCAAGCACTTCACACTCTAAACATGCATAAACAACCATGGAGGCATGACACATCCCTGTTTCAATCCAACCTTCAAATAGAAAGAATTCACTCAGTTCACTATCCACACACACTGCAGCTTTAGCACCCTCATACGTACTCTTCACGGCATTCAACAACTTCCCATCTACTCCTTATATTCTTAATACTTTCCAAAATCCTTGTCTATCCACCCTGTCATTTGCTTTCTCCAAATCCAAGAAGGATGCATACAGATTCTTTCCCTTCTGTGGAAATTTTTCCACTAAAGATCTAAGAATGAATATCTAATCTACACAACCTCTTCCCTTCCTGAAACCTCCCTGTTCTTCTCCAACTGATTCCTATGGTACTTCCCTAACTCTGTCAGTAGGTATCCTACCATATACTCTTCCTGTTACACTAAGAAGACAAATGCCCCTATGATTACCACACACATTTTCCCCTTTTCCTTTGTACAGGGGAATACTTAAACCTGACTTCCAATCCTCCGGGACTCTACCTACTTCCCATGCCAATCTGCACATCTTCCACATCCTTTCTACTACTATCTCCTCCCCATGCATCAGCATTTCACCACACACTCCATCAATTCCTGTGGCTTTCCCCATTTTGACTTTCTTCATTGCTTCCACAACTTCCAACCTACTGATTTCTTCCTCTCTTTTCACATCCCTCCATCTCCCAGCCATTTCCCAGCCACTTATACTTGCATTCCTTTCATTCTCTATGTTCAACAATTCCTTAAAGTGCTCTGTCCATGTGCTCACTATTTCTCCCTTCTCCACTAGTAATCTACCATTTTTATCTTTCACTCCCTGACTAACTTCATTGACACCCTGTCTAACTCTACCTCTTTCCAGAATCTATCTATCCATCTATTGCCAGATGCCTTAATCCCATAAGGGGTGGCCACAAACAAATCACCTCCATGTTGCCCTGTCCCCCACCATTTCATTGCCCTGATCTCAGCTCACACCCCCTCTCTCATGTACCTCTCCACTCCATCCCTCCATCTCATCCTTGGCATCCCCTTCCCTCTCCCCCCCTTTCCACCTCACTCACATACTCTCTCTCAATCAGTCTCTCACTCTCCATCCTCTCCACATGGCCAAACCACCTCAGTGTGTTTCTCCTAACGCTTCCTATTGCATCCACATCCACACCACAATGCTCCTTCACATCCTCATTTGTCAGTCTATCTCTCCATGCAACACCACAGCCTCCTCTCAAATGACTCATTTCCACAGCTCTCATTCTTGACTTCAGTCCCCCCAATAATGTCCAAGCTTCACTTCCATACAATAGAGTTGGTATCACAATACTGTCATATAGTTCTTTCCAGAACATTTTTGTATTTTTCCTCCACATTACACTCAGATTCCTTCCAAAGTCCTCATCCGCTCTCTTCTTACTCTTTCTTACTGATCTTTTTACCTCTCTCTCTTCTGTCCCTCAACTTCTTTCACACCCCTAAAAATACCCCTGCTAATACCAATACACCAGTCCTGTATGAGACAACCCTAGCACATATTCAATATGGAAGGTGGGTGTTAGCGCTAGAGTGGTGACATGTAGAGGTGTATGGTATGTAATAGGACTACTGGGCCTTGGGAGCAGGCTGTGAAGCCTACGCCCATAGTTGGACACACACACACACACACATATGTATACTGTATATATATATACAGTATATATAAAAGTTGTTCATGCAGTTATTACCAGCAACCACATGTTCTATACCTATTGATTTCATGATCTTGGCATAGCTACCAACATTGCTCATCTCATGTGCTGTAAAGTGTGATTAGACATAAGGTATTTAATTCTTTATCTTGGTGTAGTAACATGCAGTTGGGGCTGAAGCCATCTCCATGGCTTCAAAGCCAAAGCCAATGCTGAATCCCTTAGAAAGGTATGAAGTTGAATCTGAAGCCAGATAGTGTAAAAAGTTAGGAAACGGAACCCATTGCCTTGAAATTCCTGGCTTCATAAAGCCAAGCCAGCTTCAGCCCCATGTCTGACCACAGTATCCAAATAGAAGAAATGTGTAGGTTTTTGGCTATGCAGAAGCCATTATAATTATGTCCTTCTTGGGGTTATTGTTAGTACTTTGGGATGGATGTCCAAGGCAGAGGTGGCTCAGCTACTTTATACTGTATTCAACTTTGTGTGGATGTGGCCCATAAAGAGTTTAAATCCAGGGGTGGTTGGGATATATTACTCATATGATACCATTCAAGGATGAGTGATTGATAAGTTTTCCCTTCTTTATTCTGGACTGAGTAGCCTAATCCCAGGCATGTATGCTCCTAATGGGATAGTTAAGGTGTAATGTGGAAAAAAATGTTTCCCATTTGTCTAGTGTTTTTTGTTGTCAACTGTTAAGAGCCTAGTTTTCTAGTCAGCTGATATTTAAGAGGGTAGCTTCTCAGTTTTCCCTCTGTCAGAGAAAGCATTATTGTTTAATACAGTCATCCCTTCATATGTGCACACTCCATATAGACAGTTTCCTTATGCACAGCCACTGTAACTACAGAACAGAAAGGAACACTGTATACATGGGAAAAGGATACAGATGCAGGGAGTGACCATGAGGGAGACATGATGTTTTGAACCACTTATTTATTACTTTTAACCTCTTTAATGTCACTCTGTTATGTCTTTACCCCTCTAAAGTAGGCTATGCTCTTAGGGAGCATATCTGTAATTTTTCCCAATTAATGTTTTAAAACTCTTTGATATTTATTTGACCTTATCCATTAGAGTGTTCTCTTAGGAAGCATATCTGTAGTACTAATTTTTTGCTCATTTAATGCTTTGAACTTCTTTTTATGTAACTGTCTTGTGTACTTTACACCATTACTGTAGACTATGCTCTTAGGAAGTAGATCTGTAGTATTTATTTCCCATTTATTTATAACTTTGAAATTCTTTAATGTTTCTGTCTCATGCCTTTAGACAGCAGGATATGTTTTTAAGATTCTATGGTATACCAGAAAAGTTTGTAAATATTATTAGAAGCCTACATGAAGGTACTTTTTGTAAGGTAATGGTGGGCGGTTCTTTGTGTGATCCATTTGAAGTTAGGTCAGGCGTGATTCAAGGAGTTCTTTTGCCTTTGCTGTTTGTTATGGTTATGGATTATGATATGAGAAAGGTTGTAAGGAGAACAGGTGCAGGAATTAACTGGAAAGAAAATAAGAGGCTGATGGATTTGGACTATGCTGATGATATTGTACTGATTTGCTGAAGTATTTACGAGATGCAGAGGGTGCTTGATTATCCGGTGGAGGAGGGAGAAAAAGTGGGATTGGTAATAAATTGTGGACAGGCTGATATTATTAATATGAACGTGGAGAACCAAATCGATTGTGCAACTGGGAATAATGTGGTGAAGAATGTAGAAAATTTTAAATATCTGGGAACAATTGTATCATCTAATGGATCATTAAACAATGAAATTGAGGAGAGGATTAGACAGGCTTGGCAAGCTGTTGGAATGTTGAAATCTGTTTGGAATAATAATATACTTTTGGTACATACTAAAGGAAAGATTTCAGAAAGTATTAGGATTTGAGCATAAAATACTGAGAAAGATTCTTGAGGTAAAGTGACAAGACAGAGTTACAAATGAAAGAATAAGGGATATTACAAGAGTGGAACCAGTTGATGAATATGTTAGACTGTCTCGCTGGAAATGGTTAGGGCACATATGTAGAAAAGAAGGCAGTTTAATCCAGGATGTGCAAGAGTGGACTGCTAGAGGAAGAAGAGGCAGAGGTAGGCCGAGGGAAACCTGGTTGAGGACAATGAAAAGAGAAGCAGGAGAGGAGTGTTGGTGGGACCTGAAGGAGATGGCAAGAGACAAACATTGGTGGAGAGAGTCCATCGAGGCCCTGTGCATCCCGGGGGGTGCCACAGGAAATTATTGATTGATATTTTTAAGAAGCATATCTGTAGTTTGGTTGGGGTCATAGAGGGTTTTTAGTAGGCAAGTTGGGGTCGTTTCGTTTCATTTTTAAAGGCTCCAACATGCTTGCATGTGTCGGCCTTGGTCACCTAATGGCGGTTTTCCACACTGCACGATCCATTGCAGCCTCCCTGTTCAGTCCCTTAACCCTGAGGTCACATTTAATGACCTCATCCCATGTCTTTTTTGGTCTACCCCTCATAACCCCACCCCCAATATTAACACTTCTCACCTAATTATCATCCCCCATCCTCTCCACATGTCCAAACCATCTCAATCTACCTCTCCTCATCACAGCACCAATACACTCCAGTTCCATCCTACCTCTCAACTCTTCCATCGTAAACCCAGCCCCCCCTGACCTTGCACGCAGGGATGCACTACACATCCACCTAATCATTGTCATTTCTGTACGTTTAAGGCTGTGAATATCCTCTTCCTTCACTGCCCAGGTCTCACTACCATACAGCATCACACTCCTAACACATCCTGCATACAAAGACCCCTTAGCACGTAGGGAGAGTTCTCTCAATGTCAGGAGAGGCAACAGCTCCCTGAACTTCTTCCACTTCTCACCCTAGCCACAGAGCTAGCTCCAGCCCCACCTCCAGCACATAACATGTCTTCCAAATAACAAAACTCTTCCACACACCAGCAAGTTCAGTCCTTTCATGCCTGACAATCTCCACCTGCTCTCCTCGACATGCTGCACACATAAAATCAGCATTACCTTGCAGTCTACCTCTAATACCACTACGTCTCTTGTGTACCCCATTTATCACAAAAACAAACAAAGGTTAAATGCAAAAAAGTGTCCAGTGATCCCAGTGTTGTCTGGTAGGTCCACGTGGTTTTTCTCATTTACCGGATGGTATCTGATACAGGTATACAATGGTTTGTCCAGGGGTCCTTAGAGTGTTCGTGATATCCAATATCCAGTCTAGCAGGGTATTGTAAAGTGAGGATTCACTGTAGTTAACTCTTGAGCAGAGTCGGCCATCATGTCAAATAGCAGTAGTCTTAGTGTTAATTTCTGTCATTCACTGATTTTGTTGTAAACACAGCTCAGCTAGGGCTGATGCTTCAAAGGCATTTGCTTATACTGTACCTCTTTAATTACATGGGCTGTATGGCTGATTATATTATCATGAAGCATATCTGTATCATGAATCACATTCCATGCAGATACCATGAAATACAATGTAATAGGTACAAGTTACTGGGTAAATGGAAAGTCTGGAGGCCAGGGCTACTAACATGCACCAGAGTCGATGAGTGTTATCAGACTTCTTTTTCCAGTGTTTCATATTGTATCATTCCATAAAGATGCAGACTACTTTTTTAATGACTACATTAACTGACCAATACCAAACTAGTATTATAACTTAACTGAAGATCCAGGGTGGTTAATTTTTTTACCAGTTAGTGTCCAGAAAATTACAGGTGACAAACCAAATATTTTAAATGTACGATGATTATTGGCTTGGTGATGCGTTTCTGAAGTGCACAGTACACCTTGGCTGCAGATAGTAGGCAGTGGGAAATGGTGACAGACTGTTGCATGAATATAGTGTATATTGGATATCCGTGTAAAATAACTCTCACTTCCTAAATAATTTAGTGACACATTAAGTGTTATTAGACTTAACATTTGCACAAGCTTTTGTACGGTGATTCACTTTTCTGATCATTACATTTGGTATACAGGTGCTGAATGTGGCACATTGTAAGGTAAATAAACAAAGTAATCTTACCTTTAAAAACTGGTAATCAGTGAGATGTCTGGGTTGAGTTGTCCAAAGGTTGAGTTTACTTGCCTCCAGTTGTATAGGCTGAGGTAAAAGTTGTAACATAAGCCCAGATTGTGATCCAGTTAGACATTTATATTTATGTTTTGAGACCAATGACATTTCTGTAATATATAGGTCCTTTCATCTGATAGCAGCTCTCCATGTGTCATGATGTGTCACACATATAGCAGCTTTCCATGTGTCATGATATTGTGCCACACATATGGCAGCTCTCCATGTGTCATGATGTTATGCCACACATATGGCAGCTTTCCATGTGTCATGATGTTATGCCACACATATGGCAGCCTCCATGTGTCATGGTGTGCCACACATATGGCAGCTCTCCATTTGTCATGATGTTATGCCACACATATGGCAGCTCTCCATGTCATGATGTTGTGCCACACATATGGAAGCTCTCCATGTGTCATGATGTTGTGCCACACATAGAGAGCTGTCACTGGGTGAAAGGATCTACTCATGCTAGCATGGTCAGTGGCCACTAAATGTAAATGTCGCATTGGGTGACGTTCATGGCCTAATATTTGTCACTAACACGTGCATCATGTATGACAATGGAAAACAGAATGCCCAAGAGGTAGCCTAATGAAACTGGTGTTCTTATTCCAACTTTTTCTATAACCTACATGATCAGGCAAGCTGCATTAGAGCATCGTGATTCCAATCTCATTGTGACAAGGCCCTCACTTTGTAAGTAGATGTAGCTGAGGGGTGTAATTATACAGAGAAAGTTATCTGGCCACCCATCTCGATAGCATAGTTTTAGGTACTTGTAGAGAGATAGGGCACTTGATTATGGATCGTTAAGCTCAGCCAGAATAAAGTAGTGAGACGTAGTGTCAACGAGGTGAGTTACAGCACTCTTGGGTTACTAAGTTTATTGAACACAGTTATAAAAAAGTGAGTTACAGTTACCACAGCGTGAACCTAACGGCGGACTTTCTCCCTAGCCCTTCTCTTCCCTTTCTCTCTCTAACCCCCTTCTCACTGTATCTGACCCTTGTGTTAACGGGCCTACTCTCAAACCCTTTCTTCTGATCTGAAGGGAATCTCTCCGACATTATATACAGCGTGGAGAGGATGTGTATGGTAAATTTCCTATCACCTGAACTAACCGACTAGGGCTGGTTACTCCACGTGTTTGGATACGTCATGAAATTCTTGGTCATCTGGCCTACGAGGAAGTTTGAGATACATCGTATGGTTAAAGAGTCTTGATGGTCTGTGACAACAAAGGTTGTGGATATACATTATGCGAATGAACATTCCTGGTCCATCTAGGCAAGGGGATGTGTTCTCTAACTCTTCCTGGAGGACCCAGACATAACTACCTGTTCTACAAATTGTTACCTGTAGCTATATAGTTACATACAGTATTGTGTTATAAAGGTTGTGGATATATATTATGTGAATGGACATTCCTGGTTTGTCTAGGCAAGGGGATGTGTTCTCTAACTCTTCCTGGAGGACTCAGACATAACTACCTGTTCTACATATTATTACCTATTGCTATATAGTTACATACAGTATTGTGTTATATTATGCCTACAACTCATTCCTGTGTTGCAGCATGAACACAGTACATTAAATTCGGTTATAAGTGATTATCCTCTTTGTTAATGATGCATAATACTTTAGTGTACAGTGCTTATCAACCCTGCCTTTAATTTGTATACATTTTTTAGTACCAAAACTCTAGGATGACATTACATTAGTGAGAGAGTAAAGATGTGGGTAGGCCCCTACTTTTGATGGTGTTCTGAAGCTTTTGATGAAAATGGAACATATCTGCCCTTTCTCTGTCATTACTGACTGTATTGTGGGATGCAGGCTAATCACATTTAACAATTACTGGTACTGGTATTCCATAAATGACCATAAGAAATTGCTGGTAAGAGCTTGCTTGCCACCTTTGTGCACTCACTTTTAATAATGTGACTGGTAAATTCTTTCTTATCCAACGGCTTGAACTTAGCGAATTAGTATTAGTACAGTATGCTGTACTAATGTCAGTAGATTATGAATAGCTGTATGATTCTGTACATGACCTTTAATATACAGAATATTTCTGAACAATCTCTTGTGCAAATTATGCTTCAAGCACAACCATGTTTTCTAGAGCTGTGATTTAATGCACAAAGCAGTTACTGCATTCTACAGCAGTACTTCGGCTTCTTATTATGTGGAGGCACTTATATTCATGCAATTCCATGTAACACACCACATGCCTTCCATTTGGTAACAACCAACCCTCCTTTAGCACCGGCAGGCTGTTTGTCATATCCCACTGTTATTAACCTTAAACCCCTTGTGCACTGTAAGTTTTCTGTAAGTGTGTGTGACATGGTGAGAGAAAATGCCACGAGGGCAGGCTGGACTCATGCACAAAGGAAAACATTCCCATGTATTTCATTTGCCCCAGAAATTGGTTATACTGGTATAAATTGTATACCATCATCTTCCCTTATGTTTATTCTATATGATAAGCTAATAAAAACACAAAATTAATGAGTAAAAGTACTGTGAAAGTACCAAAATGAGGTGAGAATACTGTTTTTCAACAGTGAAAATAACTGCCCTACACTCTAGCACAAAATTTTGCCTGCATAATGCAAGAGCTAAGCATATATCTAGATGCAGCTTTCGCATGGTGTTGTCGGAATTCTGATATGACCAATATTTTTTGAGTAAATTACCAAAAATCACGCTATCTCCCCTCCCCCCCGAACCAAAAACCGAGCGAATACCGACTATTTGAGAGTGTTGACCTGGAAATAGACACCCTCTCCTATGATGCACCAAATATTGATGCATTTCATGCTAAAATATAATTTCTGGTGAATATTTTTGTCCAGAATTGCCTAATCGACATTCCTTCAGACCAGCACTGACGAGTGTGTCATAGTGCGTCATCGGTTCCCCTTCAGACTAACACCGTTTTGACACATTTTGAGTCATTGTGCGCAAAGGGGTTAATACCTTCACCCCAAGGATGAAGTTTTTGCAACGTACAAACAAGTTTTACAGCTTAGGAGAGACTTTCTAAGCTGAAGGAGTTAGATATGGCTTTTATTAATCCCATTAATAAATAAGTCCTTTTCCAAAATTCAGTAAAAGCATGTACAAGTAAAGGGAACAGACCAAAAAGATATGTCATCTTATTCAAGGACTAAAGAGAGTTTGAGTTTCACACAGCTGATTGAATAATCTGGTGTTATCCAATGTCAAATACCATGAGAAGCAACTGCCTTCAGTTTGGAACTCGTACAACCTTAAGATTCATTAGACCACTTTGTCCATTTGGTTATAAGGTCACATCCACAGTCACTTCTTTTTATTAAGATGCCAACCTGCAAAATTTTTCACTTATCATTGGCAGTGATGTTGAGATCACAAACCATTAACATGAGCATTAGCTCTCAGGTGACTGCCCTTTCCTCTCTTCCATTCTTCCTCTTCTGTCTTTCTTTCCTTCATTCTTCCCTCTTCCTTCTGTCTGTGGTTGACTCTACAGTGAGTGACAAGCCAAATGGTTTCCTGTACACCAGGAAACCATTTACTACACTGGGTGGTAAGTATATAACCAAATTATGGTGCCTGGTGGTTTAGGGAGTAATTAAGGTACTCCAATCGGATTTAACCTGTGCAGGTTTATATCCAAGGGGTGGTTGGGGTTTAATGCTCATATAATACCACCCAGGGATGAGTGAGGCTGGTCACTCTCATCTTAAATGTCAGGACCAACTTGCCTAGCTTCGGGCTGCTACTCTTCTCATGGGGCAACACAGGTTGAGATGATGATGATGATGTTACCATGGATTTCATAGTGAGCTCCATACCTCCCTAATGAAGCTTATTGTATTAGAGATTATTTTGCCCAGATGCAATAAGTTCAACTGTGGAAGCAACCTGTAATCAAACACAGTGCTGGCGGGATTAGTAAGGATGGTACTATTTGAGGTCTGGTTGTACCTGTCTTGCTGGGACACTACCTGTCTGAGGATTGACATAATATAATCTTAAGGCTACTCTATTCGTTGCTCCATTAACCCCTGAAGACCGCAATTGTTTCAGGCAGGGTTCCTCCCACAACCGCAGTTCGGGGGTGTTTTGGCGACTTTCACCAAGGGCAAATTGACTGTGTTCTGGCTAAAGAGGAAGAATTTACACACCTGACAATGCAATCCGTACCCCCGTAGGCCTAATGGTTACTGCACAATCATGCATCAAAGTTCAAAAAAAGTTTATGATAGTTACCCCTCGAAAACAATCGAAAACATGAAAATTTTGATAACTACCTATTTTTCTTACTGGAACAGGTAATTTCAAAGTGTTATGTCACACTGACCATGAAAACAGGTGTATGTAGGTATAGGGGAGATTACTAGACTGTGGAGAGATAAAGTAGGCTGTGGAAAGTAGGCCTATAGGTACAGGGGTTGGAAATAACCAGCTTTTCGCATGAAAAGAAAGCACTTCATTGTGTTCTGTAACATCTACCATGATAACAGGTGTGTATGTACAGTAGGTGTGGGGAGATAACTAGTGTGGGAAGTAGGCCTACAAGGCCTTGGTGGTACTTGGGGGAGAAAAATTTTGGGAACAACCAATTTCTCTTGTGGAAACCCTCCATTTCAGTGGGATTTGTCATACCAGTCATAAAAACAGGTGTGTATGTAGGTGTGGGGAGATAAAATAGGTGTGGGGAGTAGCCCTACAAGGCCTCATAGTCATTCCAAAACTAACACTGACGCATATAAATGTTTATAACCATCAAGGACATCAAAATAAAGTTGAATAGTGCTATAAATGCATGCATAAGAAAGGAAAAAAAAAAGCATAATTTGTTTCCGATTTCTCTTTTTACCGACCCAACTTCTCGTTACACATTTATCACACCGTTACAATTATCACATTATCATTACAATTCATCACACTTATCGTTACAGTTTCGGCAACAACCAAATTCTCTTGTGGAAACTTTCCATTTCATTGGAATTTATCACACCAGCCATGAAAACAGGTGTGTTTGTATGTGTGGGGAGATGAAACAGGTGCAAGGAGTAGCCCTACGAGGCCTCATAGTCTTTTGAAAACTAACACAGGTGGACACTACTCAGAGGTGACAATCTGGGCAGGTAGGGAGAATGAAAAAAAAATAATAATAAGATGCGTCGTATGTAGTACAACATACAGCATTCTCCAACTACGTACGTACAGAAACTGGTTGGTATGAAATGAGAAATGAACAGAGTGAGGTGTAAAAATTTGGGAAGAAGTTGAAATAATATGAAACAGGTACGTACATCAGGCCTGACACTCAGGGGCCTGTTGGGGGTTGGAAGGGTAGTGAGGGACAAGGAGGGAGAGATGGTGTAGGGTTTGGGGGGGATGAGGCTAGCAGGGAGGGAGGAGTGGCAAGAGAGGGTGGGAAGGGACGCAGGTTGTTGTGGGAGAAGAGATGCAGTTGCGTGGAGGGGTGGGAGAGTGATGGGGGACAAAGAGGGCATGAGGGAGTGGAGTAGAGGGTGGCATGGAGGCGGACGAGAGGGGGGTGCCACCCCCAACACCCGGGTTGGTCCGATCCCCCCCACACCACATCAGGGGCGAGTTCTCATTGGCCTGAAGCCATGTACGTCATAATCGGGGTGGAGCAAGCGCTCCACAGTTTTTTACAGGCCGCGTCCAATTGATGCGATTAGGCATTTTGGCATAAAACTCAAATCGCATCAGATGATGCAATTAGGACTTAAGGGGTTGACCAGTAACTATTTTTCTATGTAACTTCACTACTGACACATTTCACTGCATTATTCAGTTTTTTCCTCCACTTTGCCATCCTGTTGAAAACAAAGTACTTATATATATATATATATATATATATATATATATATATATATATATATATATATATATATATATATATATATATATATATATATATATATATATATATATGTATATATATATATATGTTGTAGATACTGGTATAGACTGTATGCATATATATATATATATATATATATATATATATATATATATATATATATAAATATATATATATATATATATATATATATATATATATATATATATATATATATATATATATATATATGTATGTATGCTGTAGATATATATATAAAATATATATATATATATATATATATATATATATATGTATGTATGCTGTAGATATATATATGCTGTAGATGCTGGTATAGACTGTATATATATGCTATATTTTCTGCTATATTTTCCACTGCTGTCATGAATTATTTTTTATCAGTAACACTGAATAGTACACCCTCTATTTAACAGACGTATAGAGGAGAACAATGAGTTGCTAAATCTGAATTTCTGTCATATTCAGTGTCTGGAAATTATCTTAATTAATGAACACAGGTTTGCTGCACTGGATACTTACCCTAGTTTTTTAGATATAGTATATCCCAAGTGTTCCCATATTGTGTTTTAGTTTCCCATGGGCTGAATACAGTAGTGTAAATCTCAAGCCAAGCCATCATGTAGTTGTTTGATTGGTTGGCTGCATCTGTGTTACCGTATATGGTTTGACTGTTGAACTGGCCCAGAATTCATTAAAGCCAAAATTCAGTAAATCAAAGTTTTTTGTAAGGAGGGTTTACTAAATCTGTTTCTCACATACCTCACTTATATTTCCTGGTTTTACTTTGTTTCTTGTTTAAAATAAGTACAGTAAAACATCAATATAATGGACTTCAGTAGACCGGAATTCACTTTATCGGAAACGAGGAGCTGCCGTACTAAATTCTTATGTCGAAAAAAGTCCGATTAAGCCAGAAGCAGTCCAGACTGCCTGACCACTTAGCCATGTTCACCACAATAAGGTAAATAAAAGACATGTTAATAAGTGTACAGTACAGTATTATTATACAGTACATGTCATACCGTTTGATTATTGTAGTGAATGTATAATACAGTACTGTACTGCAATGGTAGTGATAACAGTTTAAAAACAGTTGATGTGATCCGGAATAATGTCTGATGTATCAGAAAAAGTCCAGGTTAGCAAGGGGAAGTCCGGATGTCGCTTTTATCGGAATTTTGCCTTTTTTGGCATGGCTTGGACCCCAAATTAGACCGTTATAGTGAGGTTTTACTGTACTGAACAGTAATTCCTTGGTTATCTTGCACTTGGTTATAGCAGTTTTCATTATTACAGCTAGATGAAAATCTGGTCTCCTGCTGTTACTGTGCATTTTTTTGGCTAAAAAAAACTTCATTATTGCACATCAGCGCTGGTTTCTGCTGACAGTGATGGTGCAGAATCTATGGTTTCTAATAACTTTCAGGGATTCAAAGATGAGGCCCTACTTGAGGAGTTAATCTAAGGTGGCGGAGACCATTAACTCTCCACCCCCTAGCCTCAGAACCCCTTACCTCAAGCCCATCTCAGGTCCCTATATGGTACCTGTTTCTGTTAGTGTATTTACCATAACAGTATACAGTAGAAGTACAATTTTTAGGCATCTATGGGACCAGGCTAGTGCCGAAAAATCAAAATTGCCGAATTATCAAAAACCCTACCCACTCAATACCTTATACGTTTCGGTGAACACTATCATCACTACTCATATCATTACAAAAGTGTTTGGAGAGAGTACTGTATACTGTTTGATACTGTACAATACTGTAATGAATACAGTACTATACATGAATATGAAAAATAAAGAAATTAGTGAACATACTGTATATAAATGTAATGGTACAGTAGGCCTACAAGTTCACATGCACTTACCTAAACTTATAGTAGGTTCCTTATTTACATATGTACAATAGAAGGGGTTGATTGGAGTCTGCTACTGCTGGAAGAAGTCCCCAGCAGTAGAGGGTCCTCATGGTGAATTTCAAGACTGACGAAAAAAAATCGGAAAATCTGCCGAACGATCAGAGATTTTCGTAAATGGGACTATTTCTCAAAACTGCCGAAATGTCAGATTTGCTGGGGAATTGGATGCCGAAGAATTGGACTTTTACTGTATATATATTTAGTGGGTCTAAATTGTTGTAAAAGGGAAAATTTGGATTTACAGGTGGGTTGGCCAGTACCAGTTAGGAAAAATCCCATAGGTTTTGTGCTTTATCATACAATTTCATTATCATGTCCTAGGCGCAGTACCATTTATGTCAGATAATCAAGGGATCACTGTACTTTATTACTTCCAATTGGAGCCCACTGCACCAGATATAAGCATGTAGTATCTGCCTGTCCTCTGTGTGATATCCAAATAATTTCTGTATTGCATAAACTTGTGATATAACCAGTGTACCCCTTTAGTTAGGACATTTTTCTTCTTGCTGGTATCAGACAGCTTTATTCACCTAAGAAGAGTGTCCTAGTAATGAAAGAGGCTATATCTAACCCCTTCAGTTAAAAAGGAGATTGTTGAAGGCTGTATGTGACCCCTTCAGTTAAAAAGTAGGAGGTTTTTGAAAGGTTATATCTAACCCTTCTAGTTAAAAGGAGGAGGTTATTGATGGCTACATTTAACTCCTTCATTTAAAGAGAAGGAGGTTATTGAAGGCTATATCTAACAGCTCCAGTTTTAAAAATTTATCCTGACATGAATAAAATGGTTTAAAGATAACAAGATGAAAGATGTCCTAGTATCAAAGGGGTTAAGGTGATTTCTCTACATAGCCACGTTAAAGAAGCTTGTGATATGGTAAACTAAATTGGACATTTAGGTATTCTTGTGTAAATCCAAACTTAATGCCAGGAAAAACTGAGCTTTCATTTGCTTTCAGTAAGTGGTGCCCATGTCTAGCTGACTGTCTTAACCCCTTGAATCTGATTTTTTTTTTTTTTTTTTTTTTCCCATATCTCCAGACAATTTATTCAACTTAGAGGAGACTTGTTGAGCTGGAGGGTTAAATATTGCCTTCATTAACCCCTAGATCCCCTTCCAAAGTTGAATAAGATCATCTGGTGGCAGTTTTGTTAAAATGAAAAATAGTACAGTACATTAATCACATTCAAGAGGTAAAAAGGATCTAGTGTTAAATGCAACTTTTCTTGTGCACATCATAATTTGGTGATGTGAGCAGAATGGTAGATACTTGTGATGTGCTGTTGGTCTCTGATACAGTATTCTGGGATATATTTATCACTTGTATTTCATATGTTTTATAGGAACCAAAGAGCTCAGGAGCATAATGTATACCCTTTCAGAAGACAAAATGTAAAGGAGCTTAAAGACTGACAATGAATGAAAAATCAGTCCCCCCTTAAATGACAATTTATAAACTCATCTTTATAATTTTTCAGATTACAATACTGTACTGTTCCAATCCCTTGAATCCAATGATGTATTTTTTATTGCCATGCTATCTCCACACTGTTTCATTCACCTATGGATATAAATTTTGAAATATAGGGTTTAGGTATAGCCTTCAGAACTGTAACCTCATCAGTATGAGAGATCTTTCTTAAACTGAACAAAATTATCTGGAGGTATAGTAGGTAGAATAAACATAAACAAAAACTGTCATCATATGCAAAGGACTAAAAAATATACAGAGCCAGGGTTTTATGTTGCAGTATTACTGTGGAAGGTGTGTTTATGAGGTGATCAGGATCCCAAGGGATTGAGTGGTGAGTGAATGGGTCTGTGATCCATATCATAGGGTATGCTGATGATTAGTTCTCCCACCATATCATTTTTTTTTCTCTCTCCCCTCATCCCAGCTGTGGGTGGGAAAAAGAGGCAGGATCGTTATGATGGTGATGATGATGATTACTCGATGACTAGGCAAGGAACCATAGCCTTCTTCTCATAGCCCATTTAGTCCAGGGAAAGCTTTCATTTTGTTCTTGTTATCCCCTGGCATTTTTTTCAGCACAGGATGGTTTCCAGACTGGAGGAATTAGATACAGTGCCATTAAAGCCATAAAATATGAGAGGCTTTTCTTGAGTTGAATGAAGAAGTTTGGTGGCAGCAAACTACAGCAATACATGCTGTATTTGCATTAGTCCTAGCTTTCCCAGTTCTGTCAGAGCCTTTCCATTTCTGTTATTATCTGAGCTCACCTAAGGGATGTGGAGGGGGGCTGGAGGTGCTGTCGCAAGGGTAGGAGGAGGGGGGTCTCTCCGAATACCTGTTCGTGGGGAGAGATGCCGTCGTCCCAGGGACAGGAATTCATCCCCCACTGCACAATCTTGACGTGGGTTGGCCAGTCTTCATCCTTGGTCTCTTCTATTCGAGCCCACACCTGGTTGAGGAGGATGCGATGACTCCTTTCACATATTCCATTCCCTTGGGGCCAGTAGGGAGAGGAGTGCGAGATGCGGTAGCCGAAGATGGTGGCGAGTTCTTGCCATATTCTGCTGGTGAACTCTGGGGTGTTGTCTGAGTGCAGGGCTTGGGGAATACCAATGTATGGGAAGACGTGGCAGACGAGGGTGTCGGCCATGGCCATGGCGTGGTGTTCCTTGGCCGGACAGGCAATGAGAAATTTAGAGTACGGTATATATCCACGAAGGTGATGATATACTTGTAGCCGGCTTTAGGTGGTAGGGGGCCTACTACATCCACGGACAACAGTTGCCGTGGTTTGTGGGCGGTGATGCTTCCTGATGGGCCAGGTGTGCAGGTGATGTCCTTGCCTAGCGCGCAGGCCTGGGTAACTTGTTTGGCCAGGTTGGAGGGGCCGGGTGTACTGAGTGGAGGTGGGTCATTGCGTCGAGGGCAGTTTCGGGGTCGAGCACTAGATACCCTGACTGGGTGAACAGGTGATTGACCTGTTGGTGGAGCTTGGAGTATACCTATGGTGATATCCAGTGGGGGTGATCTTTGTTGCGCCACTGCTGTAAGAGACTGGGTTCAACGTGGATGAAGTTGAGCAGTAGTTGGGACAGGGCGTTGGCGTTGGTGTGTAGTTTGTCAGGCCAATAGGATATCTCGTAGTTAAACTCCTCGAGAGTTTCCTTTCACTTGATAAGTGGGTGCTGGACTGGCATAACCATTGGAGTGATTGATGGTCGATGATGATGGTGACGTGTGTACCCATGAGGTTGGCTCGAAAGTGCTCCAGTGCCCATACGATGCCTAGGCATTCCCGTTTGGTGGCGGTGTAGTTTCTCTCGGCTTGGTTGAGGGTGCGGCTGACGTAAACGATGATGTGCTCTCGCCCTTCTTGCACCTGGGCGGGGATGGTGCCGATCACTACTAGAGACATGCCTGTGTATAGGCAGAAAGGCAGCGTGTAGTCGGGGAATGCGACGATCGGGGCAGTGATGAGCTTGGTTTTTAGGGTGTGGAATGCTGCGACCTGCTTGTCAGTCCATGTGAAAGACTTATCCTTTTTAGTCATATCGTGGAGGGGCTTGGCAATGTCGGCGAACCCTTTTACAAAGCGCCGGTAGTAAAAGGTGAGCCCCAGGAAGGCGCGGACTTCACGACATCTCGGCGTAGGGGGAGATCTGCAATGGCACACAGCTTGCCAAGGTCAGGTGCTATTTCTTCCTTTGAAATAATGTGCCCCAGGAAGGAGACAGTTCATGCAGCCAGGAGGCATTTTGATGGCCTGAGTTTGAGTTAAACCTGGAGGATGTGCAGGAAGACCTTTTTGAGGCACTGGAGGTGGTCTTCCCACATCTGGCTGAAAATGATTACATCATCCAGGTATGCCAGGCAGATTTCCCAGGTGAGGCCACTGAGGACTTACTCTATTAATCTGGAAAACGTACTGGGGACGTTGCAGAGTCCAAATGGGAGGATGTTGAATTCATGGTGTTTTCTGTTACTGGCTGAGAAAACTGTTTTCCCCTGTCCTCGGGGTGTATGGGGACTTGCCAGTATCCTGATTGCAGATCGAAGGTGGAGAACCAGGATGCTCCGTACAGGGAGTCAAGGGAGTCGTCTATCCTGGGTAGGGGAGTGGCATCCTTGGTGGTCACACCATTCAGTCGTCTATAATCCATATAGAAACGCACGATGCCATCTTTCTTCTTGACCAGAACGACGGGAGAACCACGGGCTGGTGGAAGGTGATATGACACTGGCATCAAGCATTTGTTGGACCTGCCGGTCTTCCTTAGCTCACTGTTTGGGGTTTTTCCACCGTGATGGTTGGTGAATAGGTGGTCCAGTGGTGTGGATTTCGTGTGTCAGGTACGTGGTGTGGCCGATGTCTGCTGGTCCTGACGCGAAGAGGTCTTGGAAGTCCAGGAGGAGGCGGCAGGGGCTGTCTGCTTTGTGAGTTGAGAAAATGGGAGAAATGGAGTTCCCCCGAGCTAAGCCCTGTATTGGACTATATAGCCCCGCAAGGGTTACAGGAGCGAGCTACCACTCCCGGCACGGCAGCCCGGGCGAGGCTCGAACTCGCAATCCCCCGATTACGAGTCCGGCGCGCCACCACTGTGCTACCGCGCCCCCCTTGTGAGTTGAGAGGTGTTCAGGCAGTGGGGGTAGGGCAGTAGGGGGGAGTGGGGGGTGCACCAGGCTCGGCCTCCTCCATTTCTCCCACCACTAATCCTTTGGGCAGGGTGACGGGGGTGGTGGAGACATTTGCAGTGCGTACTGCCCCGATGTGGGGGGGGAAGGAAGGTGGGGGACAGTAGGCAGGATGAGAGGGTTCTGGGTGGTAAGCTGGGGGAGAACAGGACGGAGGCTCCAGTGAGCCTGTTCAGGTGTAGCCATGCCTCGTGCTGAGAGGGGATCGTCAGGGCAGAGGCGATGGTTGCTGATGGTGGGGTGTGAAGGAGTGGCAGGTGGGGTAAGGGGCAGGGTGGAGGATGTGGGGAGGGGGAGGGTGGGTAGGGTGAGGAGGGGGGGCGGGGGTGTGCATGTGCAGAGTGGCTGGGGGGAGGGGTCTGGAGGCTTCTGGAAATGGAGACATCACTTTTGACAGTCAATGTTTGTATGTAGCTTCTGCAGGAGGTCCAGCCACCAGTGTTATGTTAGGTGTTCTTATGTTGGTTTCTCGTCCTAAGAACACTAGCTATTGAGCCAGGGTTCTCTTTTGGGACCAGAACTAGAATACACTACAAGAGGAACAGGGCATAAAAACTCTGGTCAACCAACCTTACACGTATATTATCATAGATTCATACAATACTGAGCACAATGTGAATATAACATGGGCACAATACACTGTACAGGCTTGAAAGTCACTAGCTGGACAGGAGGACTCCAACAGAGCTACTGAAGTCTTGGGCTGCCTACAGGTGTCAGCCAGGTGTGGAAGGGGTCCCGTCAGGCGTGCCTTTCCTCAAGGGGCATGGGACTGCTCTCAGGGGCCACGTCGTCTGGAGCAGGCTGCTGGGTGGCTTGAAGAGGGGCCTTCCCCTAGTGGGGCCTCAGGGCTGGGACCAAATAGGGAGAGTAGGCGCACTTGCCTGCACCCACTCTGAGAAGTAGATCGCCATCTGATGGGGCTGGGGAGGTCATGCCCCGGGGTCCTGGGGGCACCCCTAGGAGTCCAAGGGCTGTGGTCTTTCAGGCTGAGTCGCCATCAGGGGCTGCCTGTGGCATCCCTCCCTTCAGGGGTCTGACAGCGAGTGGTCTCATCCGGGGGCCAGCTGCACTGAATGGATCCCTTGGATCACGATGGGCCGTCACCGAAGTCCTACTCCCGGGAGTGATTGCAGATGAAGGGCGGGCAGTGACCGTCCCTTCCTCAGGGCAGCTAGTGGCCATCACTGGGTTCTGCGGAGGGGAGGATGCAGCTGTAGAGAGGTCTGTGGCCGTCTCTTGCCTAGCGCAGCTAGTGGCCGTCACTTAGGTGCTGTCTGGGACTGTAGTGTAAGCCCCACCCTGAACCTGGCAAGGGCTGGTCTGGCTGGAAAGTAGTGCACCAGCACTGTGCATCTCATGTCGGGTCCGTTGAGGGGAAGAGGGGCGCAGGGTAGTAAGGGACACAGGACCATCCCTCCTGGGCCTTACGCGCACCCTATGCACCTCTCCATGGTCTCCCCCTGGGGTGGGTGTTGCGACATCCCTCTCGGGGTGCTTCGTCAGGGTGGGCATTTCACTTTTTTTTTTTTTATGAGAGTCTTTCAGTGTTAGCATTAATTTCTGTTGCATATTATTTAACTAACCTAAATTAATCTAACAAACCTAACCTAACTTAACCAATCACATACAGCCTAACGGTCCTAACCTAATCTTGCATGCTCTGTTTAATGTAACAACCTAATGTACCCTAACTTATCCTTACCTAACCAAACCCAATCGTACCAAACTAAAGCATATCATACTTAGCCTAAGCTGATTTCGGTAAGGTAAGACTTGGCCTTCAGACGATCAACAGAAATGAAGTGTGGCCCTTGGGATGGATTGAGTTTGACACCACTGGGCTAACCCATCTTGAGTAACTATAGTTGCACACTGTTTATAAGTATTCATCTTATGCAAATTAGCCTTTCTTTCATACATGAAACAGATAATAACAGCATTTATTAGGCATGCCGAAACACTCGAAACCATATTACAAATATATATATATATATATATATATATATATATATGGACTAGAGTGCTAGTCATTATTTCCGGAAGGGGAAGCAAACTTCAGAAAATGAGTGAAAGTGTGTGCACAGTGAGGTAATCGAGAAGACATAAGCCATTGGGAGCTAATAAATGTAAGCCCCCACTTGAATCAGTCGTGATAAATCAGGCCTTACAGACACAATTAATGGAATCCCACCACTCGCAGGCCAGCGGGAACTGAACAGGGTTAGATCTACAGACCAATGCTCACAAAGACACACGGGCAGGAGTTGGACACGTGAGTTTGTATTACGCGGCACGTTCGGCACCTACTTTCACCGGGATCTCATGTCATTGTTTATGAAATGTTAGACAAATAAGTCATTTAATGAAAATCCTCCAGTCTTAATTAAGTAAACAATATCGCATTATTTGAATGAAATATTGCACAAATACATAAATTATCGCATTATCGTATACATTGTAACGTACAGGTGCCAAATTATCGTGTTTGTACGATGATTACAATATGTCTGGCAAAGCTGGGAGCGATGCGGCGACCACCGAAGTCACCATGTAGTTTGTGTAACCTCCGGCAGGGGCCCGGGGCGGCGCTGATGTTGTTTATCTACGCCACTGACGTCCCACGTCTTTTGAAATCAGCTGATGAATTCGGAAAATATAGTGCCATGGCCCACTGCTTAGCTTATGTAAGCAACAGCGAAACAGAAACAGCAAGCTAAGAACAGTGATCCTATTGCATTACCATTGTGGAGGCGACGAGTAATGGTGTTTCAATGTGGCGGCCAAAGTTTACCACTTGCTGCAGAGATAGCCTCTCCATATAGTGCGAAATACCGAATCGTCGGTCAGTTACCGAACTGGTTAATTTAATATAAATATATATATATATATATATATATATATATATATATATATATATATATATATATATATATATATATATTGTCAGGCGCCTTAATCCCGTACGGGGTGGCCACAAACAAATCGCCTCCACGTTACCCTGTTCGCTGCCATTTCACTGCCCAGCTCCCAACTCTCACCCCCTTCTCTCGTATACCTCTCCACTCCAGCCCTCCAACTCACCCTCGGCTACCTTCTCCCTCTCCCCCCCTCCACCTCACTCACATACTCTCCTCGTCAGTCTCTCATCCTCCATCCTCTCCACATGGCCAAACCACCTCAGTGTGTTCCTCCTAACGCTTCCTATCACATCCACATCCACACCACGACGCTTCTTTATATCCTCATTTGTCAGCCTATATATATATATATATATATATATATATATATATATATATATATATATATTGAAATGCGTGGCTTTAACAGACGCATATACGGTACTCCCGAAGAAACTCCCGGAGAATACCTTAGTATCCCCGACAACAGGGCGAACCAGAAACAACGGAGTTCGCCCACGAGAATGCCGACACCCCTACTCGGACCCCACGGGGTAGCCGCCACTAGCCACCACCACTCCGGGCAACAACGACGCATGTCAGCCCGGGCCGTGCGCCCCTGTGACATTCAACCACCACGCCGCCGCCACCATAGGCGAAAGACACTACCTTCGCGTGGCGGAATCACTGAGTTAGCTAGGGGTGGAGTCAGAAACAACACTCCAGGCAGCGCCCCTCTGGTAGAGACGATCTATGGTCGCTCCCACAGTGAATTGGTAGAGACGATCTATGGTCGCTCCCACAGTGAATTGGTAGAGACGATCTATGGTCGCTCCCACAGTGAATTGGTAGAGACGATCTATGGTCGCTCCCACAGTGAATTGGTAGAGACGATCTATGGTCGCTCCCACAGTGAATTGGTAGAGACGATCTATGGTCGCTCCCACAAAGATTCGGTAGAGACGATCAGTGGTCGCTCCCACAACGTCCAGGTAGAGACGATCAACGGTCTCCCTTAGGACCCCGGTCGAGACGATCAATGGTCGCTCCCACAACATCCAGGTAGAGACGATCAATGGTCGCTCCCTTAAAACCCCGGTAGAGACGATCAATGGTCGCTCCCACAACGTCCAGGTAGAGACGATCAATGGTCGCTCCCTTAGGACCCCGGTCGAGACGATCAACGGTCGCTCCCACAATATTCGGGTAGAGACGATCAATGGTCACTCCCCTAAAATCCAGGTAGAGACGATCAATGGTCGCTCCCCCAAAGCTCAGGTAGAGACGATCAATGGTCGCTCCCTTAGCCCTCCGGTCGAGACGATCAATGGTCGCTCCCCCAAAGCTCAGGTAGAGACGATCAATGGTCGCTCCCCCAAAACCCAGGTAGAGACGATCAATGGTCGCTCCCTTGGCCCTCCGGTTGAGACGATCAATGGTCGCTCCCACAGTGCTCGGGTAGAGACGATCAATGGTCGCTCCCCCAAAATCCAGGTAGAGACGATCAATGGTCGCTCCCCCAAAGCTCAGGTAGAGACGATCAACGGTCGCTCCCTCAGCACTCCGGTCGAGACGATCAATGGTCGCTCCCACAATATTCGGGTAGAGACGATCAATGGTCGCTCCCCCAGTGTCCAGGTAGAGACGATCGATGGTCGCTCCCAGGGTGTAGTGAGGAGAGGGACGTCTCCACAACCGGAGGCTGAACTTCAGGGGTCTCGCTCCAGAATATCCCGGAAAGACCTCCCTGTTTCCCCCAGTCTCTGTTCCCTACGTGTGGCCTTCGAGCAGACACACCTGTCGGGCCCCCGTGACAGCCGCTGCCGCAGCCCTCCCCTGACGGCGCCCCTGGTCGTGGGAAACCGCAGTCTGTCGCCTCTTCCGGCCCGCCCTAGGACACCCGGGCGAGACCTCACCACGCCCCCGCGACGCCGGGACCTGACCCAGAGGTTCCTAGACCTCTTCGGCCCCAGTCCTACGGGTCTTACACCGGAGCCCAGTCCGGAAACCCCCGGACGCGAGAGGACGCCCTCGCGAGCCGCCCCGTGCCCTCTCGGCTCGCCCCGCCCTGACGACGCCCTCAGTCCGACCGGATCGCCGATGACGTGTCCTTGTTTCTCTCCATGAGGAAAATACGAGTGACCCTGTAACAATCGTGAAGTAGGTTAAGTGTGACTCCCTTTCTCTTAGAATAAGTATTGTGCAGTGACTTTATGTAATCTCCATTGGGGTAAATCAGAACACAATATCCAGTTGAAGGACGAGAATGTGGGTTGAGACCTAAAGTGAAAATACGTGCGAGTGTCACCCCGAATCTTTCTAAAGACATATCTCTAGAACCCGAAGAAAGACTAAAATATTACTGGAGTTCTATTGGCTAGTCTCTAAGTAATATGGTGAAATAGTATTTACGAGTATTCCGACTTTGTTACGCGTTGTGAAGCGAGAGTCTACATATCATACCTAGGAGATGTGTAATGAATAAGTTTGTGCCTACAGAAACCTATTTCCACCAAAATATCAAGGAAGGCGAGTATTAACGATATTCCCCTCTTCCGCACGCTATTCCTAAAAACTCTCTCCATTCCTCGCTCCCGCTCTTAAAGCCAAAGTAAGAATCAGTTATTTGTCAAAGAATCCTCGCCAACTGAAAACACCTAAACTCCCCTTGTTAATATCGGGCATCCTTCAATATTACCATAACTATCTCCTCGCCGTTTTAAGTCACTCTCCGTGTCTCCCCTACCTCCTCCTGGTGGATCACAAACCCCCCCCCCCTCCTCACGCGCTCCGCGCGCACCTGTATTTACTGCACTCCTAGCACTAAGATTTGTTGTAATGTCATTAGTATCTAGAAAGCTAGTATCCTGCGAGATACACAGTATTTTAGATAAGGTTTTTGTATTGCTCTATATTGTGTTGTAATGTCTGCTGAAGTGTCCTGTGTCTGACTGTGGTAATATACGTGTATGGTGTTGCCGAAGGTTTTTATGTCCTACCTCTCTTTATTGCACTAGCTCCGGTCTCGAAAGAGGACCCCGCTCCACGTTGGGTAAAATAGGTACGAGAAGTCGAGCCTAATTCTACCCAGCATTACATATATATATATATATATATATATATATATATATATATATACATATATATATATTCACCATATAGGTTCATGCACACCTGTTTATCTGGAATCCAGTCAGAAAAAAATTATACCGAATTTAACTTACGCAGAGGGAAAACTTGCTAAATTTACCGAATATTTTCCCTTTACAACTCCAGCACCATAACTGACTTGTTTTGCATAACATTGATATACAATGCAAAGAAATGTACTGTATTTGCATTTTAAATCAATATTTATACAAAGCAGAAGTCTGTCAAGGCGAGTTGTCGAGCTAAAGGCAATACATTTCCGCCAACCTTAGCAATTTTTGCTCTAAATTTTGATTTATTAGCAGATTAACAAAAAATTTTGTCCGGATTTCAGATAATAAGGTGTGTATGAACCTATATGGTGATAAAAGCTATTTTCCGATTCGGTAAACGACCGCTGAAGCGCCGATTCCAATTCGGTATTTTTTTGTGGTACGGTACATTCACGGAGAGGGGGTTCTCCTTCCATGCTAAGGCCCATTTAAAGGGGACATTCTGTGCAGCGAGAGTTGGAAAGGGCAAATTTGCAGTTATGGACAGTCAGGGCTGTTGTTTTTTTTTTTTTTTTTTTTTTTTAACCCAGCTAACTTAGTCTAAGAGTACCTTAGTAGACCTCTTCTAACTAATCCAAAAACGCAATCACGAGATTTTGATTCCTTTTTTTTTCGGTATCGTCGCAAATTATTATTATTCTACTCGTTAACCCTAGATAGGAAGACGTCCCTTCTGACCTCGGGAATACAGAAGGGAAAAAAAAAAAAGTATTTACAAAGATGTTTTATTCAAAACATCTCCTTTGGAGACAAGATAACTAGGAATTAAGAAAACTGAGGTAAAATAAATACATTTATAAGTTACTTGAAAAAAAATAGTGAAGGAAAAAAGTAGTACCGACTTATTCTCTTCCTGAGATGCACATAGCCACATACATGGAATTGAGCAAAAAAAAAAAAAAAAAACTACCTATACCTATGAATCTAATACCTAAATATCACACAGTCGGCCTGCCAACCCTGGGTTCCACAGAAAACTGGGTGCCTGGCATAAATGGAAACGTAATAAATATGTTCACCGCTGCCCTCAAAGCACTCAATCATTGTGTCAGGCTCCTGTTATAGGTCCTCGTGTGGTGTAATGATGGCTGTCACACCACCACTAGAGTCACTGGTACACGCAATCAGTGTCACATCACCCACACCAACTAACATCACGGGTTTCAGTGTCACTCTAGGGTTCCAGTGTGGCGTCGACAGTCCTGTTGAACTCCGACTTCAGATACTTTGCCAGCTCTTCGTCTGACAGGTATCTTGTTCGTTTAGGGCCCATGACTACACACCTGTAAATAACAATTCTCAATTACCAATTATTCCGGCCACCATTGACCCCTAAAACCACCCCAGTACGGGGTCACTCCTACGCTAGGTCAATTTCCCATCATCCACAATAACAATTAAGGGTTTCTGTGTCACTCAGGGTTCTGTGATGTCAACAGTCCTCTTGAAATACTCAAGGTTCAGAATATTCTGCCAGCTCTGTGTGGGACAGCTACCTAGCTTGTTTTGCCTGCATTACCAACACAAATACACTAAAAACCAAAGAAATCCATATAGCCTATACTACATTATACTGCATATAGTAGGACATGGTTCATGCATGTACGTGGTCATATTGTGCTTAAAACACTCAAATTGTGCGTTCAAGTCTTCGACCTTGATCAGAATTGCCCTCCTCTTTTCTGTTTTTTTACAAAAATTATACGCTACAGGAAGACATGTGCCAATTGGGTACACAGGTGCTCACCAGAAGTCAACAGTGGTGGGAACTTGAGCCTGAGGGCAGAAATAGTTTAAGCTGGCTCAGGACTGCTTGGTGTAAAGAGAAAAGTTGCCCATTACCCATTATTCTGGTCACAACTGCGAAACTTCAATGCACCCTGGTTGTGTATCCATATGGCACAGGTCTTCTTATCTAGGGTTAACATAACCCAACGTAACCCTCTAGAGTAAAATACAAATTGCGACGAAAATGACGAAAATATCTAAAATGCTGAAAAAAAAAAAAAAAGAAACATCAGAATCAAGTAATTGTATTTTTGGCTGAAACTGTAATAATACTGAAATAACAATGATTAGATGGATGTGTTGTGCTTCCTAGAATGAGAGGCTTAGGAGGGTTAAAATTGTGATTGAAGAGTTGAGAGGAAGGATGGGCCTTGAATGTATCAGTGTTGTGAGGAGGAGTAGATGAAATGTTTGGGCATGTTGAAAGGATGGGAGATGACAACTGGGTGCGGAAGGTGCAACTACGCGAGGTATGAATGTCGAGGGTTGGGTTACAAGAAGCAGACCAAAAAAGACCTGGGACAAGGTCTCAGAGTGTGACCTCAGGGTTTTGGACAGAATAGGAGTCGCCAGAGATTGAACATCCTACAGAGCTGCCATCAGGGGACCAAGGCTGAAGTATGCAAGCATGTAGGAGCCCTTATTAACAAAATTAAATGATACCAACTCTAACATATGGAAGTGAAGCTTGGACGTTGTTGGAAGGACACAAGTCAAGAGTGAGAGCAGTGGAAATGAGTTATTTAAGAGGAGCCTGTGGAGTCATATGGAGAGACAGGCTGACGAATGAAGATATAAAGGAGAGTTGTGGTGTGGATGTGTATGTAATAGGAAGCGTTATGAGGAACACACTGAGGTGGTTTGGCCATGTGGAGAGGATGGAGGGTGAAAGACTGACGAAGAGAGTGTATTTGAGTGAGGTGGAGGGGGGAAGAGGGAGGGGGAGGCCGAGGATGAGATGGAGGGATGGGGTGGAGAGGTATATGAGAGAGGAGGGTGTGAGTTGGGAGCAGGGCAGTGAAATGGTGGGGGACAGGGCGACTTGGAGGCGATTTGTTTGTGGCCACCCCAGACGGGATTGAGGCGTCTGGCAATAGATAGATAGATAGAAATGAAACTCCCAGATACCGGTAATTCTTTTAACCCAGAAGAAACTCTTAGGACTGGTGTGAAGAGTAAAGTTGCATGCAGATGCTCTTTTGCCATAGTTAACATATCCTGAATGACGAGAGTCAGTGATGATGATGGTAACCAAATTCACACTTCAGTTTTCAGAGAGCTGCCCTTGGTTGTGAACTGGAGTCAATGGTCACTAAGCTGGAGGAACAAGTAACCTTTTTGGAACAGGTAAGTTCATGATTATATTTTTCTCTAGTTTATTTAAAACTACAAAAGTACCGTAGTATGCTGTAGCCTGTAATTTGTACAATATTTAGGATGTAGCAAAATCTTTATATTTCATCATTTACTGTACCAGTTCCTTATTTTCCAGTGGGGTGTGTAGGATTTGTAAACAATGAAAGAAAAAGAAACTTTCTACAATAGACCAAATGAAGTTGAATAGACATCTGCTCGATCATCATTTGGGCCTTCAGAAGCCTTAGCTCCATTCTGCATTGGGCCAGTCTTGGTCCAGTTGAACCTACTATATATGACTCAATTGGACCTCACACCTGATGAGTCTTTTCACTGAGGGCCACCTCGTGGTGCACTGGGAGCTACTGGAAAAGCAAGGTTAGGTTAGGTGGCTTCGATGGCCCTCAGTGAAAAGACCAACCAGTTTGATTAGGTGGCTGTCGGTGGCCCTCATTGAAGAGACCAACCCCTCACACTTACTAGGGGCTCTGCACTAGGGTTACCACCTCTAATTTTTAATGTAAGAAATGCCCTACAGAAGATGTTGGGATTGGGGAGGGAGAAAGAGTGCAAATAAACATGGGTCATTCCACGAAGATGTCAACCTTTTGTGTCAAAATCAGAATTGCTTAAAAGTATATAAATTATACATCATTTTAAAGCTTAATCATTGAATTTTATGAATATGAAGAAAAAAAAAGCCTAAACTGTCAACTAAGGGAACTGCATAAAAAATTGTCATATTATGTCACTGAAGAAAAATCAGTGCTGAATTTAGCAATTTTCATAACATCATTGACCAGAGTATGTTATTGTTTGGAATGCTGACATTGTGTTTTATCGAAAATGCGTCTGTTTGAGTTGTGATTGACACTACAGTTGTTTGCATACATGTTGTGATCAGAATGTTGCATGACCTTGAAATGGAAGTATTTCAGGAGTAACGTGTCACGTTTTTTTCCCCATTTTTCCCATACACAGCTAACAAACTGGAGAATACCAACATAACTTTATATTATAAATAGGCATCCCAAGGCCTTAATAATGTAACGTTGGGATACTTTGAAACAGACCTTGGTAAGCCACATGGTCCGTCACACACGTTACATGCCCACTGTGAGGAATGTTACCGGAAAGTGATGTAACGTTTCTCACGCACACCGTTGAACAAAAAATCAAATCTGTGACTATTTACACTGCAGTTATTCTTTATGTCAAAGATGGAGAGACTGCTACAACGCTATTAGCAGCAGTTTCAAATACAGCCTCACACTCTAGTCTTGAAGTTCAGGTGTTTAATAATGCTATTTTTGATTATTTGAATTCTCCAGGTATTCATTTTACACATATATTATTGTGGACTGACGGGGCAGCGGCCCACTTCAAGAATAGGTATGCTATGGCAGCTCCAACCTTTTACAGTACAAAGACCTCCACAACTGCACTGCTGAATGGAACTTTCAAGAAAGTTATCATGGCAAGGGCCCTCATGATGGGATTGGAGCTTTACTAAAATGGAATGTCTACTGTACAGGCGTGTTTTGCAGGGTTGCTGTACAGTAAGGTCTGCTGTAGAATTTTTTGAGGAGGCTGAACAAATAGCAGATAAAACTTAACTAATGTATATGTCTACTGAATATATAAACACTGAGATGTCAAAATATGTGGAGATCTGGAAAAACTGTAAGGTAGCAAAATCCATTCAGCAGTGCAGGTCAGTAAAACCTCTTGGCCACTGTAAAGTATCATTGTATCATTTGATTGCAATGACCTTTTAAGCAGTGCTATCTTCAGGAGACTGGCTATGACCCACAATCTGACTCCAGTACTAGCAGTGATAGGGAAAGGACACCATCTTTTGCAGAAATGCCAGAGTCATTCATATCCCTGCCTGAGTCACAGAGTACTACAGATATTGAGGCAACACAAAAACCATCCCCAGGTAACTATGTACTAGTTCATTACACTACCGAGAAGTTGTCGAAGTATTATGTTGCAGTGGTAGAATCAGCTCCGGAGCCAGGCATGTTCGAAGTTAATTGTTTAAGAAAGAGAGGCACTGACAGAATGGGTGATAGCCAATTTCATTTTCCTGACAACCCTGACAGAGATGAGATCTCAGAGGATATGGTTGTGCAGGTATTGCCAATTTCTCATGTGTCAAGAATGACACACATTGAAAGGGGTGAACTCTCCTTCCGTCAATCAATTAGTCTAAAAGGATGAATTTTCCATCTTCGATGAGCAAGTAGTTGATCTTTAATTTTTGTGTTGTTTATGTCATTGGTCTGATATACAGGCAAGCTTATCATGTAACTTTCACATCAGTTACTGGCTGTAGGGTTACCTACATGTTATAAGGTAATTTATATTCATAATATTCAGAATTACATTGTTCTTTTCCTCTGCATCACCCCCAACCCTGCTTTACAAGAATCATATTTTGGTTAATTTATCATGTGTTTCACATTAGTATGTGATTTACATTGTTTTGTGAGACTTACAATTGCTGTAACCTTCATAAGAGATTACAGTAATCCCCGTAATATCCGGATGCCCAGTTTCCGGACATCCCCAATAACCGGACGTTTTCGTCCTGGGATCCAATATTCCCAAAATGGGCCAAAAACCTAAAAAAATTCGAAAAAAATCCGACTTTTTCCCGCCCGTAATTTGAAGTTGGCGTGTGTGGCGCGGGCCAGCTGTGTTTTGGTGCGTTGTTCCGCCGACGTCCGCTAGAGCGCCCCTGCATCCTCCCCACTTACTGCCTGTCTCTTGTTGTGTGTGCACGCTCGTCGTCATGGCCGCCCACATGCTCGCTTTTGTGGTGGTGTCTTACCTGCTGCAGGCTCTCCTGCTGCTCTCGTGCCTCTCCTTCATGTGTGTGATGATGGTCCCGCTGCCTGAGAAGAGGAAGAGAGTGGTTTTGACTCTGGAGAAGAAGAGGGAAATATTGGACAAGGTGGATGCAGGATGGTCTTCCTCACGCATCCTTCGTGAATTCAACCTGGCCCGATCTACTTTGATATCAAGAGATCCCATGACAAACTCATGCAGTACACGGCTGACTTCTTGTCGAAAAGCAAACGCAACATGGAGAGGAAGGTGATGTATACTCCCAGGTATGCAGAACTCGACCGCTCCACATTGATTTGGTATTGACAGCAACGTGCTGCTGGTGTGATGGTGTGTGGCACGGAGCTGAAGGCTGCTGCTGAGAAGTTCGCAAGGCTTCACGATGCCCTAGACTTCAAGGCATTTGAAGGTTGGCTTTTCGCGTTCAAGTTATGACATGGCCTTACCAACCGTAAGTCTCATGGCGAAGCTTTGGATGCCAACGGGGATGGAGTAAACGAGAGTCGGCAGAAGGTGAAGCGCTTGATCGACAGGGAGGGCCTAACTCTCGGTCAAGTCTACAACGCTGACAAAACTGGCTTATTCTATATCTCTTTGCCTACAAACACTCTAGCCGAGGAGACGGAAAAACGTGTACAGTCGACTCTCTGTCCTCGCGGTTCCTCTGTTTGCGGTTTCGATTGTTCACGGTTTGTCACCAGGGAAACCAAATCACCTCTTTTGAAGCCCAGAGAAAAATGGAAACACATTCAAATTGCGCGCCACACGCTGCATACTGCCCGCAGCGCCTCACGCACCACCCCCGCATTGTTTTGAATCTCTCGCGGCAGGCTCTCTCATTCTCAGGTTCTGAGATAATTCACCATCAAGTCAATTCATCGTCAGACAATTTGCCATCAAAACATGGACGATTCCCCTTCAGGACAATTCGCACCCTGGACGATTCCCCATCATTCAATAAATACAGTACTGTATATTTATTTTTGAATAATTAATGCTTTAATAACTAATTTTCAGGGGGATCTATCAAAGTCTATGTTCATTCAAAGCGCGTAGGCTTGGGATATCATTTATAAGTTGCACTTTTAGCCAATAATTAATGTGTTTCTACTTCGCTGTAGTCGACTTTGAATTATATTCTAGCGTCACCCATAGCTGTCTTCATTAATTTTCATTGGTACTACAACATCCTGGGTATATTTTAAAATGACTCTGAAGAGGTACAAGTATATATTTAACTCAAATGACAATATTCAACGTGTTATTCTGATCGGCCATAGTGGACGCAAACTGTGGGGAAAGATATGGCTGAGCCTCAACAGATCTCACTAAATTTATTATAAAAACAATAAACCACCACCACTTTTAAAACTCGTATATTTAAAAGACTATTATAGTATGTAAAAAATGACGGGGAATCGTCCTGACGGCGAAAAGTCCCGATGGCGAATTATCTTGTTATTGTTGTGACTGTGAATTGACGACGGCGAATTGTCTCAAAACCCATTCTCACTGTTACCATGCTTGTGTGTGCTTGTACTCACTGATCTCTCCGTGACACCATCATTTTATCTACCATGGGCCCTAGGAGAGCAGCCAAGACATCTCCTGAAGGCACCCCAAAGCGCCAGAAGAAGGTAATGACCCTGCTGGAGAAGGTAGAATTGCTGGACAAGTTACGGGAGGGAAAATCCTGGTAACAGTGGTGGAGGGTGAGAGTGTAGCTGTGACGAGCGGTGTGAGCGGCCATCCACCTACGCAATTAAACTATTTTTTTCATACTTTAATTATAAATAAAGTGTTTATTGACATGTACACAGGGGTTTTCTTTCATTAAAGAAGGAATTGGGGGGCTAGGGGTGTTTATAGGGGCGCACCAAATTTACACGGATTTTCGATCTTCGCTGGGGTCTCAGGCCCCTAACCCCCGCGAAGACAGAGGGTCGACTGTACTTGGCCACAAGCTCTGCAAGCAACGGATATCTGCTTTGTGTTGTGCCAATGTTAACGGCATGCACCAGCTCAAGCCCGTTATTGTTGGCCATGCAAAGCAACTTCAGTGTCTTTGTGGGGTGATGGATGTCCTTCCTGTCGTCTGGTACCATTCCTTGAAGGCATGGTTCACAGCCCAGATCATCAAAGACTGGTTCCACCACCATTTCGTCAAGGAAGTCATCCATTATCAGACGGAGAAACTGGGAATCCCACGCGACCAGGTAAAGGCACTCCTCCTCGACAATGCACCTGCCCACCCGTGCGACAAGGAGTTGGTGGCTGAGAATGGGCGCATTAGGTGTATGTTTCTGCCACCTAATACTACTGCTCTCATCCAACCAATGGACCAAGGAGTGATCGTGGCAATGAAGAGGCTGTACTGCCGGAAGTTCCTGGACGAGGTGATGGTTGTTCTCGAGGACGAGGACGACCACAGGGAGGGACGGGACACGTGAGGTCAGCGGACTTTGGAAAACCTTCGCCACTACAACATCAAGTCTGCCATCTACAACTGGGCCAGTGTATGGAAGGAGATCCCTGTCAAGACTCTAGAAAATGGTTGGTCTCGTCTGCTTCTCGGAATGGATGTGGAGCACGATTTCCTAGGTTCTGACGTGGATGACTTCCATGCACATCTAGATGCGCATGGGGACGCTGTTGATGTGGACGAAGTGCGTAAGTGGTTGGATGATGACGAGGGCGATCCTGGGTATCAGACATTGTCTGATATCGAGATTGCATCTTCAGTTGCAGGTGTCAGAACCCAGCTTGAAGATTCCGACGAGGACGGCGACGATGATGCGGACTCCTCTCAGCGTGACACTACTCCAGCCATCCCCAAGTTGAGCTCACTCCAGGAACACCTAGAGTTCATTCTGGACTACCTGGAGCACCTGGACTGCGACAGGGAGATGGGGCCCTTGGGACTTGTGGAGGAAGTGCTCGCTTTTAGGCAGCGCATCATTAATCATCAAAATCGTCATTCCTTGCGTCAATCAACCATTGACAGCTTTTTCAGGCCCGTGACCCCTGCTGTGTCCAGCCCTGGCTCCACTCCATTGTCTCCCCAAGACAGGCCCTCATGCTCCGAGCCACAGCCCAGCACATGAGGCATGGTGGAGTCACCACTTGATGCTAGTTTGCGCCTCTCTTCAGAGTCGTCTGCAGTGGGTACGCCATCACCACGACCCAGCGACGCACCCCTAGGTCACCTGCATGAGCTACTGTCAGACTCTGACAGTGATTAGATGCCTAGAACTTCTCCACTAGACCACGCAGAAATTTATAGTGTTGTGCAGTGAAAAAAAAACAGTGCATAGTGTTAAGGAATTTGAGTTGTGAGTGAAAAGACAAAGATTTAAGTGACTTTCAATGTAACGTAAATTAACTAGAGTGTGTTATGTTTAGAAAATGGTTTTATGAGTGGAAAGACTTTAAGTGCAGAGTGCAACACTTATTTCATTAAGGTACAATGGAGCGCAAGTAAGACAAGAGTGTGCAGTGTTAAGAGAATGGAATTCTGAGTGCAAATGACTAAGTTCAGTGCAAGACTTCATGAACAGTGTACCGCAAGTGCTTCAGGAACTCCATCTTACTGTCAGAGTCTAAGAGGAGGGGGGTTATTCATCGAGATGGCCAGGGACTTGCTGTAAGTACCCAGAATGTTTCATATTGTACTGTATTTTCCATACTTATCTCTAACACCTCATTTCACTCTTTTATGTCCCTTATTGGTGTGAATAGTGTCTTAGGTGCTATGCATGTGCAGTAGGGAGGTGTTTATCTAAGTTAGGCTAGGTTAGGGTCCATAACTACCAGTCCAGGAGCCAGGGACTTGTTGTATGTACCCAGAATGTTTAATATTATATAAACTCGCTTCTAAAACCTCATTTTATGGTTCTTTTGCATTTATTTCAGTCGTTTATGTCCCTTATTGGTGTGATTTGGGTCTTAAATAGGTGCAGTGCATGTCCAGAGGGAGTTGTATAGGTGTTTTTCTGAGTTAGGGTCCATAAGTACAAGTCCAGGAGGCTGGGGCCCAATATCCGGACAGGACCACTATCTGGACATGCCTTTGGCTCTATTACGTAGGATATTGGAGGGATTACTGTATTTTATAATTATATGTAAAACAAAATTCGCACAAGTAACGTTTCTCACTTTTCCTGTAATGTGTCTCACAGTCACATTTTCCTTAACAGTAGAAAAATTCTTAGGGGAAATAGAATTTGCTGGGTATGGTTATGATCCTCATACATTGACATATTACTGATATAAAGCACATCTTGATTGAACCAGTAAAATCACAGAGTTATTGAAAATACTCATGCAAAGTAAAAGGTGGGGTAGCATCGCGGTAATGTTTCTCACCCCACTTTTAAAAATCTATATAAAATCGGAATAAAACATATGAATAATCTGATTATGGCATAATATAGTTCGAGGTGTTGTTAGTATACCTTGCAAACAGCATTTATTTATATTGCCTACAAAAGAAAATACAAGTGAGATTAGATCAGTAACTTGTCTCTGAATGTAACGTTTCCTACAATGGAATGACCCACAAGCAGATGACATGGAGATAACTCAAGTGACTGAAAGATAGAAGACATCATAGTTATTAGTCAGATGATGATTCCATAATTTGAAGATCCAAGAATTTGTTGTTGTTAATGAGAGAGCTACTGGATTTACTGTCTCTATCTATCTATCATCCAATCCTACATTGCTCCATGTGGAGCGTAGGAGCCCGAGGCTAGGCAGTTGGTCCCAGCATTTAAGATGAGAGTGACCAGCCTCACTCATCCCTGAGTGGCATTACACGAGCAATCAACCCCAACCACCCCTCGGATATAAACCTTCACCAGCTCAGTCCGATTGGAGCGCAATAATTACCCACTGAACCACCAGGCGCCAAAATTTGGTTATATGGTTACCACCCACTGTAGTAAATGGTTTCCTGGTGTACAGGAAACCATTTGGCTTGTCACTCAGTGTAGAGTCACCCACAGGCAGAAGGAAGAGAAAAGAATGAAGAAAGACAGAAGAGGCAGTGTAAAGTTGCCCATAGGCAGAAGGACAAGGAAAGAATGAACGAAAGGAAGACAGAAGAGGATGGAAGGAAAGAGGGATGGAGGAGAGGAAAGGGCAGACACCCGAGAGCAGCACTACATCGAGTGAGTGTATGGTGAGCGCCCCCACCCTACCACAAACTGGATTTACAAACTTTCTAATTACACAGTTTTGACTTCCAGCAACAGAGACATAGGGAAATGGAGCTTTTGTGGAAGAAAATTGAGCAAATCATACCTGAGGCCAAACATTTTACCCAAGAGACTAACAACCTTGTATTATTTCCATAGAGTGTGATGAAGCTAAAAATTTAAGCCAGAACAATTTTGAAAGAGTTTACAGGAGGGAAAGTAAAAATGATTTCTTTATCAATATGGTTTTGCTTCAGTACATTCAAAATTTTAGGCAATAAATTGAGGTCTGTCTGAAAAGAAACTTAATTTTTTAAACAGCGCACCAACCAGCTGGCCTAGCTTGATCATGACAGGAGTGTTGTGTAGCGATGACTTTGAGCTGTAGTCTAACCACATCACACCATATCATTTAGTAATCGAGTTACACACACTTGAGTGAATTTGTGATTAGCGCACTTGGTGAATTTTCTTCTGTCTCTTCTCTTATCTGAAATTGGCAGTGTTTGAAGGTGGATTTCAACTTTGGGAACAAAAAAAGTCTTCTGGGGCCAAATCTAGAGAGTAGTGTGGCTGGAGGACAATACAGTTAGTCATCTCATGCTTCACTAAAAAGTCATGGATAAAGAACGATGTGTGAGAAGGTGCATTGTCGTGGTGCAGCATCCAGGTTTTATTTGTCCATGTGCCAGGCCTCTTTCTTTACACTGCCTCCTTCAAATGCTTCAGAACATCCAGGTAAAACATTATTGGCTGTCTGACCACATGGATCAGACTCATGATGAGCGATGCCCATCCAGTCAAGAAAGACAATCAACATCACCTTCACATTTGTGCAACTCCGACCTTTTTTTTTTTTTTTTTTTTTTTTTTTTTTTTTACGGCAACAATATTTCAACTCAATGCGATGACTGCCTTTTTGTTTTGATGTTGTAGCTATACACTCGCATTTCATCACCTGTTATGAAACAGAATGTCACACAAATATGTTGCTCTTCAAGATCCTTCTTGTTCAATGTGCAACAAATTGCTAGGTGAACTAAATGCTCATTCGCTTAAGTGTGTGTACCCCATTGACTAAGTGACATGGTGTGATGCGGCCAGTGTTGGACTAATGCTCAAAACAGTTGACACAGTGCTCCTTTCACGATCATGCTATACTTGCTAGTTAGTGCACTATTTTAAAAGTTCAATTTCTTTTAGGACAGATCTCATACTTTGAGGACCTTTCCATATGCCAAACTTGGTATTTCAGTGGGTGGCATGTTGTCCTGACTGCAGAGCTCCTAGCCATCCTCTATGCCCCTGAGGTTGTACAGACCTTCCTTCATCCCTAGTTAGTGGTAGTAGTAGTAGTTGTTCCCTAGGCAGTCTGGCCAAACAGCCCCGAGTCCCTTAGGAAGGCCATGGCCGAGACCGGGCTTTCCCACAGAGCTCTCAAAGAGTGTATGTTGTGTTGTTGGCGTAGGTGATTGTGTGCAATGCAGTCTTCCATAATGTGCTTAATAATATGAGGTGCTGTGTTGCATCCTGGACAGGTATCAGCGACAGAGTCATCCAGCCTCTTCTGGTAGCTTAAGAGGGCTGGATGGTGCCTACATCTCAGCCTGGCCAGGTGGACCCTGTCCTCTCGAGGAAGATAGGATTCAGAAGGGTGGATGTCAGGAGGCTGTGCATGCAGCTGTGTGTTGTCTTTAAGTGACCGAATGGAGCGGCGAGTGATCTGAGTGTGGATATGCTTCTGGAAGCTGGTCTGAGGTGGGCGAGGGGGTAGAGATGACAGTATTTGTGTATGGTATCGTGTGCTTGGTGTTGTTTTGATGTTCCTTGGTGTGGGTGGATGTGCTGCCATGTACTGTAATGGATGTTGTGGGTTTGTGGAGGCTGCAGAAAGAAACTGGGTGCCTCTCATGTCTAGGTGATCCTTGACCTTGAGGACTTTGGTTTCTTGATGTAGGTGGTCTGTGGGTGTAGTAGCTGTGCATCCTGTGATTATTTTTAGGGCCTTGTTCTGTATGGTCTGTAGAGTGTTGTAGTGTGTTTTGGTCGGGTTAGAAGCCCAGGCAGGGCTTGCATAATTCATCACCGAACGTATGTATTGTTTGTATACTGTGGTGGTGGTTTCTTTGTTGTGTCCGAATGTTGTATGGGCAAGTGACTTCAAAGCATTGAGTCTTGGTGTTATTTTATTTTTAATGTTTGTGATGTGTTGTTTGAATGACATTGATGTATTGTATGTTACACCAAGGATTTTGTGTGTGTGTGTGTATGGTAGTGGAGTGTTGTTTATGGTGAGGTGTGGGATGTGACTGTGTTCTGCTGTCCAGTTTGTGAGAAGAGTAACTGTAGATTTGGCTGGGGCTATTTTGAGCCTGTTTGTGGTGAACCATTTGTGTAGTGTGTTGAGGTAAGGTTGAATGACGTGTGCAGCTGTGTTTGAGTTTTGGTGTGTACATGTAAGTGTTATATAATCTGCATAGGAAGCTATGTGTATCTGTGCTGTGTGGGTATGTCGTGCATGTATAGATTAGAGTGTAGGGGACAAAACAGATCCTGGGGGGACGCCGTTTGTGAAGTTTCTGATGTTAGAAGACTGACCGGCAAATGTTACGTGTGCACATCTGCCTGCTAAGTAGTTTGCCAGTCATCTTTTTGTGTTATTGTGCATGTTTGTGTTGAGTATTTTGTTTGTGAGGTTGTGGTGGGGGATGGCATCAAAAGCTTTGCTAATGTCTAGTGTGACTAGGAGTGTTCTGTGTGGTGCCTAGTTGAATTCATGCCATCGAAAACTCTCTGTGTAAGGTCTGTAAGAAGGGTGTTTGTGGAGTGTAGTGGCCTAAAGCCATGTTGTGACTGAGCTAGGGGAAATTGAGGTGTGACTAGTTGTAGTATCAGTCGTTCAGTGACTTTAGAGGGGGTGCAGAGGAGTGTGAGGGGGCGATGTGAGGAGGGTAACGTGGGGTCTTTGTTGGGTTTAGGGATAGTGATGATAATGCCATGCTTCCAGATGTTGGGTATTATGTTGTGTGAGTAGCTGTAGTTTGATATGTTGGTGAGTGCTTGTATGCCTTGTGGTCCTAGGTGTTTAAGGTGAATGTTGCTTATGGTGTCTGGTCCACAGGCAGATGAGTGCTTGAGGCTGTTAATGATGTGCTTTGTCTGGTTGTAAGTGAAAGGTGCGTAGTTTGGGTCTGTGGGGAACTGTCTCTTACGTCTGATGATACGTCGGTCTTCCGGATGGGGGGTTAGATAGCTGACTTGTGAAAAGTGATTGATGAGAGTGTTTGCTTGTTTGTTTGAGGGTATGGTGTCTGTTGTTGTGATGGCAGCATGTGATTGTGTGGTGTTGCTGTTGGAAAGTGTGATGCTGTTTAGTGTTTTGTAGAGTTTGCTGATGTTTGTTTTGTGATCAAGTGTTTGGAGGTAATTTTTCCAGTTTAGTGTTTGCTGTTCTGATATTTTACTGTTTATTTGAGTGTTGAGTTCTTGTATTTGTTGTATGGTGTCTTGCGTATGGGGTGTTGGGGAGTGTCGCAGTGTGTCCCATTGTCTGATGAGGCCTTGAATTTCTGGTGTGAAGTTGGGGTTGTGTCTCTTTCTGTTGCCTCTAGGGATGTGTCTTTTGTCTGCATTTTGTATGATTGTATTGAAAGTGTGCACAGCGGTGTTGATGTTTGTGATGGGTGTAGTGTTTAGTGTTTCAAAATGTTGTTCTGTTTCAGTTACAAAGGCCTCCCAGTTGGCTCTCTTATAATTAGTGTATGTGTGTTTGTGGCCAGCTTGGGTGATTCTGGTTTTGGTAGTGATGATGATTGGGAGGTGATCAGAACCTAAGGTTTTGACCACTCTCCATGATGTAGTGGGAGCGAGGTTTGGGGACCAGAAGGTGATGTCTGGAGATGATGGGAGGAAGAGGGCTTGGTGTGGGATATGGGTATGTTGGTCTAGACTGTTTAGTATGAAAAGATGATCTGTCTGGGATTGTAGTACCAGCCATCTGTCTGTGTCAGGGTTGTTGACATGCCAGGCCGACTACTTGGCGTTGAAATCACCACCCAGGATGATGTTGGGTATGTTAGTGATGTGGTGTATCAGTGGAGAGTAATTGTGTGGTACTGTGTGGGACGATTGGGGGGGAATGTATGTGTTAGCGATTGTTATGTGTGATTTGTTACCAGTGCGTTTTTTAATTGATTGTATTTCTGTTGTGGTGTCATGTGGGGGGAGAAGAGACTTTGTGTGTGCACTGGTATCTGCAAAGTTAATGGATTTGTGTACCAGGGTGATGAGTCCACCGCCACCGCCATCGGCCCGGTCTTGTCGAATGGTGGTGAAGTTATGAAATGTCGGTGTTTTCTGTGCTCTGTGTAGTTTTGTTTCTTGTAAGATGGCAGTGTGTATGTTCTGTTGTTTGATGAATTGTGTGAGTTCATGTATTTTGGTGTTTATGCCATCTATGTTTAACTGAAGGATGTTTATGTTGTGTGTGCGATGTGTGTCGGCTGCTGCAGCACGGGGGGAAGGTGGTGTGGGTGGAGGGGAAGGGGTAGGAGGAGGTTGTGAAGGAGGTAAGGGTTGAGGTGGATTAGGATGGGTTGGAATGGGAGGAGTTGGGGGACTGGATGGTGTGGGAAGGGTCAGTGGGTTTGGCTGTGGAGGTGTGAAGGAAGTAGGAGTAGGATTGGAAAGGAGGTTGATGGGTGGGGGGAAGGAGCATAAGGAGCAGGTCCAGGTGTTTGTGTAATGTTTCCTGGATGCAAGTGTTGTGCAGGTGTAATGGGTCCAGTTCTTGCAGGAGTTGCATTGAACTGAACCCTTTGTCTGTCGGCTCGACGTGATAGTTTTTGAGCGTGTTGGACATATGTATTTGTTGGTGGGTCCTGGATTGCTCTCAATGTCCCCGGCTAGAAGAAGTCGTTGAGAAATGACAGCCGGGGAGTCATTTCTCGGTGTAGAAAAAAACGGTGTTGTTGTGTGTGGTGTGTTGGGAGATGTGGTACTTGTCCGGGCGACCGAAGCCACTCCCAGGTACTCGAGCCCCGCGAGGGGCCTGGGGGGTTTGCGGTGGTTTGGCTCCCATGCTGTCCTCCTCTTCTCTTCGACAGCCTCTGGGGGGTAGACCCACGGCGAAGATGCCACCGCTCAAGGTCCCCTAGTTAGTGGTTTTATACACTGATTCACATTCCTTACGTACTCTCATCTCAGATCATCCATTGACTCATGTCAGGCTTGTCCATGTCATTTTGGAGCACCTCTTTTTCTTTGTCTCTCTCCCCTGGCACTTTTGGTTTCAGTGGATTCCCCCACATGTAGGCTTCCTTGGTAATGAAATTGTTGATGAAGTAGTGAGGCAGGCACTGACCTCCTGGATGTTGGTCTCCATGGCTCCAGTTCCATCTGCAGTCTCTAATCTTGCACACAGTGCCTGTGTCTTGCTGGAATGCAAACCTTGTGACTGACCTTCCTGCCTCCCACATGGAGCATTTTTGCACTGATTTCTCAGCATATCCACTCCCCCCTGTCTGGATGTTAATGTTTCCATCACTATGTTGCAGTTGGGCCACGTGGGCCTCACAAGCCACCTGTTACTGTTTGGATATGGTAGAGCTCCCTTGGTGCCCGTGTCCTTGCTTGAAGAGACCATAGAACATTTCATGTTGTGGTGCTTGAGCTTCCACTCCCACCGCACACTCTTGAGAGACCTCCTGGCATCTCTGGGAGTTTTCAACCTGCCTCTTCACCTCCATCTGGAGGGGGGAGGTGATGGGAACCTTCAGTTGTGACAACTCATTGTGCAGTACATGTTTGACTTCATCTGTAAACCTAGGCAGCTCTCCCACATTTAACATAAGGCCCCAATCAGTTTGCATCAAAAGGGTATTGGGCTGTTGTTTTGCCCATGTCTTTCAAACCCAAAAGAAGAAGACTCAAGTGTTCAGTCACCATTTGTGGGTTTGTAGGTAAAATGAGTACTGAGGGTATTACGTTGGGGAGGTATGTGTGGGAGTGACCTGGATGATGCAGTGGCCTTGTTTCTTAGGATATTGGGTAAATAACCTACCAAAGGCTCAGAGGCTTACATTATAGAGATGACCACCATGGCAGAGTGCTTCATGATGTCTCCTCTGACCTTTACTTTTTTTTTTTTTTTTTTTTTTTTTACCATACCATTTTTTTTGGTTTGTTATTTTCAGGTACTGTATATGTATATTCATCATTTTCTCATAAAATTTTGGTTTGGAAAGAAGTTATCAGAATGTCTTTCAGAAATGTCAATATTTACTGAATAATTAAATGTATTTGAAATGAATTGGGCCTCTGGACCTAAACAGGTATAATTCCATATGTAAAGAGAATGAAAAGTTAAGCTAACATTAGTACTTTGTCAAAGAAAGGCACTTGTATATCCTTTAAGCTTATCCTGAACAGCCGTCAGAGTTAACCTTGTCCTGTATGTTTTGGACCTTGCTGTAGTACTGTATTTTTTAAACCTTGCATTGTTATATATATTTTTGTGTTTGACTAAAAGACAATACACACACTTTTTGGCAATTATGAGGTAAGCTGAACACAGTGTACCACTGCTAAAAGGGAATACAGCAGAAATTTAACACATCTATAGAAAGTGAAAGGGACAGTAAAATGAATACAGTATTGCGGTAATTGAAATGAACCAGACCATATATGTGGTATTTATTTGATGGTAATAACATAAACTACTCACAAAAGTATGGTAAATTATAGCTCTTGGTAATGCATTTACCATTTTTCTTCACTGTACTGGCCGAATGAATATCCTGTAGCTAAGACACACCCCATCAGTACAAGATGTTTGGTGCATTGATGTGAAAATTTCCAGAGCTTCATATAAATTGCACATCTGAAGAAGTCACTTTTTTTTTTTTTTTTTTTTTTTTTTTTTTTTTTTTTTTACTACATTATGCCTGTTGAATAGGTATGATGGCAGTCATGTAACTTCAGAAACTAGAATGCACCAACACAGTCTCTTAGGGACAGTCAGAGGCATTATGTAAAAGAATTTTTGCCCTACATAGTCGGTATTTAGATAGTTGTGACATTTTAGAAAGGAATTTTAGTACACTGCATTATAAGGCAACCCCAAGGTTTCCCTAGCCAAATGTGCTACATAATATTTTGCATATAGTACATACATTCATCATCCAATCCTTTATTTCACTGTGATGAGCATAGGGGTCCCAGGCTGTCTACTGAGTCTTGGCATATAAGGCAAAATTGGCCACTCATTTGTCCCTGAGAAGTATTATGTGAGCATTTCACCTCAACCACCCCTCAAATGGAAACACTAATGGGCCCCTTGTAGGTGGGAGTGCCTTAATCCATTAGCTTACAAAGAGTCCATTAGCGCATACAGTGGAATCTCCTAAATCACGGTCTTATGAGACTTTGCACAAGCCATGATTTGAGATTTCTGCGATTTAGAAATATAGATGGTAAGTGGAAGTTTTCGTAAGTCGAAAATGTATTTAATACACCTGACCAACCAAACATCATAGTCTAGCGAAGCCTACCTTAAATGTGCTCAGAGCACTTACATTAGCATACAGTTTGGCAAAATCATGAACACAAAGTCTGTTTTATAATTAAGTGTTGAATATCATGTTATTTATTGATTACTGTACTGAGATCGTCAATTGTGAAAGTCCAAGTTCACGTGCGATGGCCATTACAAGCTGGTTTCAGGACAGTGCCCTCTCAGGATGATGTGCATTCACAACAAAAACAGGACAGTTCCCTCTCAAAACATGGACGATTCCCTGTCAGTAGGCTGAGAATCTCAAACAAGCCTACATCTTTTCTATCCTTAATGACCTAGAGCAGCTTGTACAGCACCCTACCCGTATCCCTGACCGCCTTGGAGAGAGCTCCAACATACTTGACCTCTTCCTCACAACTAATCCTTCTGCTTACTCTGTTAATCTTTTCTCTCCGTTGGGCTCCTCCGATCACAACCTTATTACCTTAACCTGTTCTATCACTCCGGTACGGCCTGTGGACCCTCCAGGGAAACGTCGTCTGTGGCATTTTGGAGCAGCAGACTGGGAGGCCCTCAGGCAGTGCTTCTTTGATTTTCTCTGGAATGATTATTGCTTCCATGGCCGTGAGCCATCTGAGTGTGCCTTGCGCATTACGGAGGTTATTCTCTCGGGCATGGAAGCATACATTCCTTTCTCATATCCTTTGACTAATGCAAGAAAGCCTTGGTTTAATGACGCTTGTTCTAATGCTGTCCGCAACAAGGAGAGGGCCTACAAAAGGTGCCGGAGCCAACCCACCCCTGAATCACATCATCTTTACGTTTCTGCCCGGAATCGTGCTAAGTCTGTTCTTCGCTCTACTAAAAATAATTTCATCCATACTAAATGCTCTCAACTCTCCAACTCGAATTCTTCCCGCTCCTTCTGGCATCATGCCAAAAATCTTTCTAACAACTTTACCTCATCATCCTTCCCTCCTCTTTTCTACTCTGATGGTTCTGTAGCTATTTCTTCTACTGATAAAGCAGATCTCTTCGCACAGACTTTCTCCTCCAATTCTACCTTAGACGATTCCGGTGCTGTTCCTCCATCACTTCCCCCCTCTGACTTCCTCATGGCTGACATTAAAATTTCTTCAGTTGATGTATTTTCTGCCATCACTGGCCTCAGTACTAACAAGGCATATGGGCCTGATGGGGTCCCTCCTGTTGTTCTCAAGAACTGTGCTTCTGTGCTTACACCCTGCCTAGGCAAACTCTTTCGTCTTTGTCTGTCAACTTGTACCTTTCCTTCTTGCTGGAAGTTTGCTCTCATTCAGCCAGTCCCAAAGAAGGGTGACCACTCCCAACCCTCCAACTATCGTCCAATTGCTTTAACGTCCTGTATTTCAAAAGTTTTCGAGTCAATTCTTAATAGAAAAATTTTAAGGCATCTTTCCTATCACAACCTTCTTTCCGATCGTCAGTATGGGTTCCGTCAGGGACGCTCCACTGGCGATCTTCTCACCTACCTTTCAGACTCCTGGTCATCCTCCTTTCGGGACTTTGGCGAAAGCTTTGCCATTGCACTTGACATCTCAAAGGCTTTCGATCGAGTCTGGCATAAATCTTTAATTTCCAAACTGCCCTCCTACGGTTTCTATCCTTCTATCTGTGCCTTCATCGCTAGCTTCCTTTCTGGTCGTTCTATAGCCGCTGTTATAGACGGCCATCGTTCTTCTCCTAGATCTATCAACAGTGGTGTTCCTCAGGGCTCTGTCCTCTCACCAACTCTCTTCCTTTTATTCATCAATGATCTTCTAAGCTTTACATCTAACCCTATCCACTCTTACGCTGATGACTCCACCCTTCACCTTTCCATTCGGTTCCCGCAACGCCCATCTCAACAGTTACTTCAACAAACAAGGGATGAGGCTATGGCACACCTAATGTCTGACTTGGCTCGTATCTCTGACTGGGGTAAAAATAATATGGTTGTCTTTAATGCATCTAAGACTCAGTTCTTACACCTTTCAACCCGACAAAATCTTCCACAGGTATACCCACTAATGTTTAATAATATTCAGCTTAATCCTACATCATCCTTGAACATGCTTGGGGTTTCATTTACTCGGGACTTATCTTGGAAAGATCATATTACATCTCTTGTAAAATCTGCTTCCAAGAGATTGGGTGTGCTAAGCCGACTCCGCTCTTTCTTTACCCCTGCGCAATTGTTGACTCTATACAGGGGTTTTATCCGCCCCTGTGTGGAGTACAACTCTCATGTGTGGGGAGGCTCCCTCATACAGCTCTTCTCAATAGGGTGGAGTCAAAGGCTTTTCGTCTCATTAACTCTCCTCCTCTTACTGACTCCCTTCAACCTCTGTCTCTTCGCCGCACTGTTGCATCTTTATCTCTTTTCTATCGCTACTTTAATGGTCACTGCTCCTCTGAACTGTCTGCTTGCATTCCTCCACCCCTACGACGGGCGCGTAGCACCCGTCTGGCAGCAGACTCTCATCCTTTTTCTGTCCAACTCTCTAATGCAAGAATTAACCGTTACTCCCAGTCTTTCATTTATGCAACAGGTCAACTCTGGAACTGTCTCCCTCTGTCTGTATTTCCTGTTGCCTATGATCTCCAGTCTTTCAAACGCAGTGTGTCCAGGCATCTCAAAATGATCGGATCTTGAATTTGGCTCTATATTGTATTTTGTTTTTCTATTGGAGGGAACTGTTACTGCGGGCTCATGGCCTTTGGTTCCTTCTTCCTCGCATAAAAAAAAAAAAAAAAAAAAAAAAAAAACTTGCATAATTAAATACATGCAACATGTGTACATTATTCATATAATTTTAATGTATATGGATCGTTCACCTCAAGTTATTAGACAGTTAAATAAATGCCAATGTCTCGTATGTAACCTAATGACAATGAAGTGAAAGTTATTGTACATTGCCTGATTCGTGTTTCAGTATTATATTTTTCCATTAATACCAACCATTTGATGCCAGATTTTACATTTTATCATAAAAACAATAAACCATCATCACTTTTATAACTCATATAACTCAAAATCTAGTATATTTGCTAAGTAAATTCTATCCATCTATCTATCTATTGCCAGACTCCTCAATCCCGTATGGGGTGACCTCAAACAAATCGCCTCTGCGTCGCCCTGTCCCCCACCATTTCACTGCCCTGCTCCCAACTCACACCCCTCTCTCTCATATATCTCTCCACTCCATCCCACCATCTCATCCTCAGCCTCGCCTTCCCTCTCCCCCCCTCCACCTCACTCACATACACTCTCCTCATCAGTCTCTCACCCTCCATCCTCTCTACATGGCCAAACCACCTCAGTGTGTTCCTCCTAACACCTCCTATCACGTCCTCATCCACACCACAATGCTCCTTTATATCCTCATTTGTCAGCATGTCTAAATTAATTACATAAATTAATGTGTAAATAAATGATGGGGAATCTTCCTGATGGGGAATTGTCCCGGAACCTGTGAGCTTGCTGCCTTCATGCTGGGCAGTTAAGTTTTATCTCAAGAGTAATTTCCTTCCTTTTCTTCTCACCAGTAGTAGGAGAGGCAGATGGGCATTTTGTAGACATTATGGATGCACAGAACACAATGTAGATACAGGGGGGTATAAAAATAGAAAATGCTAGCAACACAGAGCACTGTAGAGCATTGGAGCATTGATTGTTTACACTAACGACTGCCTGGACAGACAGGGACTCGGCTTGGTGCCACTGCATCATACCACTTATCGCTAGCCTGGGATTAGATCAAAATTTAAATTTCGAAGTACAGTTTCTACCTTCATAAAGTCGAAAATTAGTAAGCTGACTGTTTGTCAAGTGGGGACTACCTGTAACTAAGCGTATAGGGAAAATGACTTATGGGTCTGTCATCTTGGAAATGATGCCCCTCTTATCCCCAAAGCTACATCAAACTGGTCACCAGCAAACACTAACAACCTTCATGTCTGTGAAGGAATTGCAGTGATTGGCTTATAGTAAGTGCTATGATTGATTGATTTGTTTAGTACTTGCCATGCATGACTAAAGTTGGTTTGTGCCCAGCTGGATGTGCGGACTTGAGATAATGGTGGTGCGTATTTACTTGAAGCATTGGAAAAGCGTCACTTTTGATGGCTGCATCCATGAATTTCTTGTCACTTCCGTGATTTACTGATTTTGCAAACTTGCAGTATGTTGCCGCTTAATATGAATCCGCTATTTAGAATTGTGCTATTTAGGAGATTCCGCTGTATGTTTATCACCGTAAAAAGAACTAAACTGTAAGTGGTTTGTGGGCTACAGGAAATTATTTGTCTTATTGCCAGTACTCAGTGTAGAGTCACTACATCAAATGAGTTGATGTGGGCACCCACACCTACTGGCATATACCGGTATATATATATTTTTTAATGTGAAGAAGAAAGAACCAAAGGCCATGGGCCCACTATTATTGTTCCTTCCAAGAGAAAAACAAAATACAAGAGAGAGCCAAATTCAAGATCCGATCATTTCAAGATGCCTGGACACACTGTGTTTGAAAGACCGGAGATCATAGGAAGCAGGAAATACAGACAGAGGGAGACAGTTCCAGAGTTGACCTGTTGCATAAATGAAGGACTGGGAGTAATGGTTAACACTTGCATTAAAGAGTTGGACAGAAAATGGATGACAGTTTGCTGCTAGACGTGTGCAGACAGTTCAGAGGAGCAGTGACCAATGAAGTAGAGATAGAAAAGCGACAAAGATGCAGCAGTGCGACAAAGAGACAGAGGTTGAAGGGAGTCAGTAAGAGGAGGAGCGTTAATGAGACGAAAAGCCTTTGACTCCACCCTTTTGAGAAGAGCTGTATGTGGGGAGCTTCCCCACACATGAGAGTTGTACTCCACACAGGGGCAGATAAAACCCCTGTATAGAGTCAACAATTGTGCAAGGGTAAAGAAGGAACGGAGTTGGCTTAGCACACCTAATCTCTTGGAAGCAGATTTTACAAGAGATGTAATATGATTTTTCCAAGATAAGTCCCGAGTAATTGAAATCCCAAGCATGTTCAGCGATAATGCAGGATGAAGCTGAATATTATTAAACATTAGTGGGTATACCTGTGGAAGATTTTGTTGGGTTGATAAGTGTAAAAACTGAGTCTCTGATGCATTAAAAACAACCAGATTATTTTTACCCCAGTCTGAGATACGAGCCAAATCAGACATTAGGTGTGCCATAGCCTCATCCCTTGTTTGTTGAAGTAACTGCTGAGATGGATGTTGTGGGAACCAAGTGGAAAGGTGAAGGGTGGAGTCATCAGTGTATGAGGGGATAGGGTTAGATGTACAGCTTAGAAGGTAATTGATGAATAAAAGGAAGAGAGTTGGTGATAGGACAGAGCCCTGAGGAACACCACTGTTGATAGATCTAGGAGAAGAACGATGGCCATCTACAACAGCAGCTATAGAACAACCAGAAAGGAAGCTAGAGATGAAGACACAGATAGAAGGATAGAAACCGTAAGAGGGCAGTTTGGAAATTAAAGATTTATGCCAGACTCGATCGAAAGCCTTAGAGTTGTCAAGTGCAATGGCAAAACTTTCGCCAAAGTCCAGAAAGGAGGATGACCAGGAGTCTGAAAGGTAGGTGAGAAGATTGCCAGTGGAACGTCCCTGACGGAACCCATACTGGCGATCAGAAAGAAAGTTGTGATAGGAAAGATGCTTTAAAATTTTTCTGTTAAGAATTGACTTGAAAACTTTTGAGACACAGGATGTTCAAGCAATTGTACAATAGTTGGAGGGTTGGGAATGGTCACCCTTCTTTGGGACTGGCTGAATGAGAGCAAACTTCCAGCAAGAAGGAAAGGTACAAATTGATAGACAAAGGTGAAAGAGTTTGCCTAGGCTGGATGTAAGCACAGAAACACAGTTCTTGAGAACAACAGGAGGGACTCCATCAGGCCCATATGCCTTATTAGTACTGAGGCCTGTGATGGCAGAAAATACATCAACTGAAGAAATTTTAATGTCAGCCATTAGGAAGTCAGAGGGGGGAAATGATGGAAGAACAGCACCGGAATCATCTAAGGTGGAATTGGAGGAGAAAGTCTGAGCAAAGAGGTCTGCTATATCAGTAGAAGAAATAGCTACATAGCCTTCAGAGTAGAAAAGAGGAGGGAAGGATGATGAGGTAAGGTTGTTAGAAAGGTTTTTGGCAAGGTGCCCGAAGGAGCGGGAAGAATTCGAGTTGGAGAGTTGAGAGCATTTAGTACGGCGAAATTATCTTTAGTAGGGCGAAGAACAGACTTAGAACGATTCCGGGCAGAAACGTATAAAAGATGTGATTCAGGGGTGGGTTGGCTCCAGTACCTATTGTAGGCCCTCTCCTTGTTGCAGACAGCATCAGAACAAATGTGATTAAACCAAGGCTTTTTTTTGCATTAGTCAAAGGAAATGAAAAAGGAATGTATGCTTCCATGCCTGAGAGAATAACATCCGTAATGTGCAAGTCACACTCAGATGCCTCCTGGCCATGGAAACAATAATCATTCCATGGAAAATCAAAGAAGTACTGCCAGAGGGCCTCGCAATCTGCAGCTGCAAAGTGCCACAGATGACATTTCTTTGGAGGGTCTACAGGCTGTACTGGAGCGATAGGACAGGTCAAGGTGATAAGGTCGTGATCAGAGGAGCCCAATGGAGAGGAAAGATTAACAGCGTAAGCAGAAGGATTAGTTGTAAGTAAGAGGTGAAGTACAGTATGTTGGACCTCTCTCCAAGGCGGTCAGTGATACGGGTAGGGTGGTGCTCTAGGTCATTAAGGATAGAAAAGGTGTAGGCTTGTTCACCAGGTGGATCAGTGAAAGGAGAAGAGAGCCAAAGGTGGTGGTGAACATTGAAATCTCCTAAAATGGAGATTTCTGAGAAAGGAGAAATGGATAGAATGTGTTCCATCATAGAAGTAAGATAGTCAAAGAATTTTTGATAGTCAGTAGAATTAGGAGATGAGTAAACAGCACAGATATATTTAGTCAGAGAATGACAGGAAAGCCAAAGCCAGAGTGTAGGGAATTCAGAAGAATCGAGTTCAGGAACAAGAGATCACGATAAGTTGTTGCGTATATATACACAACAGCCACCTTTGGCTTTGAAATGAGTATAGAGATAGTAGGAGGATACAGAGAAGGGTTTGCTGTCAGTTGCCTCAGACAGCAGAGTCTCAGTTAGAAAAAGAAGATGAGGTTTAGAGATGGAGGGGTGGTGCTCAATAGAGTGAAAGTTAGAGGAAAGGCCGCGAATGTTGTAGAAATGAAGAAGAAGAGAATCAGACAGTGGTTCCAGGCAGCTCGAGTCATCACCGGGAGAGGGGCAGAAGGTGGGGGCACTTATGGTCTCCCCCTCTGGGGACTCCGAGGCCATGTGTTGTGCTGCCATGATTTTTTTTTTTTTTTTTTTTTTTTTTTTTAAAGGAAGTGTAGTCTGTACTGTGCATGTAGTTTGGTGTTGATAGTTAGAGAAACTTGTATAGGAGAGCATGCTGGCCTACTCTCTGTTTTACTGAGACACTGATAAAGTTCGCAAATGGGGATGGTTGGGAACTAGTCCCGAGAGCTGATGAAACGGGAACTCCAGTTCTCCCTGTCATCAGCTTTCCATCCACCTTGAGAGTACTGCCCTGCTCGACTGGTGCTGCAGTCTGCTCCTCAGATACATTTCATAAAATCTCTTTTTTACCCATGAAGATTGTAGGGGGCGTTTGGGTAGGATACACAGTCCAGACATATAAGGTGAGGATGAGGATGACTAGTTGCTCCTCTGAGTGACATTGTGTGAACAGTACACCTCAACCAACCCTTGGATGAAACCTTTATGGATAACATGTGGTTGGAGTGTAATTACCCACTAGATACTAGGAAAAATATTAGGTAGAAGTTTTGGTAATATAATACTGAGGAACAAGATATTGGGGGAGATGATTTGACAAGAAGAGTTGTGGAAGTAGACTCAGTACCATGTATATATATATATACATATATATATATATATATCATCATCATCATCTTCATCAGCCGTTTGAGTATCTACTGCAGGACCGGCCTATCCCGACCGAAGTCGGGACGATACAGCCAATGTATCTCTACCAAGTGGCTTAGGCTGTCTGGTGGAGATTGTATGTAGAGTGAGAAGTTCTTGCAAGTGTAATTGTAGTGTTGGAGTGGCTTTGGATATGTGTGTAGTCTGTGAACCAAGTGTAATCGGACCGCTCAAGCCGACTGGGTGCAAGCATACTTTACAGTAAGCGACACTGGTTCAACCACAGCACCCCTTGTGTCCGTCAATGCAGTACGTGGCCGGATGAACACTCCCAAAGTTTATTACCTTGGCGGGGCGCGAACCCTTGTCCACCTGTGTACGAAACGCACACTCTACCACTGTACCACAGGGGCTCCATATATATATATATATATATATATATATATATATATATATGGTGGAATGAAGAGGTGAGACAGGCTTTGGCACAAAAGAAGAAAGCATACAATGAATGGATGAGAAAAAGGGGTGTGGAAAAAGTTGAGAGGCGGAAGAGAGAGTTATATGTAGAAAGAAAGGGAGAGGTAAAAAGATTATTAAGAGAGAGTAAGAAGAGAGTGGATGAGGAATTTGGAAGGAATTTGAGTGTAAAGTGGAGGGACTGGAGGAAAATGTTCTGGAAAGAAGTGAAGAGAGTAAGACAGGGTGGAAGTGAAGTTAGCAAGGGAGTGAAAGATATAAATGGTAGATTACTAGTGGAGAAGGGAGAAAAAGTGAGCAGATGGAGAGAACATTTTAAGGAATTGTTGAACATAGAGGATGGAAGTGATGCGAGTATAAGTGGCTGGGGAATGGCTGGGAGAAGGAAGGAGGTGAGAAAACAAGAAGAAATCAGTAGGGTAGACGTTGTGGAAGCAATGAAGAAAGTTAAATTGGGGAAAGCCCCAGGAATTGATGGAGTGTGTGGTGAAATGTTGAAGCATGGGGGAGAGATAGTAATAGAATGGATGTGGAAGATGTGCAGATTGGCCTGGGAGGAAGGTAGAGTTCCAGAGGATTGGAAGTCAGCTATAATTATTCCCTTGTATCTTAAATGTCAGGACCAACTGCCCAGCCCCGGGCTCCTACGCTCCTCTTGGGGCAACGTAGGATTGAATGATGGATGGATGACAAAGGAAAAGGGGAAAAAGAAGTGTGTGGTAATCATAGGGGCATTTGTCTTCTTATTATAATAGGAAAAGTGTATGGTAGGATACTTATTGACAGAGTTAGGGAAATAACAGAGGAGTTAGTTGGAGAAGAACAGGGAGGCTTTAGGAAGGGAAGGGGTTGTGTAGATCAGATATTCATTGTTAGATCTTTAGTGGAAAAGTTTCTAGAGAAGGGAAAGAAGTTGTATGCGACTTTCATGGATTTGGAGAAAGCATATGACAGGGTGAATAGACAAGGATTGTGGAAAGTATTAAGAATATATGGAGTAGATGGGAAGTTGTTGAATGCTGTGAAGAGTATGTATGATGGTGCTAAGGCTACAGTGCATGTGGATGGTGAACTGAGTGAATTTTTCTCTTTGAAGCTTGGGTTGAAACAGGGATGTGTCATGTCTCCATGGTTGTTCAATCTGTACATGGATGGGGTAATAAAAGAGGTACAAGGTAGGGTAGTGGATGTTGGAGTGGCCCTGATGAGAGAGGGTAGTGTTTGGAAACTCCCTGTACTGTTGTTTGCAGATGATACTGTGTTGTTGAGTGAAGACGAAGGGGAGCTGCAAGGCTTGGTGGATGAGTTTGGGAGAGTGTGTAAGAAACGGAATCTAAAGGTGAATGTCGGGAAGAGTAAAGTGATGGTCTTTGAGAGAGGTGAAGTCAGTGAATGTACAGCGAGGTAGGATGGTGAGGAATTGGAAAATGTGAGTACGTTTAAGTACTTGGGTTGTGTGATGAGTAAGGATGGAGGTTTGGAGGGTGAAGTGCTTGAAAGGGTACAGCAGGGAAGAAAGGTTGCTGGTTCCTTGAAAGCCGTGATAAGAAACAGGGAAGTGAGCATGGAAGTGAAAAAGTTACTACATGACAGTATTGTGATACCAACTCTAATGTATGGAAGTGAAGCTTGGACGTTGTTGGAAGGGCACAAGTCAAGAGTGAGAGCAGTGTGAATGAGTTATTTAAGAGGAGCCTGTGGAGTCACATGGAGAGAGAGGCTGACAAATGAGGATATAAAGGAGCATTGTGGTGTGGATGTGGATGTGATAGGAAGCATTAGGAGGAATACACTGAGGTGGTTTGGCCATATGGAGAGGATGGAGGGTGAAAGACTGACGAAGAGAGTGTATGTGAGTGAGGTGGAGGGGGGGAGAGGGAGGGGGAGGCCGAGGATGAGAGGGAGGAATAGGGTGGAGAGGTATATGAGAGAGGAGGGTGTGAGTTGGGAGCAGGGCAGTGAAATAACGGGGTACAGGGCGACTTGGAGGCGATTTGTTTGTGGCCACCCCGAATGGGATTGAGGCGTCTGGCAATAGATAGATAGATATATGTATTGGATAGGATTGACTAGTGTGTTTTGACCTGTAAACTGTGATATACAGGACATTTGTTACATTTATGTTTGAAATCAAGCTGGATATTGATTTTAAATTATTTTGGTGTTTGTTATAGCTCAACTAGAGCAGATATTTACCTGGAAATTTGCATACCAATATTTCAGTATGCCTTGTCTATCTCATACCCTTAAACCCGGTCTTTGATGAAAGAAAGAAAAAAGCTCAGAAAACTTTCTGACTTCAGAACACTAGTGACTAAACAGTGGTACACATCAACCTAAAAAATTGATACATGTATTCTTTTTAAGCCACTGGGACAAGAAATTCAATTTGGGAAATGTATGTACAGTATACAGTAAAAAGAAGGAAAGAATGAGAGAAATGTGCACTAGGTTTACAATAGACTTGTTAAGCCACAGTAGGGTTAAAGTGGTGCAGTATGATTTTAAGGAGAGAAGAGATGGTGAGATACTGACAAGGAGGATGCACTGTACAGATCAGATGACATGAAGAAACCAAGAGGAATGGTGAGGCCAGGAAGGAGCTCGACAGTCAGTATGGGAGAGATTTACAGCCACAGAGCTATGGTCATCTGGGAGGGAGAGAGACATATACTGTATGTATAAAGCAGATTAGAATGACATGGTATAAGATATGGCCTATTGGGAGGGGGGGGTCTTACTAAAGCTGTTTAGTTGGTGCATTCTCATTAAGGTAATTTAAGTTTGCTTTGTTGTAGATCATTTTATTTGACAACTGAAAGAATGATGTGAGTGAATAATGTAGTATCCAGCTTTCAAGTGTAGTTCTGCTGATATTTGTAACATTGAACATGGGTACAATAGAGAAAGAAAAGTTAATTTTATAATATTGAATTCTTCAGATTGTGTGTCCATAGCCATGGTTTTGGGTGGAATTGACTACAGTGGTTACCTGTTGGTGAATGTACACTGCGGCCTGGTGTTGCCAAATGAAGTAACGGAGGTGGAAGTGGTGAAGGGGTCTTATCTCTACTATCATTATGGCTGTGACGGAGTGGATGATCGGGTGAGTTGATTGCTGTTAAGTATACTTTGCTATATAACAGGAATAAAAATTAAAAGGAATCATGCAAAAATGATGGCTCATTGTATAATTCATTACAGTTGGATGGTTTATAAATAAGTAGCCCTGATTATTCATCAGAAACTGAGAATCCTTTAAGGTATTGGTGACCAGTTTTTGTAATGTAAAATTTTGGTGACAAAACTGTAAAGTACAGTATATAACAGCTCCTGTGTGTGTTTGTGTGTGTGAAATCCTATAGTACCAAATGCAGTACAAGAATCACTGCTTAGCATATTTTCAGTGTTTAAAAATATCCTATTTAGTACTTGATCGTGCATTTTAATCTTTATATATACAATACTGTATATATACAGTATATACATACTGTGTATATATATATATATATATATATATATACAGTATATATATATATATTTATACAGTATATGTGTACAGTAGACCCTAGTTATCTTCGGGGGTCAGGTTCCAGAAACCCCCCATGTAAGGCAAATTCTGCGGATACTTATCATCACAAAATGGCGTACAATTTCCACATAAGCTAAGCACATCCCTGAAAAAATAAAAACATACTTTAAAATATTACAAATACATATTAACACTCACCAAAAGACTGGTGTTCTCTTTATAACCTTCGTACAACGATGACGACTGCTGTATGATGACGATGATTGCTGTATAGATGATAATGAATGCTGATGACGACGATGATTGTAGTGCAGTTCCTACAGTTGCCAATGTGGTGAGGTGACGAGATGTGTGGGGACTGTAGGTAAGCTGTGAATCTAGTCTGACCCTTTGCTCTACCAATGATAACTTCCTACACTCTGTCTTTGGCTTACTGTAGAACAAATGCCTTTATCCTTTACTTGTTTCTTGGGAGCCATTTTTCACACACACAATGAATGTGCAGTAGAGGTGTAAACACGAGCGCACCAATTTCAAATTAATTTACAGTGTATAGTACAGTACTAAAACAAGTTTGATACGATGAAACTTAAATCTGCAGATGCAAATTCTGCAGATAACTAGGGTCTACTTACATATACAGTGTATATATATATATATATATATATATATATATATACACAGCTACCGCAAATTGACGTAGGACCTCCCCCTATGAGGTATTAAAAAATGCAGAAATCATAGTATATCACAGTGTTTGTTCATGATATGCCATTCATTAATGAAATCATGTTTCCCTTGTTTTTCAGGACCAGTTGGATGCGTTTTGGCATGGAATCAATTAGATCTTTAAAGTAATATGAGGACATTTCTTTGCACAAAACATTTGTCAGTTCAGTGTTGAGGTTGTCCAGATTGGGTGTCTTCTCTGCCATGATTTTCTTCATCTTTGCCCAGCAGTTTTCTATCGGATTTAGATCCGGACAGTTGCCAGGCCAGTCGAGGACCTCGGTTCAATTATCCTGGAGCTATTTTGTCACCTTTCTTGACTTGTGACATGGAGCTGAGTCATGCATGAAGAAGTCACACCCGTGAATAGCTAAAAAGTTTACCAAATGATCTTTCAGAACTTGAATGTACTGACCATCATTCATCATCAAGTTCTTAAGAAGAAAGTAGAGGCCTCCCCTTCCCATTTCACCTGAGAAACACCCCCATACCATTACTGATTGTGGGTGCTTAACAGTTGGCACTGTGTAAGCAGGGTCATATCGACTGTGGGAGGCAGGGCGACGAACCTTGGCAGAACGCACCTGGAACACTTGAAATGTGCTTTCATCGGAAAACATAACTTTTCTCCACTCATCCGATGTCCAGTGTGCATACTTCTTGGCAAACTGAATGCACTGCTTCTTCATGCAGTCAGTGAGAAGTGGTTTCTTGGCTGCTGCACGACTTAGCAAACCCAGCTCCTTCTGCAAGTGGTGTTGGATAGTTCGAATTGAGACGTCTAGTAACAGCTGCGGATGCGTTCTCCTCAATTCTGCTGTTGTCAGTTGAGGATTCTTGATTACTTCCCTCTTCAGAAGCATATCTGTACCTCTGGAAGTCGTCCTTTTCTTTCCACCGCCATGCTTGCACTCTGGTGGCTGGCTGTGTGCTGCAGCAAGAATCTTCATGACGGTCGACTTTGCGCGTCCAGTACGTTCACAAATCGTGTTGATAGGGACATTATCCTGCCTCCATGCAATGATATGGACCCTCTCATCCCTTGAGCAGTACTTTCCAGGCATGACAACTCGACTGTAGGAAAATAACAGGGCAAACAGTAATGCATATGAGAAATGAGGGAGGTACAAGCTCGGAGCAAGGGGAACATATACTCTCACTCTAGCTTCTGGGCAAGCACTGACATGCTGAGTGTTTCACTACCTCCCGACGACACCAGAGGAGTTGCCAGTTACTTCTTGCCCAAAAATTCACTTAGTAGAGGTGGAAACACAAAGCATAGACAGACAACTCTCCCATAGCATTTCTGTTTGTAGGTCCAAAGTCAGTTTGCGGTGGGTGTATTACTGTATACCATTTGATTATTGTAGTGTATGCTTAATACAGTGCAGTACTGAAATGGTAGTGAAAACAGTTTAAAAACCGATGTTGCGATCCGGACTAATATCTGATATATCGGAAAAGGTCCTGGTTAGCAGGGGGAAGTCCGCATGTCACTTTTATCGGAATTTTGCACATTTCGGAGTGGCTTGGGCTCCAATTAGTCCATTACAGTGAGGTTTGACTGTATTAGAGAATCAGCTATATTCAGAGATAGCAGACCTCTTAGCCTAAGCATATCTTAACCAGCAGTCGAAATTGAGTAGAATAGATAAAATATGATGTGAACTTTTGTCCCAAACAGTGCCATTATTTTTGCTTTATATTCATTTTATCTTCTCGACAGGGGTGGGGTTGTGGCTATCGCACCCTAATGTCACTGTGCTCTTGGGTGCGTGGACAGCTAGTACAATCTGGCAGTGCGCCATCCCCCCTTCCACCCGTCCCCTCCAACAGGCGTATCCAGGAGATGCTGGTGGAGATTGGAGACAAGGAGGTTAGCTTTGTTGGATCTCAGCAGTGGATTGGTAGTGTGGAGGTGAGGAGAGGTATAGTTCGTTTACTGCAACTTTTTTTTTTTAATGGTAGGTGAACAGAGGAAGGAAGTACAAATTAAATAATAATCCATACACCAGATTACAGGTGTCCTGCATTCATGAAAGTAAGGGGGAATGGAAATAGGTGTGATATCTAATGTGCATATGGTGTGGTGTAGACAGTTGGAGGCAGAGGCTTATGAGAGTATGCTGGACTACTCTGTGTCAGAGAAAACACTGAAAAGGTTGAGCAAAGGATCAGGAACAGGTCCTGAGGGCTGGTGAAAAGAGCTACAGCTCTCCCTGTTTTCAGCTTGCCATCCATCTTGGGAGTACCACCCTGTTCGACTGGTGCTACAGCCTACTCCCTCTGAGATTTGTGTCATTTCACAGCTTACTTCCATACCACCAACCACATGTATCAGGTCATCCCAGAATCTATCATTTTCTTCATCATCCTAGCCAACCTGTGCAGCGTATGCTAATATAACTGTAATCATGGGTTTACCAGACAGCATTTTCATTGCAATAATCTTTTCATTTACTCCCATTACATTCATTACACATTCCACCCATTTCTCCTCATCCAGCACATCCACATCACCATATCCATCGACATATCCCTGCCAGAATAGCATAGGTCGACAGTTATTCTTGGTTTATTTTTTCATGTGGATAGGAATTGGTAGGAGGGAATAACAACAAAGAGTTGAAGTTATTTATTCCTCTGATGTTTCAGACTACATAGAGTCCATCCTCAGAGAGGCTGTATAGAAGTGAGGAAGTCAGAGTTACAGTATTATACACTGGATGTCCCTAGGATCTTTGTTGTGTCCATTGTTGTTTGGGTGCCCTCCTCTATTGTGTTGGCCTGACATGGTGGTCTTATCATGACCTGATCCCACTCCTCCCTATGCTTAATTGCTCCCCCTTCCCCTCCCATTTTATTTCCTTGCTTTTGTACAGTCACTCTGAGGATGGACACTGTGTAGTCTGATACATTAGAGGAATATGGATATTAAGCTCTTTCCTGTTTTTCCCTCCCACCCATTTTTATACCTACGGACCTACCAAACAGTCATCCTAGGCGACCCACTCCTGAACTTAACTTCCTGTTGGCAACAGACTTCCACCTGCCTGCTACTGAAAGTCTCCCCCCCCCAACCCTTCAGACTACTCACATTTCATTATGCCACTCTGAACCCCTTAGGTTTTAAGTAATTTGCTTTTGCTTTGTTTCATTTTTATGATGGCGGGTATGTAAAGGAAGAGACACATCACATTCCCCACCTGCCTACACAGTCCCAATATCAGGCAGGAGATCAGGGACCCATAGCCTGCCAGTCATGGCCAGTGGCTGTAGCATTGGCCACGGGGCCCCTTGACAGGACAGTTACAGAAATACCCTTGAAGCACGACTTGGCAGTGTAACTGTCCCACCATAATTCACCCAATGATGGTGCAACCTCCTGAGGTGCTACTCCCAAGAGGCCTCTCTGTTGGGTGGAAGCAGCAGTCTGGAAACCGCAATACCCTGTTCCCCCTGGCACGGATATGAGCCCCATCCCATCCCTGCCCCCAAATCATGCCAAAGAAGCCCACACCATGCCTCCTCTTAAGTCCGCCGCCTTGTTCCCCCTTGCACAGATCCGAGTCCCATCCCATCCCTGTCCCAAAACCAAGCCAATGGAGCCCACACCATGCCTCCTCTCAGGTCCGCCGCTAGGTAGTGGAGGCAAAGTTTTTCTGGTTGCATGCCCTTGCTGGCGCCAACCCCTGTGACTTAGTTGGGCATTTGTCCGGGCGACCGAAACCACTCCCAGGTTCTCGGGCTGCATTGCTCACAGTCACCTGCGCCAACAACATAACATTCACTCCTTGAGAGCTCTGTGGGAAAGCCCGGTCTCGGACATGGCCTTCCTTAGGGACTCGGGGCTGTTCGGCTAGACTGCCTAGGGAACAACTACAACAACTACTACGTCTTAGCTGGGCACATTGTTTGGTTGTATTACACATGTAGAGTAGTGCATAAGGTAGTTGAGAAAAGAGTTTTGGCAAGTATGCTGATCCACTGTCCATGATAACGTTACACTTAAAAAGGTGATCGAAGGGGGATGATTGGGGTATCCTGAGGGTTAGTGAAATGTGATATCTAGCTCTCCCTGTCACCAGCTTTCACATCCTCCTCTGGTGTACTTCCCTTATTGGCTGGTGTAACGATTATGTTTGGGGATAATGAAGATGAAATTATAAATAAAACTGAAAAGTGAGAGTCAGAGATAAAAAGGCTAGGGTATTAATCTAGGAAATAGATAAAGATAATAATAGTTGGTAGAAAAGAAACTGAGGGAGAATTGGACAGTATTGAAAGGGTGAGAAGAGGCCATTTAAGATGCAGTTTAATTTGACTAGGGTTACTGAAGAAGTATTAAGCTACACATAGATGTAAAAAAAAATAGTGCATGATTCACTGGCATAGTTGTAAGAAAGGACCTAAACCAGGAAGAAAGAAAGAAAATAAGAAACTTGATAGCAGAAGCAAAGAAGAAAAATTATGAGAAAACAGACAAAATCCCCCCCCTCCCCCCAACCTTTTCCGTGCCGGCATCTTTGTCGGCTTTTGTCCCTAGATTGCCAAAGATCTGGGCAGCAGAGTTACCTAAAATGCTGGCCATTTTCAACTTTTTTTTTTTCTTCCTTGAAAAGGCCTGAAAAGTGGTCAAAATAAGCCTAGTGATAGTAAAAGTGCTCACTTCAGCTGTTTTCCACACAAAAACAGTTGTTTTGGTCCAGCATGCCCAGATTAGCGTTAGAAGTCTACTTTCAGATACCGCCAGCAGCTGATGTAGATGGATAGTCCAGTTTGGTGTGGAGTGGCTGGATGCATGTAGTACTTGTAGTATGAAAACGCAACCTGGTTTACGTAATGTGACCACAGTTGGAACTATGATGATGGGAAGTAGGGGTTCTGTGCTACTTTTACATATTTTCACTTTTTTTTTTTTTTTTTTTTTTTTTTTTAGAGTATTATATTGGTATAAGGCACTGTAAACTCTCACATAAGGCACAGTTAACACTCATGCTGCACAGAGTCACATTAGTTACAGTAAATCACGTTTCTTACGTTATTTTCCTTACATCACTCTCATCTTAAATGTCGAGACCAACTGCCTAGCCCCGGGCTCCTACGCTCCTCGTGGGGCACTGTAGGATTGGATGATGATGATACTCGATTTTTATGATTTACATTTATTTGCCAACATTTAATTATATTACTTTCATTAAATACACTATTCATGCATCACTGTCAGTTAGTTCATCACTTGGAAGTTCTCCAACTTCAACTGCAAGTCAGGAATAATCACGATATCTTTGGTAGTGCGGTGTGACCCAGATTTGCATCAGATGGTTACCTTTGGATACCATCAGCAGCTGACGTGGATAGATAGTCCATATTGGTGTGAAGTGGGTGAATGCATGAGTATTTGTAGTATGGAAATGCAACCTGGTGTATGTAATGCAGCCACAGTCGAAACTGTGGTGATGGGAAGTTGGGGTTCGATGCTAATTCTATGTGTGTGTGTTTTTTTTTTTTTTTTTTTTTTTTCTCCATGGGAGGGGAGAAGGAGTGTCTCCCATCCCATTTTGTGTCACAGACTAAGGGCAGACTCAAGTAATTTTGTGCAAATGTGAGGAAAACCTTGTCTGTATGTATACGAACTCGGCAATTTAGGGTACAGTACTGTGAGTTTGTCCATATATACAGTATACGGACTCTGCAATTTTGACACTGTTGGTTTGTCCATATATATACGGACACGGCACAGAACAGGTTAAAGAGTGATAGACATAGTAGCTGAAGCAAAGAAGAAAAATCATGAAAGAATGGGCAAAGAAGTACTTTTCTTTTCTTTCTTTCTGTAAGAGTGGTAAACATAAAAGTAGTAAAGTGGTATATTGGAAGTCATAGGTGGGGATGCTTGCCATCCACTCATTCTAGTGCTGCTCTCCAGTGCCTGACCCTTCCTCTCTTCCTTCTTTCCTTCCTTCCTTTTCAGTCTTTCTTTCCTTTATTCTTTTCTCTTCCATCTGTCTACAGGTGACTCTTTCCCGAGTGACAAGCCAAATGGTTTCCTGTACACCAGGAAACCATTAACCATGCTGGGTGGTAACCATATAACCAGATTATGGTGCCTGGTGGTTTAGTGGGTAATTAAGGCTATCCAGTCGGATTGAGCCTATGCAGGTTTATATCCAAGGGGTGTTTGGGGTTTATTGCTCACATACTGCCCCTCAGGGATGAGTGAGGCTGGTCACTCTCATCTGAAATGTCAGGACCAACTTGCCTAGGTCCATGCTTGTATGCTCCTCATGGGGCAACACAAGATTGGATGATGAATGATGAATGAATAAAGTAAATAGTAAATAGAAATCACAGAGGAGAAAGTAGAGGTGAGGGACGCAAAGCAAAAATAAGGGAAGGCAGTACCATAAATGTTATGCATAGTAATGTAGATGGATTAATAAAAAAAATCATGATTTAAAAGATTATATAACCAAGGAAAAACTAACAGTCATATATTTAATGAGGCAATGCAAATTAAAGGCAAAAAACTAGAGGTGTTGGACTGATGTGGATAAAATATATGGAGAAAAGATAGAAGGTAGACTTGGTGAAGGAGTTTTAATAATGACATGTATTAATTTAAAGGTAAGAGAGATGGAAATGGGTAACAACAAGGTAGAAGCCTTAACAGTTGAAATACAAAATGTGATAAAGGGAAAAAGATGGTTATAGAGGTGGCTTATATGCCACCCCAAACAAGAGCATGGAATGATGAAGATTATGAGATGGTTATAGAAGTGGCTTATATGCCACCCCAAACAAGAGCATGGAATGATGAAGATTATGAGGATATGGCCAGAAATATGTTGATGTGTCTGGAAATCTTTCACAAAAAAGAAGTGGACTTGTCCTAACTGGAGACTTTAACCCCTAACAGGAGGGCAACTTTAAGTAACGTCTGTGCGTGAGGAGGCGGGCGACGTTAAGTAACGTCTGTGCGTGAGGAGGCAGGCGATGTTACATAACGTCCATCCATTTTCAGTCCTGTATTATTGGTGAAGTTGGGTGATACAGCATCCTTGTCATCTGTTGTCTTGCCCTCTACTTTCCCAAGCCTTGCAGCAAGTAAAATAGAATATCCATAATATATAAGTTGTAGTGTTATAATTGTTCAAGTAATATAGTATACAGTAAACTCGGCCCGAACACGTTCTCGCCGAACGCGCTCACAATTATACACGGTTAGTGCTGGGATACGTATAAGACAACGTAAGATTAAAGAACCATTACAAAAACTATAAATTTACACAAGAGAGGCCTTTGAAAGGCCAAATCCTCGAACATCAGCTCAGCACGCACGGTTTGTTTTGATCACGTGATGTGATTCGCTGTACTGCTTTTCCTCAGTGCTATATTTGTAAGTTAAATATTTACAGTACTATTCTGGTAAGTTTATGTGCAAGTTAAAGTTTTATTAAATAACATTCAAGCAAGAAATAAAGTCTTATAACCAGTTTTCTGATAGGTGTCAGAATATTACCTTTTTTATTTGTGTTAAATATTTGCTGTGTTGCTTTCCCACAGTACTGTAATTGTAAGTTAAATATTTACTATTCTGGTATGCACTTGTAAGTTAAAGCACTTAAAGAAAGTTAAAGCATTAAATAAAGCCTTGTAACCAGTTAACCTGATTTATAGATTACACACGATCGGTGGGTTCCAAGACAATTCGCCATCATGTCAATTCCCCGTCAGGACAATTCCCACCCTGGATGATTCCCCGTCATTCTATAATTATACTCATATTAATTAATCGATACTTTTATAAATATATATATTATTAATTAATCAATGCTTTAATAACTATATTTCAGGGGGATCCATTGAAGTCTATGTTGTCTTGTTATTGTTGTGACGGCGAACTGGCTTGACAGCGAATAGTCCCGAAACCATTTTGCTCCCTAGACTCCCTAAACGTGGTATTTTGCTGTTATCTGCCTTTGGTAATCAATATGAAGCACTTTAAGTGGTTAGAAGGTTTATTTAATGTTATAACTTACAAATACAGTACTACACAACAAAACTTCAACATACAAATACGTAAACACAAGGCAACATTCCGACGCCGATTGGTTTCGGAATCGGAATGTTGCCTTGTATTTATGTATTTGTATGTTGAAGTTTTGCTGTGCAGTACTGTATTTGTAAGTTATAACATTAAATAAACCTTCTAACCACTTAAAGTGCTTCATATTGATTACCAATGGCAGATAACAGCAAAAAGCCACGTTTAGAAGATCTAGGGGGCAAAATAAGAAGTAGTTGAAACTTACACGGTTTTGCGCCAAACGCGGCATGTTAGGAACGAAACCCACGCGTTGGGGGCGAGCTTGCTGTATACGTACGCAAGTGTTATTGTTGTGTTCCCTCCCCGGAAAACAACTAACCAAAAAAACAAACAATAAGCCTCGGACAAGGACTGACCAAGCGATGACGACCAAGGACTGGACAAAGGACATGGTTATCGGAACGTGGAATGTAAGGGGAGCGAATGATGAGGTGAAAGAGAGAGAGATTATCCAGGTGCTTGAGGGTGCGAAAGTGGATGTATGTGGAATAACTGAAACAAAATGGAGAGGAGAAAGTGTGAGAGATTGGGAGTATGGATGGGGTATATGTGCAGGAGTAGGTGAGAATGAGAGGGCAAAGGAAGGAGTATGTATAGTTGTGAGTAAAAAATGGAAGAAGAGCATTAGAGAGTATGGATCAGTTGGGTCAAGGATTGTGTGGGTAAAGTTGAAAGTTGGAATACAAATGTGGGCGATTGTGTGTGTGTATGCGCCAACGCAAGATCGTGCTAGAAGAGTGAGAGAAGAGTTCTGGACAGATGTAGAAGTGTGCATGGAAAAGTTTGGAAGGAATGAGAGAGTGTTTTTGATCGGTGATATGAATGGTAAAGTTGGGAATGTGAAGGTGGATGGAATAGTTGGTGAGTGGGGTGTGCCTGCTGAGATAGATGAGAATGGGAGTGCATTAGTGGACATTTGTGCTGAGAGGGGGTTGGTGATAGCCAATACCCTCTTCAGGCATAAAATGATCCACAGGTATACATGGCGAGTGATGAGAAGGGTGGGTGGTGAACTGAATGAAAGGAAGGCAATGATTGATTATGTGTGTGTGGATGAAAGGATGCGAAGATGTGTAATGGATGCAAGAGCTTATAGAGGTTGGGGGAGTGGACTTTCTGACCACTGCTTGGTGGTGGCCAGCATTAGGATTCAAGTAAGATGGAGGAATAGAAGAAGGGAAAGACGAGAGGAAGGAGTAGTTGCAAGGAGTGTGGAAAGGTTACAAGAGGATGAGAAAAAGGCAGAGTATGAGAGAGAAGTGGAGGAACGATTGGGCAATTATGAATTGGAGCAGATGGGAGACGTGGAAGGTGTGTGTAGGATATTTACAGAAGAAATATGTGCAGGATGTGATGTGGTGTGTGGAAGGAAGAGAAGACGGAGGGGGCTGCAAGGAACAGCGTGGTGGACTGAAGAGGTGAGACAGGCTGTGGCACAAAAGAAGAAAGCATACAATGAATGGATGAGAAATAGGGGCGTGGAAGTAGTTGAGAGGCGGAAGAGAGAGTTATATGTAGAAAGAAAGAGAGAGGTGAAAAGATTAGTAAGAGAGAGTAAGAAGAGAGTGGATGAGGAATTTGGAAGGAATTTGAGTGTAAAGTGGAGGGACTGTAAGAAAATGTTCTGGAAAGAGGTGAAAAGAGTAAGACAGGGTGGAAGTGAAGTTAGCAGGGGAGTGAAAGATAAAAATGGTAGATTACTAGTGGAGAAGGGAGAAAAAGTGAGCAGATGGAGAGAACACTTTAAGGAATTGTTGAACATAGAGGATGGAAGTAATGTGAGTATAAGTGGCTGGGGAATGGCTGGGAGAAGGAAGGAGGTGAGAAGACAGGAAGAAATCAGTAGGATAGAAGTTGTGGAAGCAATGAAGAAAGTTAAATCGGGGAAAGCCCTAGGAATTGATGGAGTGTGTAGTGAAATGCTGAAGCATGGGGGAGAGATAGTAGTAGAATGGATGTGGAAGATGTGCAGATTGGCCTGGGAGGAAGGTAGAGTCCCGGAGGATTGGAAGTCAGGTATAATTATTCCCTTGTACAAAGGAAAAGGGGAAAAAGAAATGTGTGGTAATCATAGGGGCATTTGTCTTCTTAGTATAATAGGAAAAGTGTATGGTAGGATACTTATTGACAGAGTTAGAGAAAGAACTGAGAAATTAGTTGGAGAAGGACAGGGAGGCTTTAGGAAGGGAAGAGGTTGTGTAGATCAGATATTCATTCTTAGATCTTTAGTGGAAATGTTTCTAGAGAAGGGAAAGAAGTTGTATGCGGCTTTCATGGATTTGGAGAAAGCATATGACAGGGTGGAGAGACAAGGATTGTGGAAAGTGTTAAGAATATTTGGAGTAGATGGGAAGTTGTTGAATGCTGTGAAGAGTATGTACGATGGTGCAAAGGCTGCAGTGCGTGTGGATGGTGAACTAAATGAATTTTTCTCTTTGAAAGTTGGGTTGAAACAGGGATGTGTCATGTCTCCATGGTTGTTCAATCTGTACATGGATGGGGTAATAAAAGAGGTACAAGGTAGGGTAGTGGATGTTGGAGTGGCCCTGGTGAGAGAGGATAGTGTTTGGAAACTCCCTGTACTGTTGTTTGCAGATGATACTGTGTTGTTGAGTGAAGACGAAGGGGAGCTGCAAGGCTTGGTGGATGAGTTTGGGAGAGTGTGTAAGAAACCTTAATCTAAAGGTGAATGTAGGGAAGAGTAAAGTGATGGTCTTTGAGAGAGGTGAAGTCAGTGAATGTAGAGTGAGGTTGGATGGTGAGGAATTGGAAAATGTGAGGACGTATAAGTACTTGGGTAGTGTGATGAGTAAGGATGGAGGTTTGGAGGGTGAAGTGCTTGAAAGGGTACAGCGGGGAAGAAAGGTTGCTGGTTCTTTGAAAGCAGTGATAAGAAACAGGGAAGTGAGCATGGAAGTGAAAAAGTTACTACATGACAGTATTGTTATACCAACTCTAACGTACGGAAGTGAAGCTTGGACATTGTTGGAAGGACACAAGTCAAGAGTGAGAGCAGTGGAAATGAGTTATTTAAGAGGAGCCTGTGGAGTCACGTGGAGAGACAGGCTGACGAATGAGGATATAAAGGAGCGTTGTGGTGTGGATGTGGATGTGATAGGAAGCGTTATGAGGAACACACTGAGGTGGTTTGGCCATGTGGAGAGGATGGAGGGTGAAAGACTGACGAAGAGAGTGTATGTGAGTGAGGTGGAGGGGGGAAGAGGGAGGGGGAGGCCGAGGATGAGATGGAGGGATGGGGTGGAGAGGTATATGAGAGAGGGGGGTGTGAGTTGGGAGCAGGGGAGTGAAATGGCGGGGGACAGGGCGACTTGGAGGCGGTTTGTTTGTGGCCACCCCAAACAGGATTGAGGCGTCTGACAATAGATAGATAGATAAATGATAGATGTGGTGTTCATTGGTGAAGAAAACGCAAATGAATGAATAGTTTGCTAGCCTCACCCCAGGTGCGCCTGGTGATAAGTTGCCTGCCCGCCCTCCTCCCTCACTCCTCCCTCCTCCTCCCACAGCCAGCAGAGACGTGTTGCCACGCATGTAACACCTCTTTCCTTGGTTTTTTCATCCTGTTTCATTGATTTATGCATGTTTAGGCTTATTCCTTGATTCTATCTCTCTGTCTATTGCCAGACGCCTCAATCCCGTTTGGGGTGGCCACAAACAAATCGTCTCCAAGTCACCCTGTCCCCCGCCATTTCACTGCCCTGCTCCCAACTCACACCCCCCTCTCTCATATACCTCTCCACCCCATCGCTCCATCTCATCCTAGGCCTCCTCCTCCTCCCTCTTCCCCCCTCCACCTCACTCACATACACTCTCTTCGTCAGTCTTTCACCCTCCATCCTCTCCACATGGCCAAACCACCTCAGTGTGTTCCTCATAACGCTTCCTATCACATCCACATCCACACCACAGCGCTCCTTTATATCCTCATTTGTCAGCCTGTCTCTCCATGTGACTCCACAGGCTTCTCTTAAATAACTCATTTCCACTGCTCTCACTCTTGACTTTATTATTCCGAAAATATGCCGCCCCACACAGTCGTATATTTGGTAAGTTGCCCCCCCATAAGGGGTTAATTGCAAAGAGGTAAATTTAGTGGATAGTGATGCAGGCAATAATAAAAACACTTGGAGTTATAAATTATGTGAACTGATAACAGATAACTTCAGAACATCAAGGAGAATGCAAGAATGAGAGATGATGCTGAACCATCTGGGTTAGATCTCATATTGACAAAAAATTCAGATGATGTCCAAAATATAAAGTACAGTACTGTTAACCCTTAGGAAGGATGATCATTCAGTAATTTAATCTGAGCTCATGAAATGGGAAGAGGAAGAAAGGAAAAAATATGAGGAAGATAGATGTAATCACAGCCAAGCTGATTTCATGGCAGAGAAATTATTTCTTGGAATATCAAGGAATATGATTGGAAAGAATTTGATGAAGCTACAGATGTGCACAATAAATACTCTGTTTTAAGGAGATGTATAATGAAGGTATTAATAAATTCAGTCCCAAATATGGAACTTAACATGAAATGATAAAGGAGTGTTTCAGTGAGAAATGTAGAATAACAGTGGAGAAAAGAAATGCAAAATATGGAACACAGCCAGAAAAAAATATGAGTAAATGAGCTTGGGAGAGATATAAGAGATTAAGAATAGATTATGTGAGGATCAGAAGAGAAGCAGCAGCCAAATATGAGAAAAACCTAGTGAATAAGTGTTGAGGTGATCCAGAATTCATTTGACAGGTATATGAAATGCATTTGCATGTAGGCAGTTTTTTTTTACTACTATGGTGTTCATCACGAATACATACCAGAAGACCAGACTGTCAACAAACGCTACTACCTCAACATTATCCATTGTCTTCATAATGCAGTTTGGTTGAAGATACCAGACCTTTGGAAAGTGGGAAGTTGGAAGCAGCACCATGACAATGCCCCTGCTTATTGTTCTCAAGTGATTCAGGAATTTTGGGGCAAGTACAACATCCCACAGGTCCAGGAGGCTCCCTTCCCACCAGATATGGCTCTGTTCAACTTTTGGATATTTCCCAGGCTCAAAACTCTGCTGAAGGGGTCTCAGTTTGAGACAAAAAAAGAAATCATGATGAATCCAATGAAGCACTTGCAGGTACCAAAAACCAACTTTATAAAATTTTTCAGGCAGTGGAAAGAATTTTGGGCTTCTTGTGTCAAGTCAAAAGGGGCCTACTTTGAGGGAGATTAATGTCCTAGCTCAGCAGGTTAGCTATTTATTATTTTAGTGCCTAAGGTCAGATACTTTCAGAACAGACCTTGTATGTCCCAAGTTTATTGAGTTTTTTTGACAGAGTTGTGAATGTCTTACAGGAGTGGGTGGGTAGATTGTAAGTGAGACCTAGCTTGACTCTTGACTCTACTGTAGGAAATTCCATAGTAAGGAACGACTGCATCAGGCATGGGGGAATCGTGTGTATCTATGTAAACAACAAACTGTCTCATAAGGTCTGTGAAGATGTAGGACAAGATAGTCTAGAAAGCAAATGGATGGAGATACACTTACCAAGAACAAGGCCATTTTTGGTAGGAGTATGTTATAGACTGCCAGGTAATGCAGCATTCCTTGAAAACTTCGATAGAGTACTGTTGGCTATAGAACCCGACAGAGAGACTGTAATACTCGAAGACATGAACACATGCTCCAAGAATCAGCCTGTAGGACTATGTAGGCAATACAAACAAATACTAGATATGAACAGTTGCAAACAAGTGATCAGATCACCAACAAGAATAACAGAAAACATTGCTGCTATTATAGATTTCATATGTAACAGGGAAGACGTGATATCACAATCTGGGGTCATAGAGTCCGGACTTAGTGATCGCTTGATCATTTACTGCCCAAGAAAGGCTTATAAAAGCTTTATTGGTACACCATCCATCCATCCATCCATCATCCAATCCTATGTTGCCCCATGAGGAACATAGGAGCCCGGGGCTAGGCAAGTTGGTCCTGACATTTAAGATGAGAGTGACCAGCCTCACTCATCCCTGAGTGGCATTATGTGATAAATAAACCCCAATCACCCCTTGGGTATAAACCTTCACCAACTCAATCCGACTGGAGTGCCGTAATTACCCACTAAACCACCAAGCACGATTATTTGGTTATATGGTTACCACCCAAGGTAGTAAATGATTTCCTGGTGTACAGAAAACCATTTGGCTTGTCACTCAGTGTAGAGTCACCCATAGGCTGAAGGAAGAGGAAAGAATGAAGGAAAGATAGACAGAAGAGGGAGTGTAAAGTCACCCATAGGCGAAGGACGAGGAAAGAATGAAGTAAAGAAAGACAGAAGGGGAAGGAAAGAAAGAAGGAAGGAGGAAAGGAAAGGACAGTCACATAAGAGCAGCACTGTATCGAGTGAGTGGATGGTGAGTTCCCCCACCTACCACATTGTTGGTAAACATACAAAGAAAATGATAAAATCAGACCACTCAGAAATTACGACCCTCAAACATACATAGCTAAACTAAGAAATGCAGACTGGTCATTAGTGTACATGAGTAGGAATGTACTGTATGTGAAGCCTGGGCAAGTTTTACAAGCATCATTGCAAAGGTAGTTGATGAGGTAGCCCCTTTGAAGGAAATGAGAATAAAAAACAGGACAGAACCATGGATCAATAGGGAACTACTCCAACAAAGAGAATAGAGGGACAAAATTTTGCCGTAGATTCAAGAAGCACAAGCTTGATAAGAAACTAAGATGTCTGATCAGCACAGTGAGAAACAAGTTAAGCAAAAATGTTAAATCAGCTAAAGCAGACAGTCTTTTCAGTAAGGCTGAGGAACACAAGTATCACCCCAAGAAACTATGGAAACATTTAAAATTGACAGTTTACAATGAGAAAACATCAGAACACCCAAAAATAATACTGGACTTTAAAGGGAAAACATGTCATGACAAAATCAGAATTGCTAATCATTTTAACAAATTTTTTTACTGAAGTTGCAGCTACACTAGCAAGGAACCTCCCACAACTTTCAGAATTTATAATACAGACACCAGCGCCTTCCAGAATTTTTACAGAAGCAAAGGGGTTGCCTTAAACAGCTTCTTCCTTCGTAGTGTTACAGCTAAATATACAGTACATATTGGGAACTACGTAATCTTAAGTAAAATCGCTGGACCAGATAAAATACCAGCTAGGTATCTGAAAGATGGAGCTATGGTAATTGCAGGACTCTTAACACATCTGATCAACCTGTCAGTAGGCACTGACTCAGTACCAGATGAGCTCAGAGAAGCACCGTTAACACCTCTTTATAAAAAGGGTGATAAACAAGACGTAACTACAGACCGGTTAGTATACTCTGCATGGTGTCGAAGATTCAGGAAAAGGCTGTATTCACACAAATCATAACCCACCTAAATCAAAATGACATTTTGTATAAATTCCATTCAGGCAGCAGAGGGACATACTGTAGTCTACAGAAACATGCCTCATTCCCCTTAGATACCATAGGATCAAACATGTTTAGAGGTGAATGCACAGATATGGTTCTGCTGAATTTTCAGAAAGCATATGACACAGTTGATCATGGCATGCCCTGCGACAAACTACAAGCCATGGGCATAGGATCTGTTGATTGGTTCAGATTGTACCTTAGCAACAGAAAACAAAGAGGAAAAGTTGATGAAGTAGAATCAGAATCGATGATTATAATTTGTGGGGTGCCACAGGGAAGAATTGTTGGTCCACTACTACTTTTATGCTGTGTCCATGACTTGATTCTGAGTGTCAGCTGTAAACTTATGTTATACTGTATGCAGATTACAGTATACTTCTTGTATCTGGAAAGGATCCTGAGGTAGTATCAGACACATTATCCAAAAACCTTGAATCCTGTCAAAAATTGCATGTTGACAGTAGACATTAGCAAAGCTTTTGATGCCATCCCCCGTCACAACCTCACAAACAAAATACTCAACACAAACATGCACAATAACACAAAAAGATGGCTGGCAAACTACTTAGCAGGCAGATGTGCACATGTAACATTTGCTGGTCGGTCTTCTAACATCAGAAACTTCACAAACGGCATCCCCCAAGGATCTGTTTTGTCCTCTACACTCTTTAACCTATACATGCACGACGTACCCACACCCCACACACCACAGATACACATAGCTTCCTATGCAGATTATATAACACTTACATGTATTCACCAAAATGCAAACACAGCTGCACACATCATGCAACCTTACCTCAACACACTACACGAATGGTTCACCACAAACAGGCTCAAAATAGCCCCAGCCAAATCTACAGTGACTCTTCTCACAAACTGGACAGCAGAACACAGTCACATCCCACACCTCACCATAAACAACACCCCCCTACCACACACACACACACACACACACACACACACACACACACACACACACACACACACACACACACACACACACACACACACACACACACACACACACACACACACACACACACACACACACAATCCCTGGTGTAACATACAGTACATCAGTGTCATTTAAACAACACATCACAAACATTAAAAATAAAATAACACCAAGACTCAGTGCTTTGAAGTCACTTGCCCATACAACATTCGGACACAACAAAGAAACCACCACCACAGTATACAAACAATACATACGTTCAGTGATGAATTATGCAAGCCCTGCCTGGGCTTCTAACCTGACCAAAACACACTACAACACTCTACAGACCATACAGAACAAGGCCCTAAAAATAATCACAGTCTGCACAGCTACTACACCCACTGACCACCTACATCAAGAAACCAAAGTCCTCAAAGTCAAGGATCACCTAAACATGAGGGGCACTCAGTTTCTTGCTGCAGCCTCCACAAACCCACAACATCCACTACAGCACATGGCAGCACATCCACTCACACCAAGGAACATCAAAACAACACCCAGCACACGATACCATACACAAATACTGTCATCTCTCCCCCCTCGCCCACCTCAGACCAGCTTCCAGAAGCATATCCACACTCAGATCACTCGCCGCTCCATTCAGTCACTTAAAGACAACACACAGCTGCATGCACGGCCTCCTGACATTCACTCTTCTGAATCCTATCTTCCTCGTGAGGACAGGGTCCACCTGGCCAGGCTGAGATGTGGGCACCGTCCAGCCCTCTTAAGCTACCAGAAGAGGCTGGGTGACTCCATTGCTGATGCCTGTCCAGGATGCAACACAGCACCCCATACTATTAAGCACATTATGGAAGACTGCATTGCACACAATCACCTACGCCAACAACACAACATACACTCATTGAGAGCTCTGTGGGAAAGCCCGGTCTCGGCCGTGGCCTTCCTAAGGGACTCGGGGCTGTTCGGCCAGACTGCCTGGGGAACAACAACTACAACTACTACCACTACTACATCTGGGGAAAACAGAATCCATATTATTTGGTTCAAATAGGAAATTACAAGCAGCAGAGAATTTCCAAATAAAGTTTAATTCAGTTAATATTTCAGCAGTACTGGTACATGTTGTGAAATATTTAGTACTCAGACTGGATGCTACTATGTCTAAGGATGAAATAATGGAATCAGTAGTCAACAGATCTGACAGTTGATTAAAATTCCTTTTATAGACAGGCAGGAAGCTTACCAGCAGCAACAATGAAGACCCTATGTCAGTCGTGTGTTCAGTGTCACAGAGTATGCGATATCAGCATGGTACTCTGCCCTCAGCAAAAAATCGGAACAGAAGCTCCAAGGCCTTCAAAACAGTGATAATGTACTGAATCTTGAATGTAGGTCACATGTAGGCTGTTGCAAACTAAATGAACTTGGAATGTTAAGGTTGGCGGATAGGGCTAAACAACTGAGACCACACAGTGGTTATAAAATGTATTACAGTGATTACAATGTTGCTCCTGGATATCTAAGGGAAAATTTTGTAAAATCTAGGGTTTGTGCCTGCCATGGTACAAGAGGCAGAATTTTAAATTTTAATGCACCAAGCAATAGAGGTCAGGAAGTGGGCACATTCTTTTGTGGAGCAGCCAAAGATGGGAACAGTTTGTCTCACAGTATAAAAGCAAGCAGAAGCCCTCATTCATTCAAGAAGAATCTGAAAAGATACCTTCAACAGGAAGCCTCTATTAGAGATGCTGATGTATCTTTGTACTACTAGACACTTTCAAGTCAATGTTAGTTTTAAGTATGTTACCAGCAAACTAATATTCTTTATTTATTGTATTCTTGTGCTTGCTAATTGATATAAGTTAAGCTAAGATTACCTTTAGAATAAGGATGACTAACCCCCCTTGCGCCAGCTTATCCTGATCCCATAAGAAGGACCCCAACTGAAATACGCTCCAGCGGCCTTATTGGGTTATCCTGGGTTGGTTTCAGGCATGGCTGGTACCTATAAACACTTGTTTCAATGTTTAAGGTGCCACTTTGATTGTATATGCCTAACCAAATAAACTTATTATTATTTTTATTATTATTAGTGTATTATTGTTATTGTATGATTGGCTCTATTGAATACATTTATGTGAAGCTACAGAACATGGTAAATGTTTTTGGCATATCAGATAGAGCCAGGATTCCGGGGGCTTGAATGGTGAGGGAATGGAAGCATGACCCATAGGATTGGGCAAATTTGGGCTGTCAGGACGTTGCTTCTCCTCACCCTGTCGTAGGGTGGGAAAAGAGGTCCGGATGATGATGATGATGATTATTGTATCTATTTCAGCTTCAGGAAGGCATTTGATACCACATGAGAGGTGGAAATGGAACTAAAAAAATATTGGTGATATTGAAGGTGATTTAGTGAGGTGGATGAGAAGTTGCCTTACTGGCTCACAATTGAGAACTAGATTATTAGATAAGTTTTCATCATGGGAAGGAGTAATATGTGCTGTGCTCCTGGGAGCAGGATTGCCATCTTTAATGTTCCTAATACTGTACATATATGTAAGTGATATGCCAAATGTGGTTCAGTCATATATAACTGTTTGCTGATGATGCAAAAGTTATGAAAAAAATTGTAGGTGAGACAAGCTGTAGGGAGCTCCAAGAGAACCTGCGTCAACTACATTGGTGGAGCCAGGATTGGAAGATTGAATTTAACATTAGTAAGTGTTCTATTTATACACCCTCAGCTGTGACATATGATTGTGATACGTGGAAACTGATAAAATCGATGAAAAATCAACTAATCATTTCACAGAGAGCAATGGAAAGGTCAGTGTTGGAAATATCTTTAAGAGACAGGAAAAGATCAACTTGAGTGAGAGAGCAAACTAAAGTCAGACATTTTAAAAGAACAGAAATGGTGGTGGACAGGCCATGGAGCAAGAATAAGGAATAACCGTTGGAGCAAGAGGCTGACTTACTGGACTCAGGAGACTGTAGGTGTAGCAAAAAAATAAATAAATAAATAAATAAAAAAGTAAAAAAAATAGAGCCAGACAGGAGGTGGGGAGATGAGACACAGAAGTTTGCAAGCAAAACGTGGCAGAGATTGGCTCAGTTGAAGAATTCGCGGAGAATGTTCAGGGAGACCTTTGTTCAGCAGCGGACGTGCAATGGCTGATGATGATGACGAATTGTTCTGTGATTGAGGTGGATGTAAGCAAGGGAAGACCTAAATTGGACCATAAGATGAGGATGGAAGACATTGCCAAGGCAGCACATGAGAAGGCTTTAGGCATAATATTAAAGCAGGGATTATCACCAGAGAACCATATAAATAAGAACCAGCAGAGCATACAGGCTTGTAATTAATATAAGAACAGCATTTAAATATGAGGGAAGTAGGCAGCACTACACCTGATATAGTGCTGCCTACTTCTTCCTTCACCTTCATCATTCTTTTTTTGTGCCTGTCCTCCCCTCTTCTTATTTCTCCCATCATTCCAGTCACTCTTTATGACTCTTCTTACATTTTCAGGTGGATTTGCATTGAGTGACATGCCTAATGGTTTCCTGTAAGCTGGGAAATCTTTTACAGCCATGGGTGGTAACCATATAACCAACCTATATGTGTACCCTATGTGTCAGCATGTGGGTTGGTGGAGGGTTAGTGCCTTTCCCTGTTAAAATGACCAACTCAAAGACAAACGGCCACCCCGTATGGGGTTATGGCAACTGACTGTAGATAGATAGAAGATATGCTAAATAGATTGATAACAGCATTGGTAGGACGTAGATTAAAGTATGCTGCAGTTATGTGGTCTCCCCACTTAAACAACATATCAGTGAATTAGAGAAAGTGCAGAGAGTGGCTGAAAGATGATACCAGATTTAGAGAATTTCAATATGAGGAGAGGTTACAAAGGCTGAAATTACCCACGTTGCAGGAGAGAAGAGACAGAGGAGACGTGATAATGATGTGAAAGTGGATGCGTAGTACTGAAAAGGTTGATAGAGATGGTTATACCATAGGGAACAGGAAAAGAACGTGGGGACGTATTTATAAACTAAAGCTTCCTGGGTGCGTTGGTGATGTAAGAAAATATAGTTTTCCAGTTAAAAGTATAATTAAATGGAACCAGTTAGATAAAAGTGTAGTAAGTGCTAAGAATATCCATACTTTCAAGGAAAAATTGGATGGTCTCAGTGCTGAAAACAGGACAAAATGAGTACTGTATAGTCTTGTATTCAGATCCTGTAAAATACAAATAGGAAAATACATCGTTCTTGTTAATGAATTAAGAACCACTAGTAGTCATTCAACTATTTCATGGTTTTGCTATCAACAACCCAGCAGCTTAGAACAGTGGCTTGGCCTTGATGACCAATACCATAGTTGCTTAAGGGATAGGTGCAATAATAAGAGTGTAGGATTATGAACCAGAATTGTAAATGGAAAAGTATGATATTAGTATTAGTATGATTCAGTTATAATATTTTCGATGCTTCGGAAAAGAAAGTAATTCTGGGAATCTGCTCATTTTCATGGAAATAAAAATATTACAGTACAGTATTTCTTGGGAGCTGCAGGGCTTGGTGGATTAGTTTGGAAGAGTATGTAAGAAACAGAATCTAAAGGTGAATATAGGGAAGAGTAAAGTTATGGTCTTCGAGAGAAGTGAAGTCAGTGAATGTAGAGTGAGATTGGATGAGGAGGAAATGGAAAATGTGAGTGCGTTTAAGTACTTGGCTAGTGTGATGAGTAGGGATGGAAGGTTAGAGGGTGAAGTGCTTGAAAGGATAAATAAAGGAAGAAAGGTTGCTGGATCCTTGAAACAGCGATAAGAAACAGGGAAGTGAGCATGGAAGTGAAAAAGTTACTACATGACAGTATTGTGATACCAACTCTAACGTATGGAAGTGAAGCTTGGACCTTGTTGGAAGGACACAAGGAAAGAGTGAGGGCTGTGGAAATGAGTTATTTGAGAGGAGCATGTGGAGTCACATGGAGAGACAGATTGACAAATGGGGGAAGTGAAGGATCGTTGTGGTGTGGATGTGGATGTGATAGGAAGCGTTAAGAGAAACACATTGAGGTGGTTTGGCCATGTGGAGAGAATGGAGAGTGAGACTAACGAGGAGAGTGTATGTGAGTGAGGTGGAAGGGGGGAGAGGGATGGGGAGGCCAAGGATGAGATGGAGGGATGGAATGGAGAGGTATATGAGAGAGGGGGGGGGGTGAGCTGGGAGCAGGGCAGTGAAATGGCAGGGGACAGGGCGACATGGAGGCAATTTGTTTGTGGCCACCCCTTACAGGATTAAGGCATTTGGCAATAGATAGATTGATAGATTTCTTGGGAAAGCATGGTCTTTTATTGGATTAGGGCTTCTGGCTGTAGGTAGATAGAGCCTGGGAAAGAAGCCCTAGTTATTAGCAGATTTCCTTCATACAGTAGAGCATCCCAGTTTTTATTTACATATGCATCACTGTAGTATGCTTACATCATAAAGATAACATTTTAGTTAGTATATGGAGTAACCCACACTGTTTCCTTGCAGGTGTCATATGTCCTTGATACCCTGTACAATACCCCATGCAAAATCCTACACATAAATCATGGTCATGAGTTGCAGCAGCACACCGACACAATCCTGCAACACTTCAAGCAGCGTGGGTCTCCAATTATGATGGGTGGAGATTCTGATGCATCATCCAAGGGCATCATGGGAATCTGTCAAGGCCCTTCACAGACTTGCCTTCTTGTTGTGGTGAGAGAAAAGAAAGAGCGTTGCTTGTATGTTAAATAAATAGGCATACAGTAGCTGGTTAGTTAATAATTTATATGGTAGCAACACTTATTTCACCATAATTTGTGAAGATTCCTCCTTCTTTATGAACTTTAACCTTAGCCTCCTCTCCTGAGTTCATCATGTCTTTAGGAAAGGTATCCCTCAACTAAATCAGGTAATACTGCTTTAGCCAGATGAAAATTCTTAGATATACTTCACTTATGGCAAGGATGAAACATTCTCTTTATATCTCACATAACTATTATAAGTCCATATTACCCATTTTTCTTATTGTTTAGTTCTTAAAGCCTTCTGATGGTGTCTTGTGGGTGTGGGAGAAGTGAGTTATGTGGTAATCTGTGTTGTCTTGTGAGGCAGACAGTTTCTGTTGTAAAGTTTGGATTTTAATATCTTCTGTTCCCTTGTGGAATCTGGTGTTTGTCTGCATTGAGTACGATGTTGTTAAATGTTGTTATGGGCCTGTTAATGTTGGTGATGGCTGTGTTGTTTAATGTGCTGTAGAGTAACAGTCCATTCGCTTAATATGAGAGAGTCTACAATGCATAATGACTAGAGTATGACTGGCGGGAGAGGGTGAAAAAATTCAATACAGTCAGCTCTCACTTAATGTGTGATCAGAGTGCACGAACCTCACATAACATGGAAGGCAATTTTTTAGGCCAGGAAATGGTCAAAATGTGAAAATGACAGATATAATGCGGGTGAAAAAATCCGCCCATTTTTTCAAAACCGTACTACGCTGCAATGATGTGGTTTACGCGGCCTGAGGCCTCAAATTATGGTTTAAAAAGGCATTACATGAAAAAATTGGTCATAACGTGGTGGGAAGAGACATGACGCGGGCAGTGATAGTCATAGCATGGGTTGCATCAGCCAGTGACATACGGCTGTCACATGTCTGTGCGGGGTGTCGTCACAGTCCACTGAGGATTCCTGTCCCGCTTGAACCTACCCTTTTCCCATGCTTTAGCTCCACATGTGCTGTGTGGTATCTTTGCCCTTTTCTTTTTTTTTTGGCCACCTGGGGACCAGTAAGAGTCCTGCCCAGCCTCGGAACCCCACTCCCCCTCCCCCCAACAAACCCACAACCTCTTCAATTCAAGATGAGGAACCCTGCAGTGTTTGTGTGTAATGAAGTCATTATTAGGTAGGTAAATGTCTTGGGAAAAATCCCTGAAAATTGCCCCGAAAGGTGAACTTGGGGCTGGCTTGGGTACCATGTAACCCTTTAACACGTAAACATATGGCTCTGTAACATGAAAGTCTCATAAAGCGGGACCTCCCGTGTACAATATTCGCGTGTTATGTGAGAGCTCACTGTAATTGGTAGTACGCAGGTTGGTTTTGAAAATGCAAAATCAGGGCGCAGAGTGAGGCAAATCCGGTGCTGTGCTGCATAACGTGACGTACTCTTGTAGAGCGCGCAAGGAAGTGACGTTGGTCATGACCTCAAGCCATGGCCATGGATAGTGAAGATCCACTGATCAGAAACAGAAGCGGAAGCCTGGCAGCCTTTGACAAGTTTAAAGATCAAGCGACGATGAATGAAAACCATAAAGTGAGAGTTCAAGAGGTTCTGGATGCCATAGAAAACAGCCACTGTTACCACCAAGACAGGCTTGCCGAGTAAGTGAACCGAAGGCATCAGACTCTGATCACCACCTTCTTTACTCCATCACAACAAAAAGATCCAGGGCTCTCAACATCAGCCGAGCATGACAATGATGGTGCATCTGTAGTGTCTGCCATGGACATTGAGGGGTACATGACTGATGTGGAGCGTGTTGGCGGTGGTGGTGGTGGTGGTGGAGTGCTGGAGTCGGGCATTGTGGAGGGTGCTGGGACACTGTAACTGTCTCGCCCTGCCTCGGAACCCCATCTCTTCAAGTAAACTAAGCTTTTCCTGCGTAGATTTTAAGGTAAGGGACCATTGTGTGGGTTATGCTTATTGTGTACATGTGTTTACTGTAATGTCTCATAATACATAGGCAAAATGACAGACTAGGGGCTAAAGGAGTGCCTTTTGAGGCTGCTGCCCCACCAATTAGAATTTTTCCCTGTGAGGTTTGTTATTTGTAATGTGCGAAATTTCTAGAAAGCTAGGTCTCCTACTGCCCAAATTCTCACATGGAAAGCGAATGGACTGTGTTCTATTTCTTCAGTGAATTTTGTCCAGTCTGTTTTCTTGTAGTTTGTGTGTGTGAGGCGTGATTATTCTGGTTTGGATTCTGTTTCTTTAGTGCTAATGATAGGGAGATGATTTGTAGCAAGTTTAGGTTCCATTCACCAAGTGCCATTGAGTGAAAATGTTGGCAGACAGAATGTAATGTCTGAGGAGGAGGGGTGTGTGATTTACCTGGTGTGGGATGAGGGTGTATTGTGAGTTGTCATTGAAAATGTAAATGTTGTTGAACTGTGAAGCGATGTTGAGGCCTTGGTGGTTGTTTGATTGTGTTCGCATCAGGCAGTTTTTTTTTTTATCGTTAAGTCACCAACAGTGATAAGAGTGAGGTGTTAGGTGTCTGTGTTAGGTGGAGGAGCTGCAGGTTATATTGCACTGGTGTAGCATGAAAAGTGTCAGGGGGAATGTAAATGTTAAAATTGTTGATTTCTTGTTTGCGACTAGATTGGACACTGATTGACTATTTCTAATGTTTTGTCATTCATGAGATGTGATTGTATAGTTTGTGTTGTGTCTTTGTAAAGGATTGATGGGTACGAGTAATTGTATGTAATGAGGCCTCCTCCTTGGCCCTCATTTCTGCGTAAATGAATGTGTGAGTAGTGTCCAGTTTGTGGGGTATGTTCTGTGTGTGTGTGTGTGTGTGTGTGTGTGTGTGTGTGTGTGTGTCTTTTATTTCTTGTAGGTGTGCTGTGTATATGTTGTCATTATGAAGGAATTGTTCTATTTCTGATGATTTTTTTGCTGAGGCCATCAACATTAGGGTGTTTCAAAATTTTGAATTTTGTGCTTGGTGAATGCAAACATGCTAATTGAGTTCCATTTCACGGGCAATGACTTCACGCAAACTATGAGCACAACTGCTTGTTGCTATCCAACCTTGCAAGGCCTGCATGTTTTGCCTCTAATGGGAAATCGTTTGTTCAACTACCCATCATTGTGATCAGTGCAGGTCAAATTGAGAAGCTACTGGCTATCCTGAAACTGAGCCCTGGGATGGGAGAGGCGATGGGAAGAGTGTTATTGGACATCGTGAACCAGTGGTCGCAAGTAGAAGACTGGGTGGCCGTCCTCAGCTTTGATATTACTGCAAGCAGTATGGTTGTCCACAGCGAGGCTTGCACCATCATCCAGAACGCCACTGGGAAACCACTCCTTTTCATTGCATGCCGCCACCACATCCACAAGCTTCTCTTCATCGGGGTGTTTGACACGTTCTTCTCCTCCTCTGGCCTGAAAATTCCCTTATTCAGCCAGTTCAAGGATCGCTGTGATATCAACGATCAGCAGGTTTTCAAACCGTTCATCAGGCAGATCATTCTGATCCACAACCTTAGCTCAGTGGTGTCGAACTCATTCCTTTCACGGGACCTCATGTCAGTTCTGTTGATCATCTGAGGGCCAAGTCTGCCTAAACTATAATATATAATACGGCAAGGCCGCAGCCTATTCAAATGTTTAGAGAAGTTAGGTGTGCCTTCTAACCCTTGCAGTGACTTTGGCTTCAGCTTAAAGTTATAGTTAATATTTAAATAAAAGTTTTGTGACATATTTGTTCACCAATAAGTTATTCAGTTGGTGTTTTTATCAATCAGAATATCGGTAAATATTTCCTAACAGTGCTGTAATATTTGTTTACTTGATCATTGAATGTTCCCCATAACTACATTCTGTCTTAGCCTTGAACTTGGACCAATAAACCTGCTGTGTAAGCAAAACCAATCTTCAAACTCTTAAACTGGCATCAGGCACAGATTTCCAGTGATTCTGCAAAGCTCATTTGGAAAGGTTGTTAAAAAAAAAAAAATCACTGACAGCTGGCAGTGCTATCAGAGGAGAGATATTGTAGCCATGTGCAGTTTGCTGCAAGAGTGTGGGAAGTAACTCCATCTTATTCATTGTTTGTGATAAGTGAGTGCACAAGAGATTGATTCTGTCAGATACATTTATGTGAAGCTACAAAACATGGTGAATGTTTTTGGTGTATAAGATAGAGCCAGGATTCCAGGGACTTGAATGTTAAGTGAATTGAAGTGTGGCCCATTGGATTGGGCAGATTTGGGCTGTCTGGACATTGCTACTCCTCACCTTGCCCTAGGATGGGAAAAGAGGTCTGGTTGATGATGATGATGATGATGATGATGATGACAAGAGATTTAGTGGTTGTTAGACGTAGTCTACAAAATTATGCTGATTTTGTGTGTCTAGTGTGTAGGGGAGGGTGTACAGAGACAGAGAGGTGAGTAAGGATTAATTTAGCTGCAGAGTCTTGAGTGTGTGGAGGAGTTTTGTTTTCTGGGGGATATGATACATGCTGGAGGTGGGGCTGGAGGTAGCTTGGTGGCAGGAATAAGGAGTGGTTGGAAGGTCAGGGAGCTGTTGTCCCTCTTGAAGTTGAGAAGGCTTGCAGTCCTTGTATGCAGCATGTGTTAGGAGTGTAATGCTGTATAGTAGTGAGACCTGGGCAGTAAAGGAGGAAGATATTCATTGCCTTAGATATAGAGATAATGATTAGGTGGATGTGTTGTGCATCCTTGAATGACAGGCCTGGGATGGGGGGTTAGGCTTGCAAATGAAGAGTTGAGAGGAAGGATGGGACTTGAATGTATTATTGTTGTGATGAGAAGAAGATTGAAAGAGTTTGGACATGTAGAAATGATGGAGGATGACACCAGCGTGCAGAGGGTGAGAGAGGTGAATCTTGAGGGTAGAGTTGTGAGAGGCAGACTGAAAAAGACCTGAGATGAGGTCATACAGTGTGATCTCAGGGAGAAGGGGCTGAATGGAGAGGCCACTAGAAATTGAGCAGCATGGAGAGCCACCATTAGGTGACCAAGGCCAATGCTTGCAAGTATTGTGGAAACTTTGTAAATGGGAAAAAAAAAGAGAAAAGTCCAAGAAACTATGAGGCAAGGATTATTTCAGAGTATTTCAAGAATGCGGTGCAATAGAAAAGTTAAGAAGATTTTATACAATACTTTAGATATTTTTTTAGTTGCAGGAGCATCTTTAGGGAGAGTTCTGTCTGTCTGTCTCTCACTAACAACTTGAAAACAAATTGTTTTTCTCCCGTAGACTTTAGGGACTCTAGCAGAGCCACAATACATCATGCCACCCTTTCACATCACACCATACCAGAGTCCCTGAAGCTCCTGAATCTGGTACTTTAGTACTTGTTTTACGGTACTGTAACCCCATTATTGGAAATGCAGACCCCTCTTTAAAGGTCATCAATATAATGCTGTTTTCATTTCATTGTTGCCACAACCATATGGTTTTTATTCATCATCAGGGAGACCTGTCAGAGTGAAAAGTTATTGCCAGAATATTGTGTTTAGCTTAGGAGGTACCCTGTCTCTGCAGGAGTTAAGTACTGTATATGGATACAGTAGGACAGTATGAAAATAGTTTATCAGGGTGTTTACACTCACTTGATGTAGTGTTGCTCTTCAGTGACAGCCCTTTCCTCTCTTCCTTCTTTCTTCCTTCCTTCCCCTTTTTTCTTTCATTCTCTCCTCTTTCTTCTGTCTACAGGTGATTCTACACTGAGTGATAAGCCAAATGGCAAATGACTTCCTGTACACCAGAAAACCATATACTATGCTGGGTGGTAACCATATATCCAAATTATGGCTCCTGGTGCTTTAGTGGGTAATTAAGGCACACCAACTGGATTGAGCTGTGCAGGTTTATATCCAAGGGGTGTTTGGGGTTTATTGCTCACATAATGGCACTCAGGGATGAGTGAGGCTGGTCACTTTCATCTTAACCCTTTAACTGCGGGTATTGTTTTGGTCTGACTGTCCTCTCCCGCGGGGGTTTCAGCCAAATGTAAACAAACCTTTAAACCTTAATAACTCTGCACAGAATAAAGCTAGAGAAAAAAATAAGGTACCATTAGAAAGTACTAACCTTCAGCTTTCCATTGATGTAGGTTTCATGACTTTGTTGACTTTCACAGGACGGGCAGTGCCGTTAGAAGTGAGGGGTGTAAAATCACTATTTTTCGCTCACACATCATTACCTTCGCTCATACACCATTACCAAATGCCAACCTCATTCTGATAATAATACTATAAACATATATGAACACTGCACATACGATAAACACCCACTCTGTGTTCACTGAGGCAGGTAAAAGGCACTGTAATTACCTGCACTTCACTGCCACATCAGCGGTGTTGTAATCACTATTTTTCGCTCACACACCATTACCAAATGCCAACCTCATTCTGATAATAATACTATAAACATATATGAACACTGCACATACGATAAACACCCACTCTGTGTTCACTGAGGCAGGTAAAAGGCACTGTAATTGCCTGCACTTCACTGCCACATCAGCGGTGTTGTAATCACTATTTTTCGCTCACACACCATTACCAAATGCCAATCACATTCTGATAATAATACTATAAACATATATGAACACTGCACATACGATAAACACCCACTCTGTGTTCACTGAGACAGGTAAAAGGCACTGTAATTGCCTGCACTTCACTGCCACATCAACATGTGTTGTCACTCACACAGCTGGACAGATACTGATGCGTGCTTGGTCAGGGGTGGGGTGGGGGGCCCAGGGGGTGGGAGGTGGGGCCCCAGGGGGGGGAAGAGGGAGGTGGGGGTCGGCTGGAGTGAAAGAACTTAATAGCTACTCTCCCTTGAAATAATTGTCGCACGGAAAAAACGCGGGGTATTCAAAATATTCACAAACATTCGAGAATGACACCCGCGGTTTGGTCCAGTTTTTGCAACGTCATTCTGGAATGACACCCGCGGTTAAAGGGTTAAATGTCAGGACCAACTTGCCTAACCTTGGGCCCCTATTCTGCTCATGGGGCAACACAGAATTAGATGATGATATGATGTAATTACTTTTTTCCCCTTTGATTTGGAGCAAGAATTTCACAGGCTTGATTTATTGGGTCATCATCTTTATTTCTGGTTTTGCATCTGTTGTTCCTATAATTCTAATCAGACGCATTTGGTACATTTCACTGGGTGTTTTTTTTTACCATTGAATTTTTGTACTTTTTTTTGCCTTTGGATTCAACATCACATCATTTTTTGGGTGGGAATAAAAAGTTAGGGGGATGATGATAATAATTATGAGGATGAGGATGATTTTTTTTTTTTTTTTTCCCCTCCAGGATCCTCATTTTTGGGGTGTGGCAGCCAGCAAGAAATCACTCCAGCAAAAAGAGTGGGTAAAATGGCAGCCACTCTCGGATTTTGTACAGGGTTCTTTCTACAACTTGTGCCTTCCTCAGCTCACTGTGGTGGAGATGGGAGGAAAGTGATAATGAACACATTTTTCACTGTTGCTGAAGTTCATCACTTTGAAGGTATGATATTTATTGGTACAGTGGTGTAAATTGAAGGTACATATTCTTAATGTTTTCCTCAGCTCAACCACTTCAGTGTGATGACATATTTTATATTGTATTTTTGTCACCATGTTTTTAGAGCCGTTTTGAGTGGCAGGAATGAGATGTAGCCTTCACTGACCCCTTCACTAAAAGAGGTGTGGTCTAAGTTCAGTAAAATCATTTGTTGGTAACAGGAATAAAATTAAATAAAATGTCATTGCACCAAAGAGCCTTAATTCCTCAGAACTTACCCAGGTCAAAGAATCCTTAATGAGTATATCGGGTAAATTCATACTTAATTTTATTAAGGAGTTTGTCACCTATCCACTGTGAAGAACAAATGGTATTTGACACCATCAGTGAATTTGGAAAATGTTGAAAGGCAGTTATGTAAATTTTAATTGCCCTGAAATAGTTCTTTTTATATACAGTACAGTTGGCCCTTGCTTTATATGGGTATGGTTTACACTAGGCATGCTTTATACAGAACCCCCCAGTCTCTACCCTTCTGCCCTTTATGCTGGCCATTCCATGGTTTATGCAGGAAGAATGTGGCTGTGAACCCTGGATCACCACCTTGTGCTAAAAATGTCTGCTCAGGGATGTGGTCACAGAATGATGACATCATGGCCTTGATGCATGTGCACACACTTCTCTGAGCATCCTTTCCCTGCCCCTTTCACCCTTCATGCCATGTATTGCCCATGAGGCATTAGAATCCTGTGTGATCTTACTTGTGTTGGTTGAACCACAATGCCCCCCAAACAACAGAAAAGCCCTCTGTGTGTTAGCAAGGGCAAGTGGGTGCCACTTACTATTGGAAAAGAAAAGAGAGAAAAAAAAGCAGGATATTCTCAAGCACTTAGATGCTGGAGAACAGGTGATAAACATTGCAGAGTTTTACAAGATTAATGAATCAACTGTTAGAATTGTGCATTTATACTTGGCTTAGGTGGTGCAGGCCATTAGGCCAGGCAGGCTGATTGATTGATTGAAATCTTTGTTGTTGTAAAAGCAGAGCATTACAGTGATGGCTGGGTGTGGGCATGGAGCTAGTGTGTGTCTGTACACACACACACACACACACACACACACACACACACACACACACACACACAGTGAAGAACAACATAAATGTAGATACTGTGGAAATGGGAGAAGGCAGGGCTGAAGTGATATATATGAAATTAGAAACTGGAGAGAATGTTAAGAGAGATATGGCGGTAGTGTATGTTCCCCCAAAGACGAGAGCTTGGAAGGATGACGAATACCATGAGATGTTGTCAGATATGACTATCTGTTTGCAAAAAATAGTTGAGAAAAGCAATAATATAATTTTAGTGGGTGACTTTAACTGTAAAGAGGTGAACTGGGAGGAATGGTACTCGGGAGGTGGCGAGGATTCATGGGGCACTATGTTATTAAATATAATAATGAATAATGTGATGACGCAATGGGTCAAAGAAGAGACACGGTTTCGAGGTGAGGACACACCAGCCAGGTTAGATTTACTGTTCACCAAAGAACCCGATGTAATAGAATCATTGAAATATCTCTGTCCTTTAGGAAAAAGTGATCATGTGGTCATTGAGTTCCAGATGTTAATAGGGAACGTCGAGCCAAGAGACGAGCTTCATTGACAGGGAAGATACAACTTTGGGAAAGCAAATTTTACAGGATTGAGAAACTTTTTTGAAAATGCGGATTGGAGAAAATTCAGAGAAACAAAAGAGATACAGAAGAAGTGGGAAATCTTTCTAGACCTCTATAATTTGGGAGTGGAAAAATTTGTACCAAGAGTAAGAGGGAAAGAAAACAGGAAAAAGGAGTGGTTTAATAGAAGGTGTATGATAGCAAAAAAAGAGAGAGATAAGGCGTGGAACAATTGGAGAAAGAGAGGTAACAACAGAACAAAGGAAGAATATAAAAGAACAAGAAATGAATACACAAGAATACGTAGAGAAGAAGAAAGGAATTTTGAAAAAGGTATAATAGACAAATGCAAGGATGAACCCAAACTGTTTTATAGATTTGTTAATGGCAAACTGAAACAAAAGGAAGGAATCACCAAACTGAAAGTAGAAGGAGAGGTCTTTAAGGATGCGGCAATGCAAGCAGAAATAATGAACAAATGTTTCCAGTCAGTTTTCACTAAAGAAAAGGAGCTTGTGGAAGGGGAGGGGGTGATTAGAAATGTTCCTGTGATAAAAGATATAAAAATGGAGGTACAGGAAGTGTATAAATTACTGGAAACTCAAGATGTAAGGAAAGCCCCAGGACCTGATGGAATTTCTAATTGGGTACTGAAGGAATGCAGAGAACAACTGGCGGATAAAATTCACAGTTTAATCGTATGCTCACTGGAAGAGGGGAAAGTGCCACAAGAATGGAAAAGGGCAAATGTGGTACCAATTTACAAGGGAGGAAACAGGGAAGAACCCCTGAATTATAGACCAGTGTCTCTAACCAGCATGGTCGCAAAATTGTGTGAGAGAATCCTGAAAGACAGATGGATAAAATATCTGGAAGAGATGAATATTTTGGCTGAATGTCAGTTTGGATTCAGAAGTGGAAGGTCATGTGTTTCTAACTTGTTGAGCTTTTACTCAAGAGCGACTGACGTGGTACAGGAGAGAGATGGTTGGGTGGATTGTGTGTACTTACTGTAGACTTAGAGAAGGCCTTGACAAGGTACCTCATAAAAGACTAATGTGGAAACTAGAATATATAGGAGGACTGAAGGGGAAACTTCTGGAATGGATGAGAGACTTTTTGAGAGACAGACAAATGAGGACAGTAATGAAGGATAGGATGTCTGGATGGAGGGAAGTAACAAGTGGAGTCCCTCAAGGCTCGGTGTTGGCGCCAGTAATGTTCCTGATTTACGTAAATGATATGGTAGATGGAGTGAAGAGTTATGCAAGTCTGTTTGCTGATGATGTAAAGATCCTGAGGAAGGTAGAGGTTGAGGAGGATTGTAAAATACTGCAGGAGGATTTGGATAGGATACACAATTGGAGCCGGACGTGGGAAATGAAATTTAATGTAAAGAAATGTGAAATATTGGAAATGGGTAAAAGTACCAGGAGGCCATCACTGAATTATTTGTTGGGTAATGAATTAATCACAAAAAGGAGAGAAGAGAAAGATTTGGGAGTGCTGGTCCAAGATAGTTTGTCACCAGAAAAGCACATTAACAAGATAGTTGGAGAGACTTATAAACTCTTGACTAACATAAGAGTAGCATTTCATTATATGGATGAGGAGATGATGAAAAAATTGATAGTGGCAATGATCCGCCCCAGGTTAGAATATGCAGCGGTAGTGTGGTCCCCACACAAAAAGAAAGATATAAACAAGATTGAGAGAATACAAAGAACAGGAACCAAGATGGTCCCCAGTCTGACAGACCTGTCATACAGAGAGAGGCTGGAAAAACTGGATTTGCCTTCCTTAGAGGAAAGGAGAAAGAGGGGAGACATGATTGCAGTGTTCAGGACCATGTTGGGAGTAGATAAAATTGACAAAGAAGATCTGTTTGTATGGGATAAGAGAGCAACAAGAGGACACGGAATGAAATTGAAAAAGTCAAGCTGCTTGAAGGATATCAAGAAATATAGCTTTCCTTACAGAAGTATAGACTTATGGAATAGCCTGGACAAAGAGATTGTCCAGTCTAAAAACTTAAACGAGTTTAAAGCCAAATTTGACTTATTGAGAAACAGCGATGGAAACCCACGAGCATAGTACATTCCGTGTATATCACAATTAGGTATAAATACTTAAATATTGGAACGACTTAGACAAAGAGGTAGTGCATGAGAAAAACATTCATGTGTGTAAAGGTAGACTTGATAAATGTGGATATGGAGACAGGACAACATGAGCATTGCTCAATTCCTGTATACTACAAATAGGTAAATACACACACACACACACACACACACACACACACACACACACACACACACACACACACACACACAGATGGATGCACTTTCTTCTCTGTTAAAAGTGCTGTTTTCACATTATGTTAGATTATGCAATGCATTTGTGACTTGTAATGATCGATGTCTTTCACACATGCTCGAAGTAACTGATGCATTGTAGAAATGAACATTGTATGTAAACAGTGTCAACTGATCAGATTGTTTACAGTGGTCAGGTGATAGGAGATTAATGTGTGTTTTTGCAGCACCACTGAGCCTAAAGAGCAAAGCCCAACTTAAGCTTCAAGTCTCGCAGAAATGCTGCATTAGTAATCTCTGGTACTGTGTGAGAGTGAGTTTAAATTCCTCTGTTGTTACCATTATTCTTGTGTAGTCTGTACATAGTATGTGTAATGATGATCAGTGTGTGTTCATGCATGCACTTGATGGCAGTACAGCTGTAACAACTGAAATGAAACTTAACAAATTAATCACTGGACTGGCTGAGATTCGATCTCAGACCCTCGTGCATGATACGCATGCACGTTACCAATGAGCCAAAGAGAGGATCCCCGTTTTTCCTCTAAGCAGCGCGGTCTTTTATAGACCCCATTACATCCTTCTTTTCTCCTCTGAGTGATTGATTTAGTCAGTTTTAAATGCACGGTAGCATAGCATCGGAGGCCACCATTGGGGATGCTGCGGACCACACTGGACGGCTCAACCTTAGGATGTAAGGATTAAGATGCTGTCACCTAACCAACATCATTGCCCTCCAAGCTTCGCCTCGCATCCTGTCGCTGCCACCAATATAATAACTGAAATGAAAATTAACAAATTAATCACTGGACTGGCCGAGATTTGATCTCAGGCCCTTGCGCTTGATATGTGTGCACGTTACCATTGAGCCAAAGAGAGGATCCCTGCTTTGCCTTTAAGCTGTGCTGGCTCTTTTAGACCCCATTACACAGCTTTCAGTAAGAGCCATACTAGGGACTTCATAATAATTTTTGGAAGCCATCCTCCACTTTAGCAACGTAACAGTGTACTTTATGGAACTGTTTACACAAAATTCGTTTATGTGGGGACCATATTATCCACATTACCCATATAAGACAAGGGCCCTCTGTATATGTTAATTGCCCTGACATTCATCTTAAAGTCACTCTCATCTTAAATGACGGGACCATCTGCCTAGCCGCAGGCTCCTACGCTCCTCATGGGGCAGTGTAGGTTTGGATGATGGTTGGATGGATGGATAATTGCCCTGACATTGTTCTTTGTATTTATTGCCGGAAAAAATTGAGCTCACTGAAACTGCTGAATGCCAGATGAGGAAAGCATGGACTCTCTTTACATATTAATATACAGCAAGCTCGCCCCGAACGCTGGGTTTCATTCCAGCCGTGGCGTGTTCAGCACGAAACCGTGTAAGTTTTAATTACTGTACAGTACTCCTTATTTTGCTCCCTAGACCCCCTAAATGTGGTGTTTTGCTGTTATCTGCCATTGGTAATCAATATGAAGCACTTTAAGTGGTTAGAAGGTTTATTTAATGTTATAACTTACAAATACAGTACTTCACAGCAAAACTTCAACATACAAATATGTAAACACAAGGCAACATTCTGATGCCGATTGGTTTTGGGACAATTTGCCGTCACAACAGTAACAAGATAATTCGCTGTCATTAATGAAGACAACTATGGGTGACACTAGAATAATATTCAAAGGCGACTACAGCCAGGAAGAAACAAGCTAATTATTGACTAAAGGTGCAAATTGTCCTGACGGGCAATCGTCCATGATTTGACGGGGAATTGTCTCATGGCGAATTGACTTAACGGCGAATTGACCCGGAACCCACCGATCATGGGTAATCATATAAATCAGGGTAACTGGTTACAAGGCTTTGTTTAATGCATTAACTTTATTTAAGTGCTTTAACTTACAGCTGCATACCAGAACAGTAAATATTTAACTTTCAAATACAGTACTGTGAAAAAGCAGTACAGCGAATCTTTAATGAACAAATAAAAAAGGCAATATTCCGACGCCTGTCAGGTAAACTGGTTATAAGAATTTAATTTTTGCTTTAACATTATTTAATAGTACTATAACTTGCACATACTGGTAAACTTACCAGAACAGTACATTGTAATGTAAATATTTAACTTACAAATACAGTACTGTGGAAAAGCAGTACAGCAAATCACGTGATCACAACAAACTGTTCGTGCTGCACTGATGTTCGAGGGTTTGGCCTTTCAAATGCCTCTCTTTTATAAATTTATAGTTTTCGTAATGGTTCTTTGATCTTACATTGTCTTATACGTATCCCAGCACTTACCGCTTATAATTGCGAGTGCGTTTGGCGAGAACGTGTTCAGGGCGAGCTTAATTATTTAAAAAAAAAAAAAAAAAAATACCAGTAGCTGACTGAGTAAGGATAATAGAGTACAGTATTTTAGGATCTTTTTATTTACAGTACGAAGAAAAACAGTATTTTAGGGAAACTAACTGCTAGCAACAGATCTTTGGTGTTGCACTTTAGTAATGTGCATCTACTGTATTTATTTATTTATTTACAGTATTGTACTATCTAGAGGTAGAATAGAAGTTTATAATAACAATGAATAAAACTACCTGTAGCCATTTTCATGTTTTTCCATATTTATCCCTTCAGTTGTATTACTGGTACAGTATGTGGGCATCTGTTATGATGTACATGAAGTCTGTGTGATATGTTGCATTTCATATATTGTTTCCAAGTTCGTAGTACAGTGATCCTTTGGTTGTTGCTCATATTCAATACCACACCCAGCACGTGATAATAAAATTGAACGATGATGAGAGCACAGAACAGATTTATTTTAATTTATACTGGGCACCCCACTTGTAAACCCAAATTCTACCTTTTATAACAGTTTGGGTGGGGGCACCCACCACCCATCATCCACTCATTCGATGTAGTTCTGCTCTTGGGTGACTGCCCTTTCCTTCCTTCCTCTTCTTTCTTTCCTTCCTTCCTCTTCTTTCTTTCCTTCCTTCCTCTTCTTTCTTTCCTTCCTTCTTTCCTCTTCCATCTGTCTGTGGGTGACTACCCTGAGTGACAAGCCAAATGGTTTCATGTACACCAGGAAACCATTTATGTACTACTATGGGTGGTAACCATAACACCATTAATGGTGCCTGGTGGTTTAGTGGGTAATTATGCTCCAATCGGATTGAGCCAGTGCAGGTTTATATCCAAGGGGTGGTTGGGGTTTATTGCTCACATAATGCCACTCAGGGATGAGTGAGGCTGGTCACTCTTATCTTAAATGTCAGGACCAACTTGCCTAGCCCTGGGCTTCTATGTTCCTCATGGGCAGTGCAGGATTAGATGATGGATGGATGGATAGATCCCCTAAATTTATGTATACATACTGTTATGTTAAGTATCAGAAACACACTCCCTGGGGGCAGGGTTTTTTTTCAAGAATACTCCCCCAGTATTTCTGCTTGTTGTACCGAGGCGACTAAAAGGGTTGGCGGAGGGTTAGTGCCCCTCCCCGTAAAACAGCTAACTAAAAAGACGAACAAGAAGCCTCGGACAAGGACTGACCAAAAGATGACGACCAGGGCCCAGACAGTGGGCATGGTACGGATCGCGACAGGGAATGTAAGGGGTGCGAATGATGAGGTGAAAGAGAGAGATTGTCCAGGTGCTTGAGGGTGCAAAAGTGTTTGTATGTGGAGTAACTGAAACTAAATGGAGAGGAGAGAGTGTGAGAGAATGGGAGTATGGATGGGATATATGTGCTGGAGTAGGTGAGACTGAGAGGGCAAAAGAAAGAATGTGTATTGTTGTGAGTAAAAGATGGAAGAAGAACTTAAGAAAGTATGGATCGGTTGGCTCAAGGATTGTGTGGGTAAGATTGAAAGTTGGAATACAAATGTGGGCGATTGTGTGAGTGTATGCGCCAACACAAGATCGTATAAGCAGAGTGAGAGAAAGAGTTCTGGACAAATGTGGAAGTGTGCATGGAAAAGTTTGGAAGGAATGAGAGAGTGTTGATTGGTGATATGAATGGAAAAGTAGGGAATGTGAAGGTGGATGGAATAGTTGGTGAGTGGGGTGTGCCTGCTGAAATAGATGAGAATGGCAGTGCGTTTGTGGACATTTATGCCTGGAGGGGGTTGGTGATAGCCAATACCCTCTTCAGGCACAGAATGATCCACGGGTATACATGGCGAGTGGACTTTCTGACCACTACTTGTTGGTGGCCAGAATCAAGATCCAAGTAAGATGGAGGAATAGAAGAAGGGAAGGACGGGAGGAAAGAGTAGTTGCAAAGAGAGTGGAAAGGTTACAAGAGGATGAGAAGAAGGCAGAATATAATAAAGAAGTGGAGGAATGTTTCGGTAAATATGAATTGGAGCAGATGGGGGACATGGAAGGTGTGTGCAGGATATTCACCGAAGAAATATGTGCAGCATGTGATGTGGTGTGTGGGGTGAAGAAAAGACGGAGTGGGGTGCAAGGAACAGAGTGGTGGAATGAAGAGGTGAGACAGGCTGTGGCACAAAAGAAGAAAGCATACAATGAATGGATGAGAAATAGGGACGTGGAAAAAGTTGAAAGGCAGAAGAGAGAGTTATATGTAGAAAGGAAGAGAGAGGTGAAAAGATTAGTAAGAGAGAGTAAGAAGAGAGTGGATGAGGAATTTGAGTGTAAAGTGGAGGGACTGTAACAAAATGTTCTGGAAGGAGGTGAAGAGAGTAAGACAGGGTGGCAGTGAAGTTAGCAGGGGAGTGAAAGATAAAAATGGTAGATTACTAGTGGAGAAGGGAGAAAAAGGGAGCAGATGGAGAGAACACTTTAAGGAACTGTTGAACATAGAGGATGGAAGTAATGCGAGTATGAGTGGCCGGGGAATGGCTGGGAGAAGGAGGGAGGTGAGAAGACAGGAAGAAATTAGTAGGATAGAAGTTGTGGAAGCAATGAAGAAAGTTAAATTGGGAAAAGCCCCAGGAATTGATGGAGTGTGTGGTGAAATGCTGAAGCATGGGGGAGTGATAGTAGTAGAATGGATGTGGAAGATGTGCAGATTGGCCTGGGAGGAAGGTAGAGTCCCGGAGGATTGGAAGTCAGGTATAATTCCTTGTACAACGGAAAAGGGGAAAAAGAAATGTGTGGTAATCATAGGGGCATTTGTCTTCTTAGTGTAATAGGAAAAGTGTATGGTAGGATACTTATTGACAGAGTTAGGGAAAGAACAGAGGAATTAGTTGGAGAAGAACAGGGAGGCTTTAGGAAGGGAAGAGGATGTGTAGATCAGATATTCATTCTTAGAACTCTAGTGGAAAAGTTTCTAGAGAAGGGAAAGAAGTTGTATGTGGCTTTCATGGATTTGGAGAAAGCATATGACAGGGTGGATAGACGAGGATTTTGGAAAGTATTAAGAATATATGGAGTAGATGGGAAGTTGTTGAATGCTGTGAAGAATATGTATGATGGTGCTAAGGCTGCAGTGCGTGTGGATGGTGAACTGAGTGAATTTTTCTCTTTGAAGGTTGGGTTGAAATAAGGATGTGTCATGTCTCCATAGTTGTTCAATCTGTACATGGATGGGGTAATAAAAGAGGTACAAGGTAGGGCAGTGGATGTTGGAGTGGCCCTGATGAGAGAGGGTAGTGTTTGGAAACTCCCTGTACTGTTGTTTGCAGATGATACTGTGTTGTTGAGTGAAGACACAGGGGAGCTGCAAGGCTTGGTGGATGAGTTTGGGAGAGTGTGTCAGAAACGGAATGTAAAGGTGAATGCAGGGAAGAGTAAAGTGATGGTCTTTGAGAGAGGTGAAGTCAGTGAATGTACAGTGAGGTTGGATGGTGAGGAATTGGACAATGTGAAGTAATCTCTCCAATATCTGACATAATAGAGCCAAAGGCATGTCCGGATAGTGATCCTGTCCGGATATTGGGCCCCAGCCTCCTGGACTTGTACTTATGGACCCTAACTCAGAAAAACACCTATACAACTCCCTCTGGACATGCATTGCACCTATTTAAGACCCAAATCACATCAATAAGGGACATAAAAGACTGAAATAAATGCAAAAGAACCATAAAATGAGGTTTTAGAGGTGAGTTTATACAATATTAAACATTCTGGGTACTTACAAGTCCCTGGCTCCTGGACTGGTTTGAACCGCCAGTTTGCAGTCTACAGTTAATCCTCTGCACTCTAAATTCTAATTTCTTAACACTGCACAACACTGTAAATTCCCGTGTGTTCTAGTGGCGAGGTATTGCAGTTTATTCACAAAAAACAAGCACCTGTGGCTTGCACTGCTATAGGCATCTGCTCTTGATCGGAGTTTGGCTGTGACTGTTGATGATGGCGGGGTAACAGAGTTGCCAGATCGCAACGACCACATTACCAATCTCCTCAACTTTCATCACCAAATTTAACTTTTCATTACCAAATTCGTAAAGCTAGCATTTATTCTTCACTAATTATATATACAAGTGGAAATACATGTAATCACTCTCCTTATAATTAACACCATGTTGATTATTTTCACGCTATGTAGGGTAGCAGATTAATCAGAGAGAGCAAACAATCCACTATCTCCATCCTGTGTATCCTCATACATGTGAAAAATCCATTTGGTAATGCATTATTCTGATTCATTACCAAACGAATTTTTCATTACCAAATTGGCCCACATTTGGTAATGAAAAATACCAAATGGCAACCCTGACAGGGGAGGAGGGAAGGGACCATGGTGTAACAGCTGTTCGGCGCCACACGGCAATTTCAAATTACGGGAGGGAAAAAAAGTCAGATTTTTAAATAATTTTTTGCGGTTTTTGGCCCATTTTGGGAATATTGGATCCCGGGATGGTTATGTCCGGTTAGTGGGGATGTTCGGATATTGGGCGTTTGGATATTAGAAGGATTACTGTACGTTTAAGTACTTGGGTTGTGTGATGAGTGAGGATGGAGGTTTGGAGGGTGAAGTGCTTGAAAGGGTACAGCAGGGAAGAAAGGTTGCTGGTTCCTTGAAAGCAGTGATAAGTAACAGGGAAGTGGGCATGGAAGTGAAAAGTTACTACATGACAGTATTGTGATACCAACTCTTGACGTATGGAAGTGAAGCTTGGACGTTGTTGAAAGGACACAAGTCAAGAGTGAGAGCAGTGGAAATGAGTTATTTAAGAGGAGCCTGTGGAGTCACATGGAGAGACAGGCTGACAAATGAGGATATAAAGGAGCATTGTGGTGTGGATGTGGATGTGATTGGAAACGTTAGGAGGAACACACTGAGGTAGTTTGGCCATGATGGAGAGGATGGAGTGTGAGAGACTGATGAGGAGAGTGTATGTGAGTGAGGTGGAAAGTGGGAGAGGGAGAGGGAGGGAAAGGCCGAGGATGAGATAGAGGGATGGAGTGGAGAGGTATATGAGAGGGGGGGAGGGTGAGTTGGGAGCAGGGCAGTGAAAATGGCAGGGGACAGGGTGACGTGGAGGCGATTTGTTTGTGGCCACCCCGTACTGGATTGAGGCGTCTGGCAATAGATAGATAGATAGATGAAAAGGGCACAGCAAAGAAGAAACATGTACTATACTGCCCTGAGATGGGCTTGAGGTAAGGGGTTCTGAGATTTGGGGGGGAGAGCTATTGGTCTTCATGTGTTGGCTTAATTGCTTAAGTAGTGACTCATCTTTTAATCGCTCCGAGCAGTCAGACCAGATTTTTTACCATCATTGTCAGCAGAAACCAGCTCAGGTGTGCGACAACAAAGTTTTTCAGCCAAAAAATGGTTGATAATGGCTGGAGTGCAGATTTTCATCTATCAGTGACCACGAAAACCACCATAACCAAGTGTGCGATAACCAAGGGATCGCTATATTGCAAAATGATTGCTTATCAGAGATTCCGTTGTTGCCTGTAAATGCTGATTTATCAGTTTCCCACAATTTACGATAGCAGTTGTAGGGATAAAGTGATTTTGCAGTACATATAATGAGGACTTACTGTATTATGTAGACACCTGCAAGCTTGTTAACTAGCTGTACACCGGTAAGTTTAATGCAGTTTCAAAATGCTGTATTTGTTTATTGCAGCAAGTGCAGTTTAACGATGCAGTTGGTTATGTAAAAACCCAATGCTAGGCAGGGTTTCGTATCTTGAGGTAGATTTAACATGTATGGGAATGAATTTTTTAGCCTTGGATTTTCCCCCCAGCCAAGTCCTAAACCCACCCAAATGAGTCCAAAAACAAGTTTCTAGCTAACCCAAACCCCCAAATAGCTTTAAAACAAGCTAAACTAAGCCTAAAAGCAGTTTATAACTCACCTAAACCCGAAATAAAATATGAAAATCATAACAAATAAGTATAGAAAAAAATTAGTAAAATATACCTCAAAGTGACAATGTTCACTCCCCTTATGACTAAAACACTTTAATCTAAGTCTTAAAAACAGTTTATAAATCAACCTAAACACAAAATTTAAGTATAAACACAAAATTTAAGTTTAAAGAGGTAAAAAAAAAAATAAATAAAATTGTTATACCGGGGTATGGCCATCGTTCAGCGGGGTAGGGTGGTATTTCTATCCCTATCACTATGCCGGGGTATTGCATCTAGGGGTATCATATCTCAAGGTCTGCCTGTATTTCCTCTTTGTTTATACAGGTTCATGTTAAGTTTACAGTACAGTAGTGCACCAACTTTCGCTACAGCAGGATTCGCGGAATCCACTTTCGCGGCATGCACCAAATATTCCCTAACTTCCACTTTCGCTTGAAAAAAATCGATTTTCGCGCACAAATTTTGGGTTTGGGACAATATTTTGAACTTTGAATTTCCTGCACCGCCCGCCCGCAACCCACCGCCATCTTGAATGACGTCATGTCAACACTCTGTCCACCCATTCCCGCCATTGTGTACGAGCATGCTAGCTCCATTGTGTTGGATTCTCACGGTTCAGTGGCCTCTTCTATACCTGGTAGTGTGGGGAAAGGGCCTGGTGGTGTGGGGGGAGAGCCTGGTGGTGTGCGGGGAGGGCCGGGAGGCAGTGGTGGTGATAAAAAGTGGCCGGGACATTCAAAGTCGGGAGGAAAGGCCAAGGCTAAAAGAGAGTATCGTGTTGGAGTGAAGAAACGGCAGTATAATAATGAAATGAAAAGGAAGATAGTTGAGCACATGGACAAGGGCGCAAAAAACAGTGAAATCTGCCGTATATTTAACTTCCCATCAACATTGCATCAAGTTGCATCTGAGGAGGCAGAGAGAGAGAGTGGTAGCGAGGCAGCAAGAGGTGGCGCCAATACATCTGGCGTGGCTAAATAAGCCCGCCACGCGCCTCGGATACTTACCCCCAACATCCATTAAACACCTCAACCTGGTCTCTGTGGTATGTTTCTCCTCATATAATGTGTACTGTACAGTTTTTATTGTTTGTATCTCACAATGCAATGTACAATAGTGATTTGATGTACTGTATTGCAAGTGAAAGTGAAAATCTGATGTTACTTTAGGATAACTGGGAACCAATTAGCCTTTTTGCCATAAAGACAATGCCCCAACTTTCGCTAATTCCACTTTCGCGCATTATTTTTGGACCCAATTAGGCGCGAAAATTGGTGCCCCACTGTATTTGGTTTTACTTGGGCAAATATATGTTTGGTTCATATACAGCATGGACTGTAGTCTCTTTTGTTAATTTGTATAATTGTAAATAGATTAGATGTATCTGTCTGTCTATAGACAGACACCTCAATCCCATTAGGGGTGGCCACAAACAAATCGCTTCCATGTTGCCCTGTCCCCCGCTATTTCACTGCCCTCCCCTCAGCTCACACACCCCTCTCTCATATACCTCTCCACTCCATCCCTCCATCTCATCCTCAGCCTCCCCCTCTTTCCCCCCCTCCACCTCACTCACATACGCTCTCCTCATTAGTCTCTTGCTCTCCATCCTCTCCATATGGCCAAACCACCTCAGTGTATTTCTCCTTACGCTTTCTATGACATCCACAGCCACACTACAATGCACCTTCGTTTCCTCATTTATCAGTCTGTCTCTCCATGTACCTCCACATGCATCTCTCAGATAACTCATTTCCACATCTCTCACTCTTGACATGTGTCCTTCCAACAAGGTCCAACTTTCACTTCCATATGTTAGAGTTGGTATCACAATACTGTACTGTCATGCAGTGACTTTTTTACTTCTATGCTCACTTCCCTATTTCTTACTACTGCTTTCAAAGAGCCAACAACCTTTTTCGTTGCTGCATGCTTTCATGCACTTCATCCCCCAAACTTCCATCCTTACTGTCACGCTGACCCACATCTTCGCTGCGCGATACGGGTATTTTTCTTTGATCACTCTGTGTAAATACACTTTTCATGGAAGATTGTTGGTTTTGGTGTCATTTTAAAGCTGAATAGTTGTTCTTTATTGTAGTACAGTATGTTCAGAATAGGAGAACAAAGAAAATAGAAAGTCAAAATGACGAGTTGAATTTAAGCCAAATCCAGAAATTTTATTCCTTGCCATAAAAAAATATTTGGCAAAAAAACTAATAAAGATACTAAAATCTGGTTTAAACCATGCAAAACTACAATGAATTACCTTAACAATGATGTATAGAGTATGGTTACTTGTGCATTTTATTGCATGGTAAAGCAAAAGGAAAATGGTGCACAATTTTTTATGAGCCAGCTGCATATTCACTTCGTGATCTTTTTCTTTGAATAATCAGTGTAAATTCACTTTTTATGGTAGGATGCTGGTTGTTGTGTTATTTTGATGCTGAATAGTTGTTCTTTATTGTAGTATGTTCACAAAAGGTAAACAAAGAAAATAAAGTCAGAATGACAAGTTGAAATTAGGAAAGAACAAAAATTTTCTGCCTTGCCATAGAAAAATATTTATTAAAAAAAAAAATAAAATGAAGACATATAAGTCTGGTTTAAACCATGCAAAACTACAAAACTACTGTCCGCCACGCACAGAGCAAGCATTCTCCGACACCATGCCTGAGTCTCTTTGTTATGACATGTAAACGTGATTTATGGCAAAAATTTACAAAAGTATCTTAAAATGACGCATAAATGCATCATCTGGATCTCTGAGGTTGGATTTGAAATGACGCAAAAATGTGTCATCAGAATCTCAAAGGTTTAAATGCACTAACATTTTCCGTTTCCTCATTATCCAACCTCACTGTATATTAAGTGACATCATTTCACTCAAAGACCATAATTTTACTCCCCCCTACATTCACCTTTAGATTCCGTTTCGTACACACTCTCCCAGACTGATTTACTAAGCCTTGGAAATTTCTCCAAATGTTCTGGAAGTCAGCCATCACAAGATTCTTTTGAGTTCACCAAGATATACTTTTGTTAGTTTCACTCACTGTGTACTTTCTGATAATTTCCACAACAGTGCAGAGTATATGTAGAACTTGGTTGATAAAAACTCACTGTAATGACTTTAAGCCTTTGAATCAGTTGATTTATTTTTTTGGTTCAGTTTTGCAACCTCTGAGGATTTTGTTAATCCTAGAGGAGACCTTTTGTAGTTAAGAGGTCAGTGAAAGTTATATCTACTGCCCTTAGCTCAGAAAGACTCTGCTAAACCATCTGAATGTAGCAAAATTGAAATAAGGATATGTAAGTGGATTGAAGAAGTAACAGCTTTACATAATAGACAGACATGTTTGGACAGTGTTTCTACAAATTTTAATCTGAGAGTGACCTGAGTTAGAGAGAGTAGGATGGGGCAGTAGCTATAGCTTGGAGTGATTAAAGATGTGTAGAGGAAGGAGTAGAGGGGAGATTAAAACAAGGAACATGTTGAACGTGAGCAAATATGAATACATTGAGAATAAAGAGTAGTGTATAACAGAATATGTAGTATATCAAATCTAGACATACTGGTTATAATGGTAGGGGAAAATTTTGATCCTAAAATGTACACTATATTCCCAACATATAAATATTTATTGTGAGACTTCAATTTCAAAGCTGTAAAAAAAAAATTTTTGTTGCATTTTAAGATACACATAGCAGTGAAATTTGGTTACATTTACAGCATACTTATTCTGAAAAAATGAAGGACTTTTTTTTTTTTTTTTTTTTTTTTTTTTTTTTGTGTGTGTGATTTTTTGTTTTGTCATGAAATACAGCAAACTTGTTTTGTATATAAAAATGAATTGCAATATTTGAAAGCCATGTAATGAATTACAGCAGAACTGTTACTGGTAATTATCTTCATCATCATCATCCAGCCAGACCTCCTTTCCCAACCCAAAGTGGGATGAAGTAGGGTCCAGAGAACTAGAAAAAAAGCTTTATATAATTTGATGCTGACCAAAGTTTGCCCATACGAATCATCCATACTTCCATTCACTCACCATCCAAACACCCAGAGTCCTGGCTGCACCTGATAGGTCAAAAAACATTCCGCATGTAGCTTCATACTCACTTATCAGCCAGAGTTAGTCCGATGATTTTCATGTTAAAAAGGGGTGCCCAACTCTGGTTATACACTCCTCCACTCAGAATTTATCCAGTCAGCTTGATCACTTGTCAGTTCCCTAGCTTCATTAGCTCCTATATTTCTTTTTCTCATGAACTTATTTACCATACAGTATCTACCCACTTTCTACCACATCTCCCACCTTCAGATTCACTCAGATATACCCTTTTCACCACTCTATTAATTCCCATTCTCTCCACCTGCCTGTACCATCTAAGCACACTCTCTTTAATTCTGGTTCTGGTGTTCACAGACTTTCCTCTGCATCTTTCATGAATCACATTACAGTATTCTCTTTCCTAACCTTTCACTGCATTCCACATACAGCCTACAACTGTCCCATCTCCACTGCTGTTAATCATGACTTTTCATTTTCATGCCACACCACAGCCTCACACCCATATGTTCGAGTAGGCACTAAACTCCTTCATGGAAGCCTCTTGTAGCCACCACACTCAGACCTCTGCTTCTTACCAAGGCCTTCATAGCACCAGCTACTTTCCTTACCTTTGCCACACTACTTTCCACTTCTTTTGCCACTTTACCTATCTTTTCTATTACTGCACCCAAGTACTTAAACTATTACACCAGTTTGTCTCTTTCCATTCACTATAACATCACACTTGGAACACCTCTCTCAACAACCATCACGTTACTTTTCTCTGCATGTACCTTCAAGGCACGGTGCTTGCATACATTTACGAAACTTTACACCAGTCTGCCAAGCTGTTGTACTCATATTTGTTTGCACAGCATCATCTTAATACATTAGTTTTCAGATAATCCATCCTTCACCATTTATTACAACTCCATTCCTCTCTCCATCACTCAAGTGTTTACCTCTCTCATAAGTACACCATCTATATATATACAGTATTGAACAACCATGGGGACACTGCACAACCATGTCTTACACCAACATTTACCTTGAACCATCCACTCAGATACCCACCTACCTGTATGCATGCTTCAGTACCTTCATAAAAGTTCTTAATGGCACTTAGCAGAGTACCATCTACACCATAAATACATTACAGTCCTTTTCACAAGCCTTCACTATGTCTCACTGCAAACACTTGATCCACAAATCCTCTACCACTCCTTAAGTCACCCAGTTCATCACTCACCTGGTATTTTGATGTACAGTATCTCTTGCCTTCTGTATGATATTTCTTCCGTATACCTTTCCTAAAACACTCAGGAACTTATTCCATAATAATTTTTGCACTCTATTCTCACCATTATTCATGGACAGTACAATCACAGCCTTTTTCCACTCTGCTGGTTCAGTTTCACTCATCCATACCTTCACACATATCTCAAACAGACACTTCATTCCCCTCTTTCCATGACACTTAACCATCTCAACATACACCTCATCAACTCCCACTAGTTTTCCATTCTTCAATCACTAGTTATGACCCTAGGGAAATCATGAACAAATAAGAAAAAATATATATAATTTTTCAGTTAGTCATATCAGTGTTTACGGTTAGTTATTCATTCTTAGTTTTCCCAATATTCACTTCATGTCCACAAACATCTTGCCAGCCACTCAGATTGGAAACAAACAAGGTCTTTCTGTCTATCTACTGCGAGGCACTTTATTCCGGTAAGGGGTGGCCACAAACAAATCGCCTCCATTTCGCCCTGTCCCCTGCCATTTCATTGCTCTTCCCCCAGCTCACACCCCCCTCTCTCATATATCTCTCCACTCCATCTCCCCACCTCATCCTTAGTCTCCCCCTTCCCCCTCCCCGTCCACCTCACACACACATTCTTCTTGTTAGTCTCTCACTCTCTGTCCTCTCCACACAGCCAAACCACCTCAGTGTATTTCTCCTTATGCTGTCTATCACATCCACATCAAACAAGGTAATAAGGTAATTATATGTTAAAGTTCAGTGAACTCTTAGCTTCCCACCATGCACATATATTGTATTATTTATAAAGGCTCCTTCATGATTGCATGCATCGACCTTGATCACCTGATGGCAGCTTTCCACACTGCTTAGTCTCTGGCAGCCTCCCCATTCAGTTCCTTATCCCTGAGGTCACACTTTATGACCTCATCCCAGGTCTTTTTCGGTTTGCCTCTTTCAACCCAACCTCCATTATTCACGCTTCTCACCTTCTGCACGCAGTTGTCATCCTCGATCCTCTCAACATGCGTAAACCATTTCAGTCTACCCCTCCTCATCACAACACTAGTACATTCCAGTCTCACCCTTTCTCTCAACTATTTAGTTGCAATCCTAGCCCCTCCAGGCCTCGTATTCAAGGACACACTACACACCCTTCTAATCATTGTCATTTCTGAACATTTGAGCCTATAAATATCCTTTCTTTACTGACCAGGTCTCGCTACCATAGTGCATTACACTCTAACACATTCATATACATATTGCTTTGTGGTAGGTGGGGGGGCTCCCACCATCCATTCACTCGATGTAGTGCTGCTCTTTGGTGTCTGTCCTTTCCTTTCCTCCATCCTTCTTTCCTTCCATCCTCTTCTGTCTTTCATTCCATCATTCTTCCCTCGTCCTTTTGCCTGCATGTGACTTTACTCTCCCTCTTCTTTCCTTGATTCTTTCTGCTTCCTTCCACCTGTGGATGACTCTACACTGAGTGACAGGCCAAATAGTTTCCTGTACACCAGGAAACAATTTACTATACTGGGTGTTAACCATGTAACCAAATTTTGACGCCTGGTGGTTTAGTGGGTAATTACGGCACTCCAGTCAGATTGAGCTGGTGAAGGTTTACATCCAAGGGGTGATTGGGGTTTATTGCTCATGTAATGCCACTCAGGGATGAATGAGGCTGTCACTCTCATCTTAAATGTTGGTACCAACTTGCGTATCCCCGGGCTCCAATGCTCCTTGTGGGGCAGTGTGGGATTGGATGATGAATTACATAGGGTAGGAGCGTTAGTATCCAATCAAAAAGTGCCATGTATTTATTTTGATCATATACTTCAGCTTGAACTAAGTGCAAAAGTAATTTTGTTTACCCCTCAAATCCTTCAACAGTCACTAAAGTTTATATCAAGAGCAATGCCAAATATCTGTGGAACATTATTTTGCATATACATATATATATGGTATGTGATTGGAGTTAATGGTAGTACCGCCAAGTTCAATCACTTGACTGCTAACTCCAACCACATTCCATTAAAAATCTAAATGCCTAAATTTAAGCCCTCTCCCTCTAGGATATTATTTTCCAACATAAATCCTTCAAAAAATTGTATTTATCTCTTGCCCTTAGAGGCCTAGTTACGAAATGAAGAGAAGCAAATTTTCTGGGGAAAAGAAACATATGATGAATGAGGATGCAAATAGTGTTTAATATACTTGCAATAATGATAATACAATATATAGGTAAGCTTAGCAGTTTTAACCTTGTTCCTCAGAATTAGTAGGCTAACCATGTTCCTGAAAATAAGTTGAATTGCATATGTTCTTGGGAATAACTTAAATAAGTGTTCGTATAAATAAGGAAACTAACCATGTTGCTAAGAATATGATAATCATGTTAGTTAGCCTGCCAGTAACCACATTTCTGAGAATAATTTGAACTATGGTAATCATGTTCATGAGAATATATAAAGTAAATGTGTTCCTACGAATAACAAAACTAATCATGTTCCTAAGAAAAAGTAACCATGTTAGTTAGCCTGCCTAGGCCTATGAAGCATAGTTTTTGGAAATTAAAATACAAAGTAAAACTACTTTCAAAGATCATTCTGGCATGAAACTTACTCCGCACTAGAGAAACATTATAGGCCTACAGGTATTACACTATTCCTAGACAACTCTTCCCAGCTGCTAGTACTCCATTTTCAACTTTAATCGTAGCAGTTCTACCCTGAATCACATCAGTTATACATTTATTTTGAATAACACAAACTTCATCTGGTGTCACTGGGAAAGAAAGGTCTTCAGAACTGCCCCAAACAAAGTGATCTTTCTTAGCTTCCAATTCCTTAAGAAAGTGTACTTCAAGGCCCTCTTCTTCTACTCTCTCTACCCTACCAAGACAGGCTTTATGTGTAACGGTCTTTCTACCTCTGGAAGTAGAGTTAATGACAGGTAGCTTCACTATGACCCACGATCCTTGCTCAGGTTGCTGTTGAAGATCTATAAACTGCATTGCATTTTCAGTGGACCTAGTTTCTACGCCAATTGAGTCATCATCACTGTCTTCCAGCGATACCATGCTGGCTTCTAGCGATTCATCACTGGAAGAATCTCCATTTTCCTTAGCTAGAGTGTTCATTGATGTTGAAGCAGTCAGAGGTTCAGACGTCTGAGCGAACTTGCCTTTCTTGGGAAGTTTGGAGTCCTTTTTGCATTTCTTGAGCTCTAAAGCTCGTTTTGCATTGCATTCCTCTTCCAGCAACTGGATTGTGGCTGATGAAGAAAGAGCAAAGGTCTTGTCTCTCATGGTTTTTTTGTACTTAGGACCTTGTGTTTTACATGGTGATGGGAACCACTTATAGTTTTTAAATGCAGGGCTGATAGTTGATCCTTGTTTGGGCCTGTTCTTCATGCTTGGTGATAGGAATGTCTCTTTTGATGGTATCCTGAAATAAACTTCAGCTTTTTTTTGTAAGAGAAACCTTTTTACTTTATCAGTCAGGGCCAAACCACATGTTGCTCAGCAGTGCATAGAAGGTTGAATGTTATTATATGGTACATAGAGTCCACACATTCTGCTTCTTGAAGTCCTTGCTGGACTAGAGATGCTTGGGGAGAATCAGTTTGTACACCAATATGCACATGAGTCAGAAAATCAGTCTGTGTCCCTTTCTCTACTATACCACCTTGATCAATTCCATCAAATAGTACTGTAGAGCAAGCCTTCATTGCTTCAGGTGTGATCTTTGAATAGTCAGGAGCCTCAGGATCAAATGGATGAAGTCCACATTTCCGGAAACCATTAACAATGTTTTCCTTCTTGCAAGCCTTCTTATACATAGAGAGAAAGACTGGAGCAAAGTAGTCTGGTTAAGTGTTTCATCAGGGTGATCCTCTTGCCAATCTGCAGCTGCTGTCCTCCAAGCCTTTTTCAAGGGACCAAACACTGAGACGTCAAGTGGTTGCATGAAGTGAGTTGAGTTTGGGGGCAACCCATACAATATTATTTGTAAGTCCTTGAGATCTTTAGCCAAGTGAACTTCATGAAACTGAGCGCACGATGGGTGGGGGGTGCGCAGGGGATGCGCAGTGTACAGGATGTCAGCGGTTTCTGTATAGGCCAACACACGTAACCCTCACTTGTTCATAATATATTAAAATTTTTGCAGAAATAGTGGTCTTAATAAATTTAACTCATTTACCATAGTTGTAATGCTGTGTTTTTAAGGCGACTTCTCGTCGTAAAAACACGAGCACTGGGACGGGGTCCTTTGGCTAGACCGGATGTAATGCACTGACAAAGTAACGGGGCATAAAAAGAGACAGTACACCGAATCACATCTATTGCTTAAATTCTATCCCTTACAGTGCTACATACACAATATTTGGTACACAATAACACAGAGATACAATAATACACTTATAATTGGATCCAATCTACTTTTGCACAGGGCACAGGGCAGTCAGGGATATGGGTTACTGTTATTGAGGAGAGATATCACTTCACTGCGATGGTCAATCGAGAACATTTGTCGTGTCACTGGTGGATAATAATAAACGGGGGAGTTTCACTTATATACTGTGATCGGGAGTCTGTGGGGGATATGATACTATAATAAAGGTAGGGTGCGTGTGGCGACATCCGACACCGTCACCTAGTCGCAGGGGAGCACTTCACTAGCCTTTCGGCTCACTCACACACCTACCTTCGACTCCACAGAAAACTTCCTGCTTCCTTTCTGAGAGGGGGAACTGAACTGTCTAATGTTCAAGCACGACTTACTCCGATATCACTGTTTAACATAACTTTTATTTGTCACTGCCACTGTGCATTGGATCACTGTCACTGTATTAGGGGTCACTGTCACTATCACTGTTCTACCCGTGTTTCTTGGGTAGTTGGGTCACTAGTACTTACTGTCAGGGAGGCTCCCTTGTTTAGGGCCTCGACCTGAGGGGCGGCTCCTTCCTAGGGCCGCGCTGGTGGGGTGCAGGGAGGCCTCGTAGTCTGGGGGCCTCGACCTGATCGGGAGCCCTCGGGACTAGGACCGAACAGGCGGAGGATTCAGGCCTGCTTCTTCTTCTGCCGGGGCGTGAGAGAGCCTAGATCGCCGTCGTCGGGGACCGTGGTGGGAGGCCTGGGCGTCCGGGGTCTGCAGGTACTCAGGGGGAGAGGCGCCATCAGGGCTGGGCTGCGGCAGCGACTCCTGTAGGGCTCCAACAGTGCTAAGGAGCGTCCGGGTGTGGGCGGTAACTCCGCAATCGGGCCTTACCACCACTCTAACGCCTCCGCTTGGCCAAGAAGCCTGGATGGCGACGAAGGGCTCCCCGGAGGGAAAGAGGCTTGAGGGAGACACGCTCTTCGTGGTTCCCTGAGTGTGTTCATTGGGCTGAGGTGGGGCTCCACTTCCCCTAGTATGGACTTTGGCTGGTGCCGTGAACTTGTCCGGCGTGCGAGGGACACCAGTAGGGTGATCGGGGTCGCCCTTTCGCTGAGGCAAGCGGCCGTCAGCGTGGTGTTCCTCCCGCAGTAGGGAACAAGCCGGAGTGAGGGGCACGAGGGCCGCACTCTCTCCAATATGGACAGATCCTACCGTCAGGGAATTCTCCACCCTGGTACGTGCCCCAGTCGTAACTGAGTGTCTGCCCGTACGGGAATCGACTAACGGAGAAACGAGATCACCCGTCTGCTCCGGCAAGAGGCCGGCCCCGAGTCGCCGCTTCCGTAATTGGGTAGCGCTACACGTACGGTAGCAGGGTCTCTCTACCCTGGACCGTATTCTGGCCGTAGCCAAAGTACAACTGGAGAGGGATGCACACAGGCAACTCTCTCTCCTCAGCGTGTTAAGGCCGGAGCCTGGGGTCACCTTCCCCTTTACACACTTTGTCAGGCCGTAGCCTGTGTCTATTTCTCTTTTAAGGCCGTAGCCTTGGGCCTCTTCCTGCCCTTGGGCCTCTTCCTGCCCTAGAGGGTGTAGCAAGACCGTCAAGACGGTGTTACTTGGGACTGACCTCTTTTCAGTCCCACCCCTGGTCTGACGGTCACTACCCCGCCCGCACAGTAGTTCAGTTTGCCTGAACGCCTGGGGTTGGGGCATTTGTGGGGAATAGGGGCTCAGGGTCGGGATGCCCCGATGACCCTCTTGCCCGGGATCACTAACCTCACCGGTGTGTCCTCCCGGGGTGGTGGTGGGGTGGCGGCTCGGTGGTGGTGTGGGAGGTCCTGCGGCGGGAGGTCCTGCGGCGGGCACGGCGGGCATTTTAATAGTCATCACCTTATCTATCGCTGTGGTCAACTGATTGACCAGTGTGGTCGACTGATTGACCAGTGTGGTCGACTGATTGACCAGTGTGGTCGACTGATTGACCACTATGGTCGACTGATTGACCACTATGGTCGACTGATTGACCACTATGGTCGACTGATTGACCACTGTGGTCGATTGATTGACCACTGTGGTCGACTGATTGACCACTATGGTCGACTGATTGACCACTGTGGTCGACTGATTGACCACTATGGTCGATTGGTTGACCACTGTGGTCGACTGATTGACCACTATGGTCGACTGATTGACCACTGTGGTCGACTGATTGACCACTGTGGTCGACTGATTGACCACTGTGGTCGACTGATTGACCACTATGGTCGACTGATTGACCACTGTGGTCGACTGATTGACCACTATGGTTGACTGATTGACCACTATGGTCGATTGGTTGACCACTGTGGTCGATCACTGATCGGATACTAACACAGCACAGTATATAAGAAAGTGTAGACACCAGGAAAATTATGAACCCAGTAACACATGTAAGCTTAAAAATGATGTCATGTCGCATGAATTCAATCATTTTGGAAGAATAATATTTTGTGATCGAATTCTAACACAAAGAGGATTTTGGGTTTAGTATCCGATCACCTGTCCTTGCTAGGACAGTGTGCAATTTAAACAAGTATTTCGATTATCCTAGTGTTATTCGAACATTCCACAACAACATGATATCATAAAATTAAACAGAAAATGTAAGGAAATATAATTTTAGAATTTATGAAAAATGTACTACTCTTACAGACTTCGATAAGAATCGGGAGAAAATAGACAACATCTTGTCTTTTGAGTATGGTAGAAGCTAAACTATTTATCCCATTTACTTCATTTTTTCACATAACATTTAGCTTTCATTCCTCTACACTTTGGTGGTCTACCAGACAACATATCTTTGTAGTTTTTCTAGTAGCAGTTTTTATTCAAGAAAAATTGAAAGTGATCGGACACTAACACAGTGATCGGATACTAACGCTCCTACCCTATATGCAGTATATATATATATATATATATATATATATATATATATATATTTACATATACAGTATATATATTTACATATATGGAGTATATATATATATATATATATATATATATATCCATCCATCCATCCATCCATCCATCCATCCATCATCTAATCCTAAATTGCCCCATGAGGAGCGTAGGAGCCCGGGGCTATGTATGTATATATATATATATATAGATATATATATATATATATATATATATATATATATATATATATATATATATATATATATATATATATATATATATATATATATATATATATATATATATATACATACACACACACACACACACACACACACACAGTAAGACCTCACCATAACGGACTAATTGGGGCCCAAACCATTCCGAAAAATGCAAAATTCCGATAAAAGCGTCATCCGGACTTCTCCCTGCCAACTCGGACTTTTTCTGATATATCAGACATTAATCCGGATCGTAGGAATGGCTTTTAAACTGTTTTGACTACCATTGTGGTACTGTACTCTGTTATAACTTCACTACATTAATCAAATGGTATAATATATGTATAATAATATTGTACAGTACACTGATAAACATGTCTTTTATTTACCTTTATTTTGGTGAACATAGCTGAAGTGGTCAGGCATTCCGGACTGCTTCTGGCTTTATCGGACTTTTTCCGAAATACAGTACAGGGTATGGGAATTTAGTCTGGTAGCTCCTCGAGTCCAATGAAAGCGAAATCCAGTCTATTGAAGTCCGTTTTATCATGTTGTTTAAGGACAAGAGCTCCCGGATGGGAGTAGGTACCAACAACAACAAGCCATGTGCAAGGCAATGCTATGTTGTCGGTGGCCATCTTGCGACTGTCCTGCCAGCAGCCAGCCCTCTACAGCCAAATGTTGCTCTTTCAGCCTGTACCTTCCACATGTGGACATGCATTTCACTGCAATTTGGTTGTATATACAGTAATCCCTCCAATATCCGACGTAATAGGGCCATAGGCAGGTCTGGATAGTGGTCCTGTCCGGATATTGGGCCCCAGCTTATGGACTCGTACTTATGGACCCTAACTCAGAGAAACACCTATACAACTCCCTCTGGACATGCATAGCACCTATTTAAGACCCAAATCACACCAATAAGGGACATAAAAGACTGAAATAAATGCAAAAGAACCATAAAATGAGGTTTTAGAGGTGAGTTTATACAATATTAAACATTCTGGGTACAGTACTTACAAGTCCCCGGCTCCTGGACTGGTTTGAACCGCCAGTTTGCAGTCCACAGTTAATCCTCTGCACCCTAAATTCTAATTTCTTAACACTGCACAACACTGTAAATTCCCGTGTGTTCTAGTGGCGAGGTATTGCAGTTTATTCACTGTTTATTCACAAAAAACAAGCACCTGTGACTTGCACTGCTATGAGCATCTGCCCTCGATCGGAGTTATGCTGTGACTGTTGATGATGGCGGGGTAACAGAGTTGCCAGATTGCAACAGCCACATTACCAATCTCCTCAACTTTCATTACCAAATTTAACTTTTCATTACCAAATTCATAAAGCTAGCATTTTATTCTTCACTAATTATATATACAAGTGGAAATACATGTAATCACTCTCCTTATAATTAACACCATGTTGATTATTTTCACACTATGTAGGGTAGCAGATTAATCAGAGAGAGCAAACAATCCACCATCTCCATCCTGTGTATCCTCATACATATGAAAAATCCATTTGGTAATGCATTATTCTGATTCATTATTTTTCATTACCAAATTGGCCCACATTTGGTAATGAAAAAACCAAATGGCAACCCTAACAGGGGAGGGGGGAGGGGGGAGGAAGGAAGGGGTGAAGGGACCATGGCGTAACAGCTGTTCGGCGCCAGGCGGCAATTTCAAATTACGGGTGGGAAAAAAGTCAGATTTTTTCAAATTTTTTGCGGTTTTTGGCGCATTTTGGGAATATTGGATCCCAGGATGATTACCGTATTTCGCGGCATGTAAGACGCAGCATTGTGAAAGACGCACCCTAATTCTGGCAGGGCAGTTCTGTGAAAAAAAAGTTTGCCCCAACCAAGACTGCAGTAAGGTTTCTTGATAAGAGCCATTACCACACAGATACATACTCACCTTTCAGAATCTATTCATTACTGATCATCAGCCTTTGGTTTCTTTTTTGTATATACAAAGAATGGTACAGGAAAAGAAAACAATGCCCCTTCTTGACAAAACGTGACTGATATGAGCCACTATCACTTAGATACACACTCACCTTTCAGAATCTATTCAGTACTGCTCATCATCCTTTAGTTTCTTCTTTTATGTACAAAGAATGATACAGGAAAAATGAAAACAAAACCCCATCTTCACAAAACGTGACTTCAAACCACGAGGCCATCTCAACTTTGTTGATAAAAATGTATCAGTAAACTGATCTAAATACTGTTTTTAATATTTTATGAATTTAAAACCACAAATGAAGTCAGTAAACTCTATTCTTTCATTCACTGACGAAAACATAAAATATAATGAATGTTCACATCAGTTCATTTATCCTAAAAGAACCCCGTCATATTCCACACCTGTTACGGAATTTCCTCACATTGCCTTGACTCAAGCACAATATCAGACGACTACCATCATTAATCATGCACTCTAACTAACCTGTAATTACCTCCACAAATAATATAAAAAGGTAGCACTTGTAAATACACAAATTACAATGTTTTACAACCAAAGTTCAATATAGCAAGGCTGCTTGGGAACAGGATAGACAGCTGTTTTTACTCTCTTCTCTCAGTATCACTTCTTCACTGTCAGCTATGTTTGCCTTGCAGCATCAACAATTAAAAATGTATGCCTCACTGATCATAATTTACTATAAACATTCATTTCAAAACATACTATGGTGAAAACATCCATTGTTACACCTTAGTAACACTGCTGCCTCCCAGTCGCTAGACAGCAGTCTCTACCCCTTCCTCTCAGTATCACTTCCTCACTGTCAGCGATGTTTCCCTTGCAGCATCAACAGTTAAAAATACGTTCTTCACTGATCACAATTTACTAAAAACAGACATTCATCTCAAAACATGTCGAGAATGGTGAAACTATCTCTTAGCAACACTGCTGCATCCCAAACGCTAGACAACTGGCTCAACCCTCTTCTCCCAGTATCACTCCCTTACTGTCAGCTGTTTTCCTTGCAGCATCGACAATTAAAAATGCATATTTCTCTTACCAGAATTTGCTAAAAACAGACATCCATCTCAAAACATTCGAGTACTGTGAAAACATCCATTTTTGGTCTTAACACTGCTGCCTCCTAGTCGCTATGGTACACACACACACACACACACATGTACACACCACATGCAACATTCGCTCACCTCTGAAACATTTACATCAGTCCGTTTTGGAGTACCCAGTGGCTTTATTATATGCCAAAAACATCAAAATGTATTTGGTTGTTCAATATAAATATCATCACTTAAGGACATGAAACATCTCAAACAATTTATTCATCCAAACATCGTCAGTGCAAGACTAAAGGTGTACAGCACCATTGATCCTAAATTTTCCATGGTTGCATCTGTCATGATCACCTAAAACCTATATTCACTTCATATTACTGACATGGTGAAAATTTCACTCGTCTTCAAATCCTGAGAATTCATCACTACTTCCCCAGAGTCCTGAAGCATCACTGGAAGTCATCACCTCAGTCATCATCACTGTTTCACTGTCACTTTCATACAGTAAATGGTCCTCAGTACCATCCATTGAATTGCTTATACCACACTTCATACGATTTTAACTTGGCAATCGTTATAACTGAGCACAGGCGATATTCAGACTTGGGGCATTTGATACAGCCCACATTAACCTCCTCAGTACATGTTTCCTGAACTGAATAAAATCATATGGCGAGCATGAATAAACTACCCTATAAAATACATTGCTGGGCTGAAGGGATTATAATAAGCGGATTATCAGTTCCCTAGCCTGACTCTTCCCACTTCTACTTCCTTAACTACACCCACACCAAACTCTCACCTACACCTTAGGATTCTGGTCGTTTCGGCCGTAACGTCCAAAATGGCAAACGATTTAACAACCTAACCTAACCTAACACATTTGGCCGTTACGGCCTAAATGATCCCCATTGCCGATCATGAGAGCTTTGCTTAGGCAGCAGAGATGCAGAGAGTGAACGTTGTCAATCATTCTGATCGCTTCGTCTGCTAAGAATACAGCAGAAATGGTGGACGCTGATATGAATGCCCGTGAAGCACTGCTATTTCAGATATTGCATCAGTTATGCTACTCAGTGAATTTTATCCTATTTTCATAACAAAATACTGTAATTGGGTGTGCCCTGAGTTGCATAGACATTGCTAAAGTACTTCACTTAGCTGAAAAAGTGAAGCTGTAACTTCGTTAGCTTGCTAGAGTAGGGTGTACGCTAGACACTAAACTGCTAAGTTGCTAAACCGCTAAACCCCTTGACGGTATTGGCCAGTTGAGCTGAAAACAAACCGTGAATGCTTTGTGTTTTTGAACTTGCGTGTTTTAATATCTGCTGCATATATACACTCACAAAATGTCACAAAAGTAACTGACCTAATTAGGGTTACTGTATTTCCTTACGTGACGAAAGTCTGTTTTGATGACTTGGCAGTTTCACTAGCCAGCATCTCTCCAGTATGATTGCTTTGCTCGTTAGTGAATGGATGGCAAGCAAAGTGGTCATGATTGCCTTTCAGAAGGTTAGCAGACAGTTCACCAGTGATCATGTACGTTAGCTTGCTGGAATAGTGCGGATGCTAAACTGTTAAATTGCTAAACCGCTAAATATCTTCACGATGTTAGCCAGTTGAGCTGTAAACAAACCCGCAAAAGTTTTATGTGTTTCTGATCTCGGGTGTTTCTTAAATCTGCTGCATATACACACTAGTGTATATTATTTTTAAAAATAAAATCAAGTCTGCATACTGTAGAAAACACCTGTGGTTGCTAAGCATTGAGATGATCATCTTTATAAGAGTTTCGTCTCAGTGAAGCCTAACTAACCTGCCTTAGTCTAACGTGCAGGACGCATGGGGATATTTTAAGGTAACTTTGAGACAAAAAAGTGCGTCTTATATGCCGCGAAATACGGTATGTCCAGTTAGTGGGGATGTTCGGATATTGGGCGTTCGGATATTAGAGGGATTACTTTTTCTTTGTATTTTCGTCGCAACTTACCTGTTTCAAGATGGCAAGCAAGACTGGTTCTTCGGGTAGCAGTGGTAATGGACTAGAGCAGCCTGGCACCTCTAAATCTTCTCAGCCAAAGGAGAAATGGCAATACAGGAAAGGGTAGAAATACACCAAGTATACACTTGCTGACAGTATGAGAATGCAATGCAGAACTACAGTTACTTATCCACAATTATAGTTCATAAAGTTTACAGGGGGTGTGGGCAAAAAATCATGATTTTAGGTAGTTAGGTTCGAAGGCCCCAGACCCAAACTAATTTTTCCCATGAGAAGTTCAGTTTAAATTTCAATTATTTGAATTTCGCGGTGATTTTTAGGTAGATATGCCCATCGAAATTTGAAATTCCACTATACTTAAAATTGCTCTTAAATCATCTAAAATTCTTTTGAATGTCATATAAAGTTGTTTTGAAAACGAACATTTTTTGTGCTTTTCATCTCTATCACGCACCAAAAAGTCCTGTGTCAAGTTTTTCATTTACTGTATAGTGGCATTTTTCCTTCACTCAGACTAAGCAAGGACTGATTGAACTGTACAGAAACTTGTCACGTTGCACTACACAGTTCCCAGCAACAAACACCTTCATAATATTGCGATCATCTCCGTTGTACAGGAACTTCTCAATGTAATCCTCAGTGCTATCCTGTTAAAGAAGAAAAGTACACATTATTCCCTTCTGTCAGATGACATACTTTTTGTTTAATTCATATCATCACATGACAAAATTTTTTAAGTAAAGAGAAATATCTTGCAGTGAAAGGGCTAATGAAGGCTGTATTTGGCCTTTCCAGCTTGAGAAGTCTATCTTAAGGTAAATGGGATAAGGTAAATATGAAGCTAGCAAAAACAGAATACCCAGTATAGAATGGGAATACCCAGTATGGAAAGCAAAAAACTAACGAGGAGAGTGTATGTGAGTGAGGTGGAGGGGGGAAGAGGGAGAGAGAGGCCAAGGATGAGATGGAGGGATGGAGTGGAGAGGTATATGAGAGAGGGGGGTGTGAGCTGGTAGCAGGGCAGTGAAATGGCGTTGGAGAAGGTGACATGGAGGCGATTTGTTTGTGGCCACCCATTACGGGATTGAGGCATCTGGCAATAGATAGATAGATAGAAAATATTATTAGAGTGAGAGGATTTATTTGGTCATTATGATAAGTAGAAAAAAAAAAAAATGCTGTATATTTTGGGTATAACATATACAGTATTAGCATCCTGCTTTTAGCACTGGTACTGCTGTGTGATCATTGATATACAGCAGTGAGGACACGCAGTCTTCATTATGTCAGGGTTGTGATCTAATTATATCACAACTTTTTCCATGCCTTGGTGCTGTAAATTAGGGGAAGTAGCAAATCAGCTTTATACTGTAGGTAGCAATGGAGATTTCATAGGCAAATTTTCTGTAAATTACTATGAACTTATTAGAAAAAAAGGAAAAAACAACAACATGTAGTGAGGACTTTCTGAAATATGAATGACTTGCATTTGCATTTATAGAGGCATTCACAATTATATTTGTAAGTGGCAGTGGAGACTGACAGGAAATAGCATACAATACCCTGTCAAAAATATCCAGAGGTGAATCAGGAGCCCTGACATCAATCAAGAGAGCATCGAAGTCTTTTCCAACCTCAAAGTTGCCAATGCAGTCTTCCATGTTAAGTACTGTAGGAGAAAAAAAAAGGCACAGATTAATGCTTGTTGACTGTAAGAGGGTTATTAAGGCACACAGTCAGTTTTTGCTAAGTACAGTATCAATATTCCCCAAAAAACACAACTCACAGTAATTGATGTTATATCCATGTCCCCATTTATACTTCTGAGTGAGTGATGACACTTAATTACCTGCTGCCTTGTAAGTTAAGCCTGTTTATGCAAAGGTTCAGCCCATTCCCAATTACTGCAGTTGGTGTCAGTTAGGACATGCAACCATAAAGCACAAGTAAAATCTGATTGCCTGATAAGTATATTTAAGGATTCATATAGATTGGGTAAGGGTGTTCCACATAGGCAATGTGTATGGGGATACCTGAACTGCCAGGGGAAGTGGACAGCTTGGTTTTCTCTCAGCTGAAAATATTGTGTTAACCTGAATAAAGTTGCAGATAGCACCAACTACAGCAAAAGGGTTAGTTAACATGGTGTACAAGTGCATCCTACCTTGAGCACCTCCTAATGTGGCAAGTCTAACTGCTTCTGCGAGAGTTATAGGCTTGTGGTCGGGGTCTTGTATCTTGAGGCTCCTTGACACAAAGAGGGACAATCTGATGGCATTAAGCATACTTGGACTATATCCACCAGAGCAGTCTGAAATAAATTTTGCAGGGTAACACTTACTGGAAGACTGTGATTTTGCTCAGGAAACTTAACGGTGGCAGAATTTAAGTTAAAGGAGAGTTTTCTCTTGCCAGATTTCCGTCTACTTTATTGTGACAAGTATGACTGTGTTCCTGTTAGTCCATCCATCCATCCATCCATCATCCAATCCTATGTTGTCCCCTGAGGAGCGTAGAAGCCTGGGGCTAGGCAAGTTGGTCCTGATGTTTAAGATGAGTGACCAGCTTCACTCATTCCTGAGTGGCATTATGTAAGCAATGAACCCCAATCACCCCTTGGATATAAACCTGCACTGGCTCAGTCCAATTGGAGTGCCTTACTTACTCATTAAACCACTAGGCATCATGGTTTGGTTATATGGTTACCACCCAGAATAGTAAATGGTTTCCCAGTGTCCTATTATTATTATTATTTATTTTTACTTATTTTGAATTATACCATTAGCTACCATTATAAAATTTAAGTTTCCTCAGGTCTAATATCCATCTGCTTTGTTCAGACAATATGAAGGTGTTCTTTTCAGTCTTTTTATTCTTTGTTTTTTAAGCCATTTTGAACTTTACCCTCAGCTACCATCATCCAGACATATTCTCACCAAGGGATGGGGTGAGATAGGATCCAGAAATGAGGAAGTGGAAAGCAAAAAAGGTACACAAGTATATGATACTAATCATTAAAGTGTTAAGGAAAGGATGCAGAGCTATAAAATTGTCTTATTCTGCCACTGAGCTAAGTGAAATAAGCTACAAAAGGACAAAAATCTGAGGCCAGTTAAGGGGAAAGAACAATAAACACTGACCTGTACCAAGAGAGACCTTTATGCCACGGTTGAGTAGCCTGCGGACATTACACTGGCCGGACACGAGGGTTGTGTTGGAGTTGGGGCAATGAGACACTCCAACACTGTTCTTGACCATTACATCCAACTCCTCATCATCTACCCAGATGCAGTGTGCCAGGATCGTCTGGGTTAAAGTTGATGACAGTTGAGCAAGTTTTTGTACTTGTGGAAATACTACTTTATCATATCACCCAGGCATTATGCCTCTTTGTTGACATCCAATGATTTGGCTGAGGAGACCAACCCATATTCTTTCCCGTATTTTATAAGATATTCAATATGTCTATCTATCTGGCAGTAGAGAGAATTCATAATCCCATAAGGGGCGGTTGTTTGTCTTTGAGTTTGTTGTTTTATGGGGAAGGACACTAACTGTCCACCAACTCACTTGTTGTCACATAGGGAACATGTATGGGTTGGTTATATGATTACCACCCAGTGTTATAAATGATTTCATGACTTACTGGAAACAATTAGGCATGTAACTTAATGTAAAGCCACCTGAAAAGGAAAGAAGAGTAACAAAAAGTGTCAGGAAAGATAGGAGATACAGGAAGAGAGGAGGGCAGACACAGAAAAAGAATGATAAAGAGAAGGAAGAAGTAGGCAGTGCTACATCAAGCGATTGAATGATGGTCACTACCACCTACCACCAAATGAGAAATTCACTGAATGTTGGTTCCTTCAGTCCTGTGTTGAACAAATTAGAAATCATTACTATTATGAGGGAATCAACCATCTAAAGAGTGATTGAGACACTTCAGATTATATTCTAGTCACTACCATATAATGTATTCTGCATGAAATTTTCAGGCATTAAATCTTGCTCTTAAAGGATTAAAACCAATCACAGTATCTTATAAAGAATTGCCCTTGTGCTCTGTTAATATACTGTACTACAGTACTGTATAGGATTTAATTTGCCAGTTTCAGATGAGTTTATTCACTGGAAAAATACACCCCCTTCTGTAAAGAGATAATAGTATTGAAGACAATTGTTTCTTTTCATTTATAAAGGCTTCAGCATGCATGCATTATGGTCACTGAGCCTTAAGACAATTGTTTCTTTTCATTTATAAAGGCTTCAGCATGCATGCATTATGGTCACTGAGCCTTATGGTGGCTCACCATGCTGCTCGGTCTCTAGCAGTCAATCTATTCTGTACTTGGAATAAAGTAAAGGTGGACATGGATCTGCCAGCATGGCCCCAAGCTCAGGCAGGGGGAATTGGGGACAGTCCCAGCCCTATCCTGGCCCAAAGCTGCATCAGCAGGGTCCATCCCATGCCTCCCCTCTTGTCTGGCACTAGATTGTGGGGTCAAAGTTTTCCACCCACATACCTTTGCTGGCATCAACCTCTGTGTCATAGTAGGGTATGACGTGTGGTGTGCAAAGTGCATGTAATTTAATGCCCAGTGGACAGATAGAGAAATATGTTTGAGAGAGTATGTTGGCCTACTGTCCATGTCAGTGACATTCTGAAAAAGGTCAGTAAAGGAGGATGGTCTCATGAAGGATTCTCTTGACTATGTGAAGATAGTGGAGTGGTCAGTTAACAGAAAGTTAAAGGTCAACATATTTCATGCACAGTACAGTACTTGTGACTGCTGACTAGACCATCTGAGTCTTAGATTATACTGTACATGAAACAGGACACTTTAATTCGTTTGTCCATTGGCATATTTCATATTCTGTTATTTCTACCACTGAACAGTTTTATTCAGCACTGAAGATAATTTTTGAATAGGAGGAGTTAGATATTGTACTCTATAGCCTTTACTAACTACTTCACTACTGGAAGTCTCTCCTAAGTTAAGTCAAATTATCTGGTGGTATCAAGAATATAATATAGAAGTACGAGTACATCATCTAATTCATGGCGTTTAATGTCATAATTCAGCATTGTTCTTGGTAACCTCTGTTGTAAATACCTGCATTTATAGTTCATTCACCTTAACTCTTGCAGCGTATTTCAAGCAACTCAAAGGTAGAATAAGACGCTATTCCGCCCCTGCCTCCATTCCATTGCACTTCTTCATTATTAGCATCATTAGTCATAACTCAGTATTCAAGATAGAGTTAACAGTTTTTGGCCAGGTTAAATTAACAGACTACACCCATACCCCCTGTACAATCAATTGCTGTATGGTACCCCACTGTAGCGATGTAAAAAAATTAACATCCTACCCTGCCTATCGATGGCCAGTCCCCGGATATCTGATGGGTTTTTATCTGATGGTTTCTTTTTTAACTGATTTTGATGATACTTTAAACTTAAATTTTGTGTGTAGGTTGATTTATAGACTATTTTTAGATGTAGATTAATATGTTTTAGTCAATGGTGGGGTGAACACTGCCATTTTTGGGTACAGTTAACCAAGTTTGATTTTTTTACAGACTTATTTTTTATAAACAACAACTCTCTGAAATAACTGCCATAATTAAGTGATTTTGGAGAGGGGAATCTGGGAGACACTTAACCCTGCCAAAAAACCCGGTTATATGGTTACCACCCAGCTTAGCAAATGGTTTCCTGGGTACAGGAAACCATTTGGCTTGTCGCTCAGTGTAGAGATCATATGACATCTCTACACTGAGTGAGTGGATGATGGGCATTCCCATCCACCACAAAGAGAGTTCAAATACTTGGGTACAGTGATAGAAAAGAGGAAAAAAAAAATGTGCAAAAGAAGTTGAAGGTAGAGTGACACAAGGAAGAATAGTAACTGGTGCAATGAAGGTGTTGATAAGAAACAGAGGCTTGAGCGTTGCAGCTGCACGAGGCTTACATGAAGGAGTGCTAGTGCCAACTTTAACATATGGATGTGAGACTGTGGTGTGGCATGAAAATGAAAAGTCAGGAGTAAGAGCAGTGGAGATGGGACTGCTGAGGAATGCATGTGGAGTACAGAGGGTGGATAGGATACAAAGTAATGTGATTCGTGAAAGATGTGGAGTGAGGAAGTCGGTGGACACCAGAATCGAAAAGAGTGTACTGAGATGGCATGGTCATGTGGAGAGAATGGATAACAATAGAGTGGTGAAAAAGGTATATCTGAGCGAACTTGAAGGAGGGAGGAGGCGAGGTTGGCCAAGGAGAAGGTGGAGAAATATGGTGGATGAGTGTGTGAGGAATAGAGGTTTGGAAGTCGGTGAGGCTAGGGAACTGACAAGAGATCGAGTGGGCTGGATGAATGTTGTGAGGAGAAGTGCATGATCAGGGATTTGGCACCCCTTTTTAACGTGGCAGCATCCGGCATGACTCTATTGGATATGGTTTTGTGAAGCTACAAAACGTGGTGAATGTTTTTGGCGTGTCCGATAGAGCCAGGATTCTGGGGGCTTGAATGATGAGTGAATGGATGCTTGTCCCATTGGACTGGGCAAATTTGGGCTGTCTGGACATTGTTACTCCTCATCCTGCCCTAGGGTGGGAAAGGAGATCCGGATAATGATGATGATAATGACATATTTTTTATGATTTTCAGATTTTTTTGAGGAGGTTTAGGTGAGTTAGGCTTGGTTTAGCTTGTTTGAAAGCTCTTGGGGAGTTTAGGTGAGCTAGAAACTGTTTTGGGACTCATTTGGGTGGGTTTTGGACTTGGTTGGGAAGGAATCCCAAGGCTCTCCAATGCATCCCTATACTTTCTATGGTATAACGTCCCCGGTTAATGATACCCTGGCTCAGCAATGGGTTTTCCTAAACGCATCCCATCGTTATAACGAGGACGGGCCATATAGGTTGTAAATAGGTTGTATGACCATATGCCAATTTGTATGTTGTGCCAACAAATCCATCAGTCAGCATAAACACCAACCAGCATGCCCTCAGAAAGTGTAGCTGTCTTGAGGACAACAGTCAAAATGGCCTGTTATTTTCTTGTATTCTCCAAGTTAGGAGTAAATTAATTCAGTGATCAACTTGGCTACCTCAGGATCAGTCAGACTCTGTACTGTACATCCTTTCCATCCCAGTCAGATCATTTGAAGTCACTGCAGGTTACTAAGCCTCTCACATGTAACTGTTTTATGACTTCAGAAAGCATATCAGTAAGCAAGTCAAGATTATATAAGGGGTTAGGAGGGAAGTGAATTTCAAGACTGAGTTGTGGTTATCACATTAGCTTAAATACAGTCATTTCTTCTTCACCACACATTCTTTGGCTTAATGTGTTTACTACATAATGCTGTTGATTAACATCAGAACAATTTTCACTTAACACCATTGTTCACTATTAATCAGTCAGGATGACTTTATACAGCTCACTAGCATTTATATCAATGCTGTGTGTCATATAATTCATTATAATACATAATGATTTTAAGACTTATGCTTACAGAGACATCTTATGCACTTTTAATACTAATTTGCTGTCTTGAATATTTCATAATATTTGAAATGATAAACTTTCTTTTTTTCTTTTTTCTTTTTTTTTTAAATAGCATAACAGAGGATGGAAAAGCAAATGAATAAAAAAATAATCCATACACCAGATTACTAGCATCCTCCATTCATAAAAATCTGTAACAGTTGGACTTGAACAGCTGTAGGTTGAAGTTTGGTGAGAAACAACTCCAGGGAAGCGAGTTCCAGAGAGATGTAGTTCAGGGAATAAAAGAAGTCTAATAGGCAGAAGTTCTGCAATATGGCTGTATTCCAGTCATGAGCACTACCAGATGCCCGTGTAGCACAAGGGACGGCATGGAGAGGTGGCACAACGGACACAACTTCATCTGAGCATTTACCGTAAAAGTATATGTAAAATAATGCAAGGGAGGCAACATTCCTCCTTATTGGTAGGCAGTGGCATACCTGAGGGGGGGGCAGGGGGGGGCTGTTTGAAACTGCCCCCCGGGAAAGCCTTAAAAATTTATAGGCTTGTTATTAATATTTAAAAATATATACTGTATATTTATTATCCTGACAATCCTGGCTGAGATATTAGATAAGTTTTGAGCATGAGGGGGGCTAGGTTCTTTGCAGGGCCCCCCTCCAGGAGGGGGGTCCCCACAAAGAACCTAGCCCCCCGGGCCCCCAAATCTCTAGGTATGCCCCTGCTGGTAGGGGAGGTAGTTTATTTTTAATAGCAGGGTTATTAATAATTCCAACAGCTTTGTTCTGAATTTCGTTAAGTTGTTTCAGTGCAACCTCTCCACATCCATTCCACAAGGGTGAGCAGTATTCTAGCTGAGAGCACACATGACTTATAAATTATAGTTAACTGCTTGTCAGTGAAGAGGTTACAGACTCTGTACAACAATCCAAGTTTCTTTTAGGCAGTTTTAGGAAGTGATCTGACATTAGAGGTTGAGCTGAGGACACTGTTGAGTGAAACACTGAGAATTTCAATACTTTTGGAAATGGGAATATTAGTAGCATTGAAGGTAATATAGGAATGTGGCAATATCTGTCTATTGGTAAACTGTATATACTGTATTTGGTTTTACTAGCATTAAATGAGACAAGGTTATTTTGTCCCCATTCAATGATCTTAAATAGGTCTTGATTTATGGAGACGGCTGCACTGAGTTGAGAGTTAGAGACATTAACCTTTGTGAAGGGGTGTTCAAGTGTGAATGAACTGTGAAGTGTTGAGTCATCTGCATATGAATGGATGGGGTTGTGGATGACAGGTGACAGATAAGAGATCATTAATATGAACTAGTAATAGGGTTGGTGCCAGAACTGATACTTGTGGCACGCTGGTGTTGAGTGGAAACTGGAATATACTTCATCTACTTTTACTTTTATCTTTCTGTCGCTGAGATATGAGGAAAGCAGAGGAACAAAAAAACGTTAGTCCATAGCAAGGGAGTTTGGATAGCAGGGAATGGTGCCACACACTGTCGAAAGCTTTAGAATATCAAGGGCTACTGCATGAGTTTCTCAGTGTTGGTCAGTTGATTGATGGATGATGGTATGAGTCAGGAGACTGAGTATTGTATATCAGTGGTGGATCTTTCATAGCAAAAACCATATTGTTTGTCACTAATTAAGTTATTGGATTCAAGGTATTTAACTATGTGCTTATTAATTACAGTTTCAAATACTTTACCAAGAGAAGACATGATAACTGTTGTTCTGTAATCAGAGGGGTCAGAGGAACTTCTTTTCTTTGGAATTGGGTGGATATTGGCATCTTTCCATGAATTAGGGAATGAAGAAGTATGCATAGTCTGAATAATTTGCTGGAACAGAGGCAAGTTCTGGGGAGCACTTTTTCAAAACAATTGGATTAATTCCATCTGGGCCTGGAGCTTTGTTGGTTGGTAAATTGTCTGGGATGGACTTTACGTGTCTATTCTTGCTGAAATATAACCCTCACTTTAAGTAGTTTTTGCTCAGTAGCAATTTTAGGAACACAGCTACAGTATCAAGGGAGGAATTACTGTAATGGGTTAAATGGGCTGAGATAAATGGTTTCTAGCTAGGTGGGATCCTAACTTAGCTGTGTAACTTGAGGGGCCACCATATAGAATGTCTTTGTAAGATTAATCTAGGAAAAGTAGAGACCCATTTTCGTACACATTCATTCACCCATTTACCAGTCATGATTCTGACATTTTCAGCATATTTATCTTACCATACCTTCTTAGTGAGGAGCCCAGCCTGCTCATAGACATCAGTGTAGGACTTTGCTGAAGGAAACAGCTTGCTTACCCACTTCACCTCGGGCTTGGTCTCACTCATGTGAGTCTGGATATGGCAGTCATTTTTAGCTGCCACATCTGCCAGGGCTGCCAGCTGGTCTTCTGGGCAGGTTGGTGCAAACCTTGGTGTCACAATGGCATTCACTAGGGGATTCTGTGGATGAAAAGTATGGTGGATTTTATCATTCAATACTGTTCTGTCAGCACTGATGCTGTCAGATGAGTTGTTTCAAGAAATGAAAAATGTATATGTTTGTTTAGAGCAGAGGTTCCCAAACTTGTACTGGTCATTTCCTACTTTAACCAGAAAACTTTGGTGATTCCCCCATTCGTCAGCTTTCAAAGGGGGGGAGTTCCACTTCCCCTTTGGGAGTCATTTTTAAATATATTAACTCTTGCTTCTTGAGTTATTTGCCTCCACTTAGTGCTACCTTTCGACATGTAATGACAAGAAATCTGGTGGTATTATGGAGATTTTTGACAAAGTTTGGGGAATATGTTAAGAGATTTTGTACATTCATGTAGCAGGATTCTTACTGGAGGGTAAAAATTCTGGTTTTTCTCTTAAAAAGCACAAATTAAAAGCCAAACAGCATTTGACCATAAATATATAAAATCTGCAACACATCAAAAGGGTTACTTTTGCCATTTTGGCCTTATCTGTTTATTCCCCACCTCCCTCCTGGAGTGTCCAAATTGCCCCCCCCCCCCCAGGGAATTATCTCCTATTTGGGAACCCCAGGTTTAAAGGATGAAGTGCAAGAAAGGATACAGCACGGAAGAAGGGTTGAAGGTACAATGAATGTGGCGACAAAGTATAGGGAGGCAAACACGGAAGTGAAGTTGTTGCACAACAGTATAGTACTGTAGTGTGATCCCCACACTAATGTATGGCAGTGGAACCTGGACTTTGTTGGAAGGACACAAGTCAAGAGTGAGAGAAATGGAAATGAGTTATCTGAGAAGAGTGTGTGGACTTAGGTGAAGAGGCAGATATACAAACAAGGAAGTTTAGGAGAACTGTACTGTGGTGTTGATGCAGGTGTGCTGAGACCGATCAGGAGAATATACTGTACCATGTATGAGTGAGGTTGAGTGTGAGCAAGACTGAAGATGAGAGTGGAGTGGTGTGAGATGGAGGAAGGACAGCCCTGTGGCAGAGGACAGGGCAGTATGAAAGTGATTTGTTAGTGGCCATTCCCTCAGGGATTACTGTATCTGGCATTAGATGGATAGACAGAAAAGCTCTGGCATTTTCTTATCAAGATTTCTTAATGGTAGTGGAATTGGTGGTAATTAACAAGCAAGCATCTACCTCAGTTGCTGGATTACCGGGGGATGGCAACAAAATTGACCTGTAGCATACAATTTAACTCCTCATGAGTCAACAATGGGGGCTTGTGACCTCTGTCATATGAGCAGGATTTTTAATGACACACCATACAAGTTTCTCATGGGAGTTGCATCACATAGTTGTTATGGGATATTAGGCCCTTTGTCATCTCTTATCCCCATCCCCTAGGTTGAACCCAGACAAAAAGTACTATAGCAGTAGCTGCAATGAATGAAATTCGTGCACTTCCTGATCCATTTACCATGGCATTAGCACCTGAGGAAGGCTCAAACCTGTCTCGAAAAGCAGGTTTTGATGATAAATGCAAGGCTGACTGTGGCTAAAGGAAGAGAGGTAAAGATGAAATAAATTACTGAAATTTTTTTTTTTAAATGTGAGAAAGGAAGAACCAAAGGCCACGAGCCTGCAATAACTGTTCCCTCCAAGAAAAAAAAAATACAAGAGAGAGCCAAATTCAAGATCGATCATTTTGAGATGCCTGGACACACTGCATTTGAAAGACAGGAGATCATAGGAAGCAGGAAATACCGACAGAGGGAGACAGTTCCAGAGTTGACCTGTTGCATAAATGAAGGACTGGGAGTAACAGTTAACTCTTGCATTAGAGAGCTGGACAGAAAACGGATGACAGATTGCAGCTAGATGGGTGCTATGTGCCTGTCGCAGAGTGGAGGAATGCATGCGACAGTTCAGAGGAGCAGTGACCACTGAAGTAGTGATAGAAAAGAGATAAAGACGCAACAGTGCAGCAAAGAGACAGGTTGAAGGGAGTCAGTAAGAGGAGGAGAGTTAATGAGACAAAAAGCCTTTGACTCCACCTTATTGAGGAGAACTGTATGTTGGGAACCTTCCCACACATGAGAGTTGTACTCCACACAGGGGCGGATAAAACCTGTGTATAGAGCCAACAATTGTGCATGAGTAAAGAAGGAACGGAGTCGGCTTAGCACACCTAATCTCTTGGAAGCAGATTTTACAAGAGATGTAATATGATCTTTCCAAGATAAGTCCTGAGTACAGTAAATGAAACCCCAAGCATGTTCAAGAATGATGGAGGATTAAGCTGAATATTATTAAACATTAGTGGGTACACCTGTGGAAGATTTTGTCGGGTTGATAGGTGTAAGAACTGAGTCTTTGATGCATTAAAAACAGATTATTTTTACCCCAGTCTGAGATATGAGCCAAGTCAGACATTAGGTGTGCCATAGCCTCATCCCTTGTTTGTTGAAGTAACTGATGAGATGGGCATTGCGGGAACCAAATGGAAAGGTGAAGGGTGGAGTCATCAGCGTATGAGTGGATAGGGTTAGATGCACAGCTTAGAAGGTCATTGATGAATAAAAGGAAGAGAGTTGGTGATAGGACAGAGCCCTGAGGAACACCACTGTTGATAGATCTAGGAGAAGAATGATGGCCGTCTACAACAGCAGCCATAGAACGACCAGAAAGGAAGCTAGAGATGAAGGCACAGACAGAAGGATAGAAACCGTAAGAGGGCAATTTGGAAATTAAAGTAGCACATCATGCAGAAGTTATGGCTTATTGGACTAACTGGCAACTCACTGAGGCTCTGACAGAAGTGTTCCACTCTTGTAGTTGCTGGTTTCCTGACAGTTGGAGAGTGAAAGATAAAAATGGTAGATTAATAATGGAGATGGAAGAAAAAGTGTACAGATGGAGAGAACATTTTAAGGAACAGTTAAACATAAAAAACAAGCTGTTAGGTGATGACGGCCAGCTCTAAGCGGACAAAGCTTTGTCAGCGACCAGAAGTTGAATTTCGACACTAAAAGTTATTTCTACATGGAGATACTCCAGTGCAACATTCCACCCAAGAATCATGGCCCTGGCTTAATCATCTTTGGAGCCTTAGCATTTTGCGTGAACAAGGTCGAAAAATTAGCGCTTTTCATATTTTCTGCACTTGATGACCTTTGACCCCTGATGTTGGGGATGTAGGTCATGCATGTACGAAACACACTTGTAGTACTCATCAATGTCTGTAAGCATGCATGCAAAGTTTCATTCGATTCCATCCACCCACTGTGGAGCTAGGGAGCTTGAAATTTGCAGAATGGCTCACCAGAGGCACAACTTCTAGGTGACGCTGCCAGCGACTGGCACTAAATGTCATTTTTGTATGGAGGTACTCCAGCGAACATTCCATCCGAGAATCACGGCCCTGGCTTAATAATCTTCCAAGCCTTGGCATTTTGCACGAGCATAGTTATGATTTTAGCTATTTTCACTGTTTTTACATTTGATGACCCCTGACCCCTGACCTGGCCTATGTAGCACATAGGTGTACGGTAGAAAGTTGTAATACTAGTTAATGTGTATAACAATGCATAATTTCATTTAATTCCATTGAGCTACTGGAGAACTAAGGGAACATATTTGAAAACCAGTACCGGTTGCTAGGGACACTGAGGCCAATCTTTTCAGGTTGCCACTCGAAAACTAGAAGAGAGAGGGAAAAAAATGGATGGCACACTTCCAATAGGGAATGACCTCAAGATTATGCTTAAAGAAGTAAGAGCTTTCTTCACCCATTAGTAATGCTTCTACAGCTCAAAACTTGAAAAGTACGAAAAAGCGGGTTTTCGGCTGTTCCTACACGAGTAGTTGCCTAGCCAACAAAACCTTGCGGACACAACTAGTTCATACATTGGTCATTATGTCCAAGTTTGGTCAGAAGTGGTTAATTCTGAAGGGTAGAAGTGCATGCCACAATTAAACAAGTGGGAAAGAAAGAATACAAGAAAGAAAAAAAATGTGACCAACTAGTGCAGCATGGAGCTGGTCAATGAAAGTAATGTGAGTATAAGTGGCTAAGGAATGGCCAGGAGAAGGAGGGAGTGAAAAAGAAGGAAGAGATTAGTAGGATGAAAGTAGTGGAAGCAGTGAAGTCAAAAGGGGAAAAGCCTCAGGAATTGATTATGTGGTGAAATGCTGAAGCATGGGGGAGAGATAGTAGTAGAATGGATATGGAAGATGTGCAGATTGGCCTGGAAGGAAGGTAGAGTCCTGGAGGATTGGAAGTCAGGTATAATTATTCCCCTGTAAAAAGAGAAAAGGGAAAAAGAAATGTATGGTAGTCATAGGGGCATTTGTCTTCCTAGTGTAATAGGAAAAGTACAGTACTGTATATGGTAGGATACGTATTGACAGTTAGGGAAATAACAGAGGAATTAGTTGGAGAAGAACAGGGACGTTTTAGGAAGGGAAGAGGTTGTGTAGATCAAATATTCATCCTTAGGTCTTTAGTGGAAGAGTATCTAGAGATGGGAGTGGAAAAGTTTCTAGAGATTGGAAAGAAGTTGTATGCTGTCTTCATGGATTTGGAGAAAGCATACAACAGAGTGGATAGAAATTGGAAATTTCCTGTACTGTTGTTTGCAGATGATACTGTATAGTTAAGTGTAGATGAAGGAAAACTGCAAGGTTTGATGAATGAGTTTGGGAGAGTGTGTAAGAAACTGAATCTAAAAGTGAGTGTGTGGAAGAGCAAAGTTATGGTCTTCTAGAGAAATGAAGTCACTGAATGCACAGTGGGGTTGGATGATGAAGAAATGGAAAATATGAGTGCATTTAAGTTCTTTGGTAATGTGATGCATAAGGATGGAAGTTAGGAGGATGAAGCACTCTAAAGGGTGCAACAAGGAAGAAAGTTGCTGATTCTTTGGAAGCAATGATAAGAAGTTGGGAAGTGAGCATAAAAGTAAAAAAAATGTTGCATGGTAGTATTGTGATACCAACTCTAATGTATGGAAGCTAAGCTTGGACTGTGTTGGAGGGACACAATCCAAGAGTGAGAGCTGGAGTTACATGGAGAGAGAGACTAACAAATGAGGAAGTGAGGGAGCACTGTGGTGTGGACATGGATGTAATAGAAAGCATTTGGAAAAATACACTAAAATTTAGCCTTGTGGAGAAGATAGAGAGTGAGAGACTAATGAGGAGAGTGTATGTGAGTGAGATGGAGGGGGAGAGAGGGAGGGGAGGCCATGAATGAGATGGAGGAATGGAGTGGAAATATATCAGTGAGGGGGGTGTGAGCTGGGGGTAGGGCAGTGAAATGGTGGGGGACAGGGCATCATGGAGGCAGTTTGTTTGCAGCCACCCCTTATGGAATTGAGGCATCTGGCAATAGATACATAGACAGAATAATGCCATTACAGTGGGCTCGCACAGTGCGCGTCACCGCAGTGCGCGATTCGCCTTGTGCACGAGTGACCAAAAATCATAACCAAAAACCCTTTAATGCGCGAGTTTACCGCACAGAACACGAGGCAGAGGCAAGGAGTGGCTCAAAAATGCCATTTTCTACTAGTGCGCGACCACCCCTCACAGGGCTCGTCACGTGTCGTCATGTTGATGCGCAGAAATTCCCGGGCATTCTACTGTGTAGCTTGGAGTACAAGGGAGCGGGCGCACCATAACAGTCCCTGCTCGTGCACTGTGCGGATCCGCTCTCTGCAGCTAACCTGTCGTGTACAACATGTGGTGTTTTTTGTGCTGCCTGTACTTTGCTGCACCATGACTCCAACCCCAAGAGTAAAGAAACTTCTGACGCACGCCACCAAGTTAAAGATAATTAAGATGAAGGAGGAGGGTCAAGGAAACATGGCTATCGGGATAACCCTGGGACTGGCTGAATCTACAGTGAGAACTGTGTGGAAGAACCGTGAAGCCATAAAGGCTGTAGTGAAGACGTACGGTGCCTCTGACCTAGACGGCTGTTCGCGGGTGAGAAATCGTGCTATGATATTAATGGAGCGCTATCTTGCCACTTCATAATGCGGAAAGAAAAGGAAGGTGTTCCACTCAATGGAAGATTTATTCGGAACCAAGCCCAGCTCTTTTACAAGGCTGCATCTTGAAAGTTAAAAGTGGAAAAACCGTTCAGGGCATCGGTTGGATGGCTGGACCGTTTTCTCAAGCGCAAGGAACTCCGTTACATGAAATTGTCTGGTGAACGTGCCTCTGCCGATGAGCTAGCCACGAGAGACTATCCTACAATATTTAAAACGATTATTGAAGAGGGACAGTACACCAAGGACCAGATCTACAACATCGATGAAACGTCCTTATATTACAAGGCCATGCCAAAATCAACTTACATCGCTAAAAGACAGAAACAAGCCCGTGGTCGCAAGCTCCAGAAGTGTAAGATGATGGTAATGTTCACTGTAAACCTGTCTGGGAGCCACAAGATGAGGCCAGTTGTTGTACACACAGCTTCATATCTAAGGTGCTACAAAAACCTCACAAACATGAATGCAAGTGGCGTGTATTGGTATAAGTCTGTAAATGGTTGGATGACTGGGAACATTATGGCAGACTGGTTAACAAGGCGGTGTGTTCCTGATGCAAGAGCCAAGTGTCGGGAACTGGGCATTCCATTTAAGATGCTCCTTGTGCTTGATAACGCACCAAGTCACTCTCCATTTCTGGAAGATCTTCACAAGGATTGTCGTGTTGTGTTTCTGCCGCCCCACACAACGTCACTAATGCAGCCACTCAGTCAAGAACTAATCGCCGCAGTGAAGCATTTCTACCATAAGGAAGTGTATGACTACCTACGCAGGAAGACCGACACACAAGAGGAGCTTCATGCCCTACAAGAAGATCACGATGAAGACCTTGATGAGGCATCTGCTTCCGTTCCATCTCTACCAGCACCTCTATCCCGACCTACCACAGATGCCATGACTGTTTAGGCATTTTGGTGTAACTTTATGGTGAAGGACGCAATTGAATTTCTCCTTCAAGCCTGGCACCAGATTACACCTGCAACGGTGAACCATGCGTGGCGAATGCTCATGCCTCACCTGTGCATCACCCAGGAGACGGCCATTCAACCACTGGCCGATGCTGAGGCAGCAACATTGACAGCAGCACAAGCTGTAGCAGGTTTCGAGGACGTTACATTGGCGGACGCACAAGAAGTGCACACTGCTACTGAGGAACAGCCTCCCGAGGAAGTGTTACAACGGATAGACGAGGGTGACGCAGAGCCCGACGCCAGACAGAGTCAAGTTGAGCAGCCTAGTGTGATGGAAGGCAGGACTGAGCTGTGTATGTCAAACATTATGAAGATCCTTGCTGCCATGGATAAGGTCAAGGAAGAGGTGAAGGCACAGGAAGTGAGCAACCTAAGAACGGAGGAACTTCTGGTTGGTATCGACAAACTCTTCCGTTTCTACACAGACAGGCACAGGGAAGAAATAAACAGGGGAAGACAGACGCTCATAACAAGCTACACACAGCGGGCTCAAGTTGGTGAAATAGCGGAACCATCAACATCGTCTGCTCCTGATCCTGTTGAGGATGAAGAGGATGCAATGTCAAAAGTGTCAGCATTGGACTTTGAAGGGTTTATGGCCGAAGTGAGTGACTTGGATGCTCCTGGGGAAGGTGATCAAGAGGAGTCTGCGGAGGGAAGTGTTGGTGCGGTGGGGAGTGCAGCGCTGTAAGTGTTGCCGCGCCTCGGAACCCCTGTTATTTAAGGTAATCAGGCCTGTTGTCTACTGTTGTTAAGGTGACTACTCATATTTTTGTTATTGTAGCTAAGCTTTAGTACAATGTCTGAAACATATGACCTTTATTATGTCCCCAAGGGCCAAAAAATGTCCAGGTATGAGTGGGTACCGCCCATATGTAATTATTCCCATAAGATTATGTATTCCTAGTACGCGAATTCCCAGTGCGCGAGCTCATGCACCGCCCAATCTCTCGCGCACTATGCGATCCCACTGTACTTTGGTGAGTTGTGCAAAAATAGATTATTGGAACTCCCCAGGGAGATTTTGTATGCTGATGATTGGTGTTGACTGCAGAGAATGAAAGGGAAGTGGAGGAAGGATTTAGGAAGTGGAGAGACAGTATGGGGCACAAGGGCTTGACAGTAAATGCAGATAAGACAAAGGTGGTGGTATTAAGGGTTGGTGGCAGTACTGTCAAAGTAGAGGGAGAGTGACCATGTGCATTTTGCCAGAAGGGTGTGGGAAGTAATTTAATTTTGTACAGTATTTGTGATAAGTGGGTGCATAAGATATGTAGTGGTATTAGAGGTAGACTGTGAGATAATGCTGATTTCATGTGTGTGGTGTGTCAAAGAGAGCATGTGGAGATTGTCAGTTGTGAAAGGACTGATCTAACTGATGAGTCTTTTTTAGTATGTAGAAGAGTTTTGTTACTTGGGAGACTTGTTATGTGCCGGAGGTGAGGCTGGAGATAGCTCTGGATCTAGATTGAGGAATGGCTGGAAGTTCAGGGAGCTGTTGCCTCTCCTGACTAAGAGGGCTTTCCCTCCATGCTAAGAGATGTTTGTATGCAGCATGCATTAGGAGTGTAATGCTGTACTGTATGGTCGTGAGACCTGGGCTAGTAAAGAAGGAGGATATTCATAGGCTCAAACGTACAGACATGGCAATTAGGTGAATGTGCAGTGCGTTCTTCAATGGAAGGCCTGGAGGGGGTAGGTTTATGATGGAAGAGTTGAGAGGAAGGATGGGACTGTAGTGTATTGGTGTTGTGATGTGTTGTGATGAGGAGGGGTAGAATGAGATGGTTTGGGCATGTGGAGAAGGTGGGGGATGACAGTTGGATGCAGAATGTGAGAAGTATGAACATCAGTGGTTGGAATGTGCGAGGCACTCCATAAAGGGCCTGGGACAAGGTCATAGAGTGTGACCTCAGAGATAAGGGTCTGAATAGGGAGGCTGCCAAAGACTGAGCAGCATGGAGGGCCGCCATCAGGTGACCAAGGCCGACGCATGTAAGCATGTTAGAGCCTTTATAAATAAAGCAAAATGATTAATGTATTGGTGTAAGGCCTTGGAATGACAGAAGTATCAAAGCTCATGGTACAGAGTAGTAAATGTGGGACTTTATGAATGTTTGAGGTGTGTGTTTGTGTAAGATAGGAAGTGTAGTGGTTTGTGAGAGATATAGAATAAGGAAGTCTGTTGATCAAAAGATAGGTGAGAGAGTGCGTAGATGGTGTGGGTGAAGTGAGAGGATGAATATAAATAGGGTGCTGATTGAGAGTCTGAAGGTAGGACACAAAAAAGAAATCCAAGACAGTGAGGGATGGTTGGAAGAAGGTTAGGGAGGTTTTTGCCCCTTCTGACATTGAGAGGGCTCTTCCTCCATGCTAAGTAGTGTATGACTATGTTAGGAGTGTAATGCTATATGTTATTGAGACTTGGGCAGTAGAGGAAGAGGCTATTTGTAGATTCAAACATACATAGATGAGAACGAGGAAATGGATATGCAGTACATCCTTGAATGACAGGCCAGATGGGGGTTAGGATTGCAAATGAAGAGTTAAGAGGAAGGATAGGAGCTTTTGTGATGAGAAGAGTTAGATTGAGATTGTTTGGGCATGTGGAGAGGATGAAGGATAACAACTGGGTGCACATGGTGAGAGGTGTGAAAGCTGCGGGTAGAGCTGGTTGAAGTAGACCGAAAAAGACTTGGGACAACGTCATAGAATGTGGACACAGGGTTAAGGAACTGAATAGAGAAGCTGCCAGAGACTGAGCAGCGTGGAGAGCCATCTTTAAGCCCCGTCCACACGGTGCCTAAAATGTTGCCCAGAACAATGCTAGGAACATGTCAGGAGCATGCTAAATACAGTGCTCATCAGAAGTATCGAGCGCCTATGGCAGGGTGCGCAATACTTATGGCCAAAAACGAATTACCTGTTTTTGGTACTAAAAATTGAGCCAGATGTTTGCGGCGCTAGCATGACGTCACGGTAGCCTGAGGCCTTACTACACGCTGGTTGGTTCCCACCTCAGTTGCCTACGGGCTGCCTGAGAGAGAGGAACTCTGCCGCGTCTCCTTCTCTTATCGCGCCATTTTTTTACCGAGTGTCCCGCAGTGTTTTGGCTTTCGCCACTTTGTTATGGCCCCTACCTGTGAACTTTCGAGTGAAATCATATCACAGATCATTGCTCTAAACGAGGCAGGCCACCAAATGAAGGAAATTAGTGAATTGGTTGGCGTGGCTCGATCGACAGTTCATCGGTGGTGCTCCCGTTTTCGAGTGGAAAACAGTGGTGACGTTCCCACAAAGAAACTGTGGTCTGGTAGGCCCAGGAAAACTTCCCCGAGGTCTGTGAATGTTTTAAAAGATGCAGTGGAGTCCAATCCTCGTGTAAGTGCAAGGAAAATAAAGGAGAGCAACCTGGAAGTGTTTGGTGAGGTTTCTGTGTGCACAGTGTCTCAAAGAGTCCATGAACTTGGTTACACAAGTCACAGGCCTGTGAGAAAGCCTCTTCTCACACGTTACCAGTGACTTTGTAGGCTTGCCTTTGCTAACAAATACCTTAACTGGGGTGAGGAGCAATGGTTGTCAGTGTTGTGGTCTGATGAGGGAACGTTTAGTATTACCCGTAACCGAGGAGCATGTGTGTACCGGCGCAAAGGTAGTGACCCGCTTGACCCACATTACGTGGAAAGCACAGTTAAACACCCTGATTCACTCATGGTATGGGCTTGTTTTTCTGGTAAAGGTTTGGGGAAGCTTGTTGTGCTTCCCAAGAACTGCAGAGTGAATCAGGACGTTTATCTGGAGCTTCTGTGTGATCGTTTACCAGAGTCCATCGAGCTCACAGGTGCATGAGTGTTTCAGCAGGACAGTGCACCTGCTCATAAGGCCAAATCGGTCACCAATTGGCTTCGTGACTGCGAGGTATTATTCAAGAAAGACTGGCCAGGCAATAGCCCAGACCTCAACCCGATAGAAAACCTCTGGTACCTCGTAAAGAAGAATCTCCAAGGGAAGGACGTGAGCTCTCTGCCTACGCTGGAAGCCACCATTCGTGACTCCTGGGACAAAATACCCCTCCAGCACCTGAGGAACCTCGCCCTTTCACTTCCACGACGTCTCAGGTCTGTGAAGAAACGTAAAGGATACCCTACGAAGCACTAAAGGTAAATAAAATGCATTATTTATATGTTTTTTTCAATGTTGAAAGGTTTGTTTTGTAGGAGGGACGCAGGGCGCTCGATACTTCTGACGAGCACTGTACATGCTTCCAAACATGCAACAAAAATGTTCGTAAAATTGCAGGACAGATTATCCCCAAACCTGTTCCTGACAGGAAACGTCCATACCAGTGATGATAGCATGTCTCGAAACAAGTTTATGGGTTGGAACATCCAAACGAGATACTCTGAACATGTATGCAACCATGTCCAAAGCAGTGTTTTGAGCATGCTTCAAAACTTGTTTCAGGCTTGTGTGGATGGGGCCTTAGGTGACCAAAGTCCATGCATACAGACATGTAGAAGTCTTTATAAATGATGATGCAAAGCAAATAAGGTGAATAAATACATTAAGTGAATGGGTGAGAAAGCAAATTGTTGACACTGGGGAGGTAACAAATAACTAAATGATTGAGTTGAATGGATGAAGTACAGTATATATGGAGATTCATGTGACAGAGATAAATGCACCCCCTTTTTAACTTATAATTTGGACACAGTGGTCTCAGTCCCACAAGCATTAGGATGCACAATTTGTGTGTGGATAATTAAGCCTGTGATGTGGAACCAAATTTGTCAAAAGACATGAATGATGTGTGAATGGCTGTATGGTCTGTTTCACTGGGCATTCCATCAACAATTCTCTTTCATTTTTACTTTTCTGCTCCCGTTTATGGGGTCTTCCTGTCTCATGACGATGATGACGATAAAGAATCCTTTTATCACCAGACTCATTTAGGTGTTATATTCTGGGTAAATTATTTAGTTAAGTTCAGGGAGTCCCCTAGCAATCGGTAGGTGCAGAACTATACTATGCTCACCATTAAGGTTCCATATAGTTATTTTTTCTCTGACTGGTGCCTAATCACCACCACCACCACCACTGCTACCATCTCAGCCTTGTTTGCCACCTGACGATGGGGTGAGGTGGGATCCAGAAAGGAAGAAAATACCAGTAGAAGGAGAACTATAAAAAAACTGTGTAATTAAATGAAACATTCTCATCTGCTCGCATTCAGACTTCTGGAATCATGATGTCATGTTACATGAGAACCATCCACTCATGCAATTCACATTTCTGTAATAGTCAGCTAGAATTAATATGATGATTAACACATCACCAGGTAAAAACTGGTGAAAACCCTTGTCATACACTCTGCCTTACAAAATTCTTTCAACTGGCTGAGTCCATTGTCAGTGCCCTAGCCTCATCAACCTCCATACTATACCTTGCTTCACACACACATCATCCACATTCTTCTAGGTCTACCACCCCTCCTCCCACCTTCAGACTTGCTCAGATACACCATTTTCATCCTAAGGAAAATCTGGCAGTCCAAAGTGTTGAGAAGTAAGAGGTACTGTATTTGGGTCAGTTAAGTGGCAGCAGTGATGACAGTGTTGCCTTAGAGACATGTATTTGGTGTCTGTTGGCATCAAGAAGACAACTGAGGCACTGCATGAACTTTGATGTTGAGAATTAGATTGAATTCTAGATGGCTCTGAAGATCATGTAACACCTTGCTGATTTATTCTGTATATTACTGTACTTTTCTGTACCGGTATCCTTCTGTATGTTACTGATGCTGAGTCAGTGTTAAAATGACCTCTTCCTTACTCATTTATTCTGCATATTATGCCTCAGTGTCCTCTTATATGTTACTTGATGCTATGTTGATATTAAAATGATATGAATAACATAGAGGAAAATATTAACGTGTAATATGCGAGCACATTGCTGGAGACGAGATGCTTATGAAACCTTCTGTGCCACCTCGATGATGACCCTTAGGGTGCATCCAGACAGAGAGTGAACAGGCAGGAGCAAGAGAGAGCTAGGGCAGATTGGAGCATTTGAATGTCTGTACTACTAGTGAGTCAGCCCTCTGTTTGGCGGGTGTTGCTGTGGTAAAGCCATGATGTCACCCTTGGCAACTGTAGGCAGCATACAGTCTCTGACTATAAAAATTGGAGATGGTATTCCTACAAAAGTCACATCTGCTGGAAAGTATGTTGAAGTGCAAACTGCATCTTAAAAGAGACACCTAGCCCTAGACAGGGCTCAAGCCATAAAAAAGGTGTTTGATTACCGCCTGTTGAGAGCCAGATGCATTGTGTGTGCCTTTGGAATTATGCCAAAAGTTCTGAATAATGATTAAAACCATAGAGACATTTGTTGATGGACCAGTACAGATCACAAAAATGGCATGCCTCCTGCAGTACTACATGATTATTGAAGAAGGACTGGGTGCAACATTCCTCTAGATAACGTGGCAGAAAATCTTGGCAGTGTGCAGTTTTCTGATTCAACAGAAAACAATTGCACAAGAATGGCAAAAAATGTGAGACATTTTCAGAGTGCTTCTGTTCAGATGAAGGTCAGTGTCCAGGCAATATCACATAGGCATTGGGCTATAAAGACTTTTCAGTAAAATATATTCACCATCTCTCACTGCAACTGTACAATGAAATTTTATCGGTACTGTAATAAAAATTTATCCATTAAAAAAATACTACATCCAGATAGGTATGTACAGGTATATGTACTTTACACCAAAATTAAGTTAACCACAACTTTTTTTTTTTTTTCCCCTCCACATTCAGTCCTCTTCCACTGCTGTGAAATCAGTGCTTCATCACTGTATATCCATTAGTGATATGTCAGTATTAAGCTGCTCTGTATCCATACAGCCTACATGGGTTTAAGCAAGTAAAGTTGACTGTCAACTCTGCCTGCGTGAACTCCTGCAAACATGCATTGGTGCCTGCTCACAACTGCTGGCAGTGCAGCCACACATATGAGTAACAGTGAATTTAAATCTCCCCCATCAACCTGCTCTTGCATACCCTTAGTGTGGTTAGATGATGAAGGACACACCCTTAGTGTGGTTAGCTGGTGAAAGCAATCTTCAACGTCCGGATTTGCCAGTGTACAGCTGAAGAGAGCCAAAGTGCCAAATTGAGCAGAAAAAGTTTATTGTTTGTGACCTGCCATGATTAAACATGAGGAACCAAAGCCCCCTACAGTAGAGTAGGTACGCACAGTACGCGAATCGCATAGTACACGAGGACCTATTTTTTATCAAATTTTAGTGTATTTTTTAATAGTACGCAAATTGAACTCGTAATAGGCAAGATGGCAGCGAAGAGTGGCCCAAATCCGGGGTTACCCCGAGCACGTGACATTGCCACCCCAAGATACACCGACGGTTGCCTCATCACCCGTTACCTGTGGCCTCAAGAAAGTGAGGAATCACTGCCTTCAACATCAGAAGAGCCATTTCCTGGGGAAGATCAAGAGGATGATGGGATATCTGAGATGCCAGAAATAGACTTTGAAGGGTTTATGAACGAAGTGAGTGCATTAGCTAGTAAAAGGGTCGAAAGTGCTGGTGACGAGAGTGGTGAGGAAGGTGGTGTGTCAGGTGATGTGGCGGGTGGTGCAGGAGGTGCATGCTATGGTCCGTCTATTTTATGAAGAGCGTTTTGGCGTTGTCCCTCCTGGGGAGTCCCCATCCCACAGTGTTGCCATGCTTTGTACTGGGCAACTTAATCGGATTAGAAACAAGGCGCTAATGACAACTCTCCCTCCTAGCACACCACTCTCTCTCTCTCTCTCTCTCTGCACATGTAGAAATTGCATTTTTGATAGATTTATTTCTATAAAAAGTCTATACTCTTTTATGAATTTTTAGAATTTGAGAAAAAGCCTCCAGACTGACTGTCTGTCTGTTTTGTTGTGTTCTTATTCATTCCCTTTCTCCATGACCTTTCCCCCTATTCTCTGTTTCTGTCTGTCTGTCTGTCTGTCTGTCTCTAACATTATTTTTTATTATGACTGTGATTTTCTCCTTAAAGTGTGAGGTTTATTTGTGGTTTATAATTTCAGTTTATTTTCCACACCACCTTTGAGGTTGAGGAAAAGCCTCCTGACTGTCTTGTTGCACTCCTATTCAATTTTCCACCACATTCCCTCTCTCCCTCCCTCCGTCTTGCCTTATCTCCGGCCTCTCCAACCTTCCTCCCTCGCTGTCTGCCTATCCACCTTATCACCATTCCCTTTCCCTCCTCTCTCTCTCTCTCTGTTACTGTCTGTCTGTCAATATTATGTTTTTCTTATGAATGTGATACTTTCCTTAAAGTATGATGTTATATTTGTTCTCTTGAATTTCAACTTTTTTTCCACACCACCTTTGAGGTAAAAGTCAAGGCGCATTTTTTTTTTTTATAGAGGTTTTCCCCAGGAGGCCTAATCAACAGCTTTTGAGGGAACAATTGTAGGTCCTCTGTTTGCCTTCTCTTCTAAAAAATACTTATTTACCTTGTAAATAAGTTCTTTTTCTCTGCTGTGGAGCACACGAGAGCGAGTAGCAGGAGTAAGAGCATCCATCTCAGGTGGCGGCCAGAGTGGAAATGACCTGGATTAACACGGTCACTCTATCCTTACAAGCGTGGCAACGTTGGAAAGCAACGTTGCCAAGTGTTGCGGTATTTATAAAAAGTAATTGTTATTAAAAGGAAAAAAAGAGGCATTTATAACACTATATAACCTTATTAAAGAATTAAATATATATATATATACTGTAAATAAACTTCATTTAGAAGTACTAAATAGCTGACATGAGACAGACAGGTGTACACGTTTGGCAGAGAGGCGGCCTAGGAAATTCCCAAGAGGGACAACGCCCAAACGCCCTTCATAAAATAGACCGACCATAGGTGCCTCACCCTGCCTCGGATCCCCTTCTTATGTCCTGGTTTAGTTAAGCTATATCCTTGTTGATTTAGTAAAGCCATAATCTTGGTGGTTTACTTTATCTTAGGTAATATGTCTTAGATAGTTTCCCTGTACAGTATAATACTTAGGTCTGAAAGGAGTCTCAAGGGTTACCAATGAAGGGGGTTGCTGCCCATATGTAATTTTTCCCATAAGTTTATGTATTCACAGTACATGAATCCTGAGTAAGCGACCTCCTCTGCCGCCCATAAACTCGCATACTGTGCATACCTACTTTACTGTAGTCGCAGCGCGTGACTCTGAAGTTGTTATTATCATACCCTGACAACCTAGCATTCAAAAGTGAATCTGATTTCGTGTATAATATGAGATTCATGTGATTCGTGTATAATATGTTCGTGTATAAAATATTGTGTATTATATATATTCGTGCATAATAATATGATTTGTATATAATATGATACAAAATCGGACGTACTTTTGAATGGTAGGTTGCCAGAATACGATAATTACAACCTCAGAGTCGTGCACTGCGACTATAGCCTGCACACTCTGAAATAAGATGGATTATTTCAAAATGTGCTTTAATATCAGGCAAATGGGTTGGCACACTTCTGTGTTTAGCTAACATAGTAATATTAATGAGTTAGCAAACTCAAGCACATTCCACTCTTTCAAGTGTGGGTGCCTGTAACTTCATTTTAATTTAAGGAAATGATCATCATGAAACTCCTCCAATATGAAAGGCCACCACAGAGCTTGAGATAGAATCATTAGATGGCACTGAGAATAGACATCACTACATTACACTAGAAGGTGGATGGGTCAGTGGGAAGAAAAAGGGTGGATGGGTGGGTTAGTGGATGGATGAGTAGGTGGGTGTGTGGATCAGTGGGTGGATGAGCAGGTATGTAAGTGGATGAAGAAGAGTGTAAACACAAACTCTGGGTATACACTGTTGTACCTGGAGGTTTGCAATGTAAGATATGAGCTCTTGCGTTTCCCTGACTGAGGCTTGCACACTCTCCTCTCTGTAATGTTCTGGGCAGTTGCGTATCATGTTGACTTTGCCCACCAGTGCCCTCTGACCCTTGGTGTTGATAGTGTTGGCCAGCAGCTTGGTGGCAGCCAGGTGGGCAGAGGCATAGTATGAGGCTGTGGTGGTGCCATTGCGCAGAGTGCAGTCCTGACAATGAGACAGGCATACTGATTAGTATAGAATGGGAGGTTGTGTTGTACTGAGGTCAAGCAAACAGACAAATAAACAGAAGCAAATAAACACAGGCAGCCTGCAGATAAATTGACATATTGGTCTGTTCTCCATTCGGATAAGAGTTCAATCCCAGGCTGAGGTGTTAGAGTGTTTAATGCGGAATGTGCATTAATACCTTTGTTATCAAATGTACATTTATGACTTTATTTTTTATGGAAGGAAGAAGGAACCTAAGGCCAGAAGCCCATAAGATTGTTCCTTCCAAGGAAAAACAAAAAACAAGATAAGAGAGAGCAAAATTTAAGATCTGTTTATTTCAAGATGCCTGGACAAACTGCATTTGAAATGCTGGAGGTCATAGGCTGTAGGAAATACAGACAGAGGAAGACAGTTCCAGAGTTGACCTGTTGCATACTTGATGGACTGGGAGTAACAGTTAACTCTTGCATTAGAGAGTTGGACAGAAAAGGGATGAGAGTTTGTTGCTTGATGGGTGCTACACACGCTCTATAGTGGTGGAGGGATGCAAGCAAACAGTTAAGAGAAGCAGTAACCATTGAAGTAGCAACAGAAAAGAAATAAAGATGCAATACAGTAGTGCAGCAAAGAGACGCAGGTTGAAGGGAGTCAGTAAGAGGAGGAGAATTAATGAGTTGAAAAGCCTTTAACTCCTCCTTGTTGAGAGGAGCTGTATGTGGGGAGCCTTCCTGCACATAAGAGCTGTACTCTACGCAGGGGCGAATAAAACTCATGTATAAAGTCAACAACTGTGCTGGGGTAAAGAAGGCACGGAGTCGGCTTAGCACACGTAGTCCCTTAGAAGCAGATTTTACAAGAGAGGTTATATGATCTTTCCAAGATAAATCCAGAGAGAATGAAACCCCGAGTATGTTTAAATATGATGCAGGATTGAGTTGGGTATTATTTAAAATTAGAGGATTCTCCTGTGGAAGATTTTGACAAGTTAAAAGATGAAGGAACTGAGTTTTTAAAAACAACAAGGTTATTTTCACCCCAGTCAGAGATATGAGCCAAGTCAGACATTAGGTGTGCCATATCCTCATCCCTTGTTTGTTGAAGCAGCTGCTGAGATGGACGCTACAGGAAATGAATAGAAAGGTGAAAGGTGGAGTCATCTGCATATGTGGAAAAGGTTAGGTGTACAACTTAGGTCATTAATGAATAGAAGGAAGAGAGTTGGTGGTAAGACAGAATCCTGAGAAACATCACTATTGACAGCTCTAGGAGAATGGTGGCCATCTACAATGGCAGCAATAGAATGACCAGAAAGGAAGCTTGAAATGAAGACACAGATAAAAGGATGGAAACCGTAAGAGGGCAGTTTGGAAGTTAACGATTTATGCCTAACTCAAATGAAAGCCTTTGACATGTCAAGTGCAACGGCAAAGCTTTTGCCAGTCCTAAAGGGAGGATGACCAGGAGTGTTAAAGGAAGGTGAGGAGATCGCCAGTGGAGCGTCCCTGGTGGAATCCATACGGACAGTGGGAAAGAAGGTTGTGACAGGAAGGGTGCTTTAAAATTTTTTTGTGAAGAATTGGCTCAAAAACTTCTGAAATACAGGATGTTAAAGCAATTTGATGATAGTTAGAGGGCTGGAAATGGTCACCTTTCTTTGGGACAGGCTGAATGAGACTAAACTTCCAGCAAGAAGGAAAGGTACAAGTTGGCAGACAAAGGTGAATGAGTTTGCCTAAGCAGGGTGTAAGCAGAGAAGCACAATTCTTGAGGACAACAGGAGGGACCTCACCAGGCCCATATGCTTTGTTAGTACTGAGGCCAGTGATGGCAGAAAATACATCAGCTGAAGAAATTTTAATATCAGCCATGAGGAAGTCAGAGGGGGGAAGTGATGGAGGAACAGCACCTGATTCGTGTAAGGCGGAGTAAGAGGAGAAAGTTTTAGCAAAGGGTTCTTTTTTATCAGTAGAAGAAACAGCTACAGAACCATCAGAATGGAAAAGAGGAGGGAAGGATGATGAGATAAAGCTGTTAGAATGGATTTTGGCAAGGTGCCAGAAGGAGCGGGAAGAATTTAAGTTGGAGAATTCAGACACAGTGATTTCCAACCAGGATTCCGCAGACCATCATCAAGGGTTCTGAAAGAAATCATGAAACAAATACAGTATATGAAAAAAAAAGAAATAAATAAACTGAAATATAGATTTAATAAAAGTGTCAGGCTCAAAATCAATATGCATATGGGGGAGGCGGTGGCTTGATCAGTAGAGAGGTGGCCTGCGGTCCTACCGGACCCAGGTTCAAATCCCCACTGGGGCAGGGAACAATTTAAGGATTTGAATTTCATACAAAGCAGACTTTATCGATCTACCAGAAGACCCGTCGACATGTCGCAAAAACACTCACGCTAGTACCAATACACCAGTCCTGTATGAGAAAGCCCTAGCATGTATTCAATATGGACGGTGGGTGTTAGCGCTGAAGTGGTGACATGTAAAGAAGTATGGTGTGTAGGAGGACTACTGGGCCTCAGGAGCAGGCTGTGAAACTTATGCTCAGAGTCGAGCACATAAAAATATATATATATATATATATATATATATATATATACATATATATATATATATATATATATATATACAGTATATATATATATATATATATATATATATATATATATATATATACATACTGTATATCTATCTATCTATCTATATATATATATATATATATATATATATACATATATATATATATATATATATATATATCTCTCTATCTATCTATTGCCAGAAGCCTCAATCCCGTTTGGGGTGGCCACAAACAAATCGCCTCCAAGTCGCCCTGTCCCCCGCTCTTTCCCTGCCCTGCTCCCAACTCACACCCCCTCTCTCATATACCTCTCCACCCCATCCCTCCATCTCATCCTCGGTCTACCCCTCCCTCTTCCACCCTCCACCTCACTCACATACACTCTCTTCGTCAATCTTTCACCCTCCATCCTCTCCACATGGCCAAACCACCTCAGTGTGTTCCTCACAACGCTTCCTATCACATCCACATCCACACCACAACGCTCCTTTATATCCTCATTCGTCAGCCTGTCTCTCCACGTGATTCCACAGGCTCCTCTTAAATAACTCATTTCCACTGCTCTCACTCTTGACTTGTGTCCTTCCAACAATGTCCAAGCTTCACTTCCGTACGTTAGAGTTGGTATCACAATACTGTCATGTAGTAACTTTTTACTTCCATGCTCACTTCCCTGTTTCTTATCACTGCTTTTAAGGAACCAGCAACCTTTCTTCCCTGCTGTACCCTTTCAAGCACTTCACCCTCCAAACCTCCATCCTTACTCATCACACTACCCAAGTACTTAAACGTACTCACATTTTCCAATTCCTCACCATCCAACCTCGCTGTACATTCACTGACTTCACCTCTCTCAAAGACCATCACTTTACTCTTCCCTACATTCACCTTTAGGTTCCGTTTCTTACACACTCTCTCAAACTCATCCACCAAGCCTTGCAGCTCCCCTTCGTCTTCACTCAACATATATATATATATATATATATATATACTGTATATATATATATATATATATATATATATATATATATATATATATATATATATACTGTATATATATATATATATATATATATATATATATATATATATATATATATATATATATATATATATATATATATACTGTATATATATATATATATATATATATACTGTATATATATATATATATATATATATATATATATATATATATATACTGTATATATATATATATATATATATACTGTATATATGTATATATATATATATACTGTATATATGTATATATGTTCTGGAAAGAGGTGAAAAGAGTAAGACAGGGTGGAAGTGAAGTTAGCAGGAGAGTGAAAGATAAAAATGGTAGATTACTAGTGGAGAAGGGAGAAAAAGTGAGCAGATGGAGAGAACACTTTAAGGAATTGTTGAACGTGGAGGATGGAAGTAATGCGAGTATAAGTGGCTGGGGAATGGCTGGAAGAAGGAGGGAGGTGAGAAGACAGGAAGAAATCAGTAGGATAGAAGTTGTGGAAGCAATGAAGAAAGTTAAATCAGGGAAAGCCCCAGGAATTGATGGAGTGTGTGGTGAAATGCTGAAGCATGGGGGAGAGATAGTAGTAGAATGGATGTGGAAGATGTGCAGATTGGCCTGGGAGGAAGGTAGAGTCCCGGAGGATTGGAAGTCAGGTATAATTATTCCCTTGTACAAAGGAAAAGGGGAAAAAGAAGTGTGTGGTAATCATAGGGGCATTTGTCTTCTTAGTATAATAGGAAAAGTGTATGGTAGGATACTTATTGACAGAGTTAGAGAAAGAACAGAGAAATTAGTAGGAGAAGAACAGGGAGGCTTTAGGAAGGGAAGAGGTTGTGTAGATCAGATATTCATTCTCAGATCTTTAGTGGAAAAGTTTCTAGAGAAGGGAAAGAAGTTGTATGCGGCTTTCATGGATTTGGAGAAAGCATATGACAGGATGGATAGACTAGGATTGTGGAAAGTGTTAAGAATATATGGAATAGATGGGAAGTTGTTGAATGCTGTGAAGAGTATGTACGATGGTGCGAAGGCTGCAGTGCGTGTGGATGGTGAACTAAGTGAATTTTTCTCTTTGAAAGTTGGGTTGAAACAGGGATGTGTCATGTCTCCATGGTTGTTCAATCTGTACATGGATGGGGTAATAAAAGAGGTACAAGGTAGGGTAGTGGATGTTGGAGTGGCCCTGGTGAGAGAGGATAGTGTTTGGAAACTCCCTGTACTGTTGTTTGCAGATGATACCGTGTTGTTGAGTGAAGACGAAGGGGAGCTGCAAGGCTTGGTGGATGAGTTTGAGAGAGTGTGTAAGAAACGGAATCTAAAGGTGAATGTAGGGAAGAGTAAAGTGATGGTCTTTGAGAGAGGTGAAGTCAGTGAATGTACAGCGAGGTTGGATGGTGAGGAATTGGAAAATGTGAGTACGTTTAAGTACTTGGGTAATGTGATGAGTAAGGATGGAGGTTTGGAGGGTGAAGTGCTTGAAAGGGTACAGCAGGGAAGAAAGGTTGCTGGTTCTTTGAAAGCAGTGATAAGAAACAGGGAAGTGAGCATGGAAGTGAAAAAGTTACTACATGACAGTATTGTGATACCAACACTAACGTATGGAAGTGAAGCTTGGACGTTGTTGGAAGGACACAAGTCAAGAGTGAGAGCTGTGGAAGTGAGTTATTTAAGAGGAGCCTGTGGAGTCACATGGAGAGACAGGCTGACGAATGAGGATATAAAGGAGCATTGTGGTGTGGATGTGGATGTGATAGGAAGCGTTATGAGGAACACACTGAGGTGGTTTGGCCATGTGGAGAGGATGGAGGGTCAAAGACTGACGAAGAGAGTGTATGTGAGTGAGGTGGAGGGGGAAAGAGGGAGGGGGAGGCCGAGGATGAGATGGAGAGATGGGGTGGAGAGGTATATGAGAGAGGGGGGTGTGAGTTGGGAGCAGGGGAGTGAAATGGCGGGGGACAGGGCGACTTGGAGGCGATTTGTTTGTGGCCACCCCAAACGGGATTGAGGCATCTGGCAATAGATATATATATATATATATATATATACAGAAAGACCTCACTATAACGAACTAATTGGGGCCCAAACCATTCCGAAAAATGCAAAATTCCGATAAAAACGACATCCGGACTTCCCCCTGCTAATCCGGACATTTTCTAATATATCAGACATTAGTCCGGATTGCATGAACAGTTTTTAAACTGTTTTGACTACCATTGTGGTACTGTACTGTTTCATAACTTCACTACATTAATCAAATGGTATATTATAATAATACTGTACTGTACACTGATGAACATGTCTTTTATTTACCTTATTGTGGTGAACCTAGCTGAAGTGGTCAGGCAGTTCAGACTGTTCTGGCTTTATCGGACTTTTTCCGATATACAGTATAGGAATTTAGTCCGGTAGCTCCTTGAGTCCGATGAAAGCGAATTCCGGTCTATTGAAGTCCGTTTTATTGAGGATTTACTACGTATCTCTCTCTCTCTCTATACCTGTATATACTGTATATATATATATATATATATATATATATATATATATATATATATATACAGTATATATATATATATATATATATATATATATATATATATATATATATATATTTATATATATATATATATATATAAGCGAGGAGGACGGAACCAAAGCCTAAGCCCATAAAATGTTCCTTCCAAGAAAAAAAAAAAAAAACAAGACAAAAGAGAGCCAAATTCAAGATCCATTCATTTCGAGATGCCTGGACACATTGCCTTTGAAGACTGGAGGTCATAGGAAGTAGGAAATACAGACAGGGGGAGACAGTTCCAGAGTTGACCTGTTGCATAAATGAAGGACTGGTTAACTCTTGCATTAGAGAGTTGGACAGAAAAGGGTTGAGAGTTTGCTGCTAGACGGGTGCTATGCACCCGTCTTAGAGGTGGACGGATTCAACCAGACAGTTCAGGGTCGCAGTACCACTGAAGCAGTGATAGAAAAGAGATAAAGAGACAACAGTGTGGCGAAGAGACAGAGGTTGAAGGGAGGGAGTAAGAGGAGGAGAGTTGATGAGACGAATAGCCTTTGATTCCACTCTATTGAGAAGAGCTGTATGTTGGGAACCTCCCCACACATGAGAGTTGTACTTTAAACAGGGGCGAATAAAACCCGTGTATAAAGTCAACAACTGTGCAGGGGTAAAGAAGGCATGGAGTCGGCTTAGCACACCTAATCTCTTGGAAGCAGATTTTACAAGAGATGCAATATGATCTTTCCAAGATAAGTCCCGTGTGAATGAAACCCCAAGCATGTTCAAGGATACAACAGCAGCTATACATCATCCAGAAAGGAAGCTATAGATGAAGGCACAGATAGAAGGATAGAAACCATAAGAGGGCAGTTTGGAAATTAAAGATTTATGCCAGACTCAATCGAAAGCCTTTGAGATGTCAAGTGCAATGGCAAAACTTTCACCATAGTCCCGAAAGGAGGATAAGATTGCCAGTGGAGTGTCCCTGACGGAACCCATACTGACGATCAGAAAGAAGGTTTTGACACAAAAGATGCTTTAAAATTTTTCTGTTAAAAGTAGACTCAAAAACTCTTGAGACACAGGATGTTAAAGCAGTTGAACAATAGTTAGAGGGTTGTGAATGGTCACCTTTCTTTGGGACTGGCTGAATGAGAGCAAACTTCCAGCAAGAAGGCAAGGTATAAGTTGAAAGAAGGTGAAAGAGTTTACCTAGGCAGGGCTTAAGCACAGAAGCAAAGTTCTTGAGGACAACAGGAGGGTCTTCATCAGGCCCATATGCCTTGTTAGTATTGAGGCCAGTGATGGCGGAAAATACATCAGCTGAAGAAATTTTAATGTCAGCCATGAGGCAGTCAGAGGGGGAAAGTGATGGAGGAACAGCACCGGAATTGTCTAAGGTGGAATTGGAGGAGAAAGTCTGAGCGAAGAGATCTGCTTTATCAGTAGAAGAAATAGCTACAGAGCCATCATAGTAGATAAGAGGAGGGAAGGATGATGAGGTAATGTTGTTAGAAAGGTTTTTGGCAAGGTGCCAGAAGAAGCGGGAAGAATTTGAGTTGGAGAGCTGAGAGCATTTAGTACGGATGAAATTATTTTTGGCAGAGCGAAGAACATACTTAGCACGATTCCGGGCAAAAACATAAAAAAGGTGTGATTCAGGGGTGGGTTGGCTCCGGTACCTTTTATAGGCCCACTCCTTGTTGCGGACAGCATTAGAACAAGCGTGATTAAGGTGACTCCCCATATTTTTGTTATTGTAGCTATAGCTTTAGTACAATGTCTGAAACATATGACCTTTATTATGTCTCTAAGGGCCAAAAAATGTCCAGGTATGAGGGAGTACCGCCCATATGTAATTATTCCTATAAGATTATGTATTCCTAGTACGCGAATTCCCAGTTGCGCGAGCTCGTGCACCGGCCAATCTCTCGCGCACTAAGCGAGCCCACTGTACTCTTCTTTCTGCAGTAGCTTCTTGCAGCTCATTGGCAGAGTAAGACAATGCTAAGGCTCTATACCTTTGTCATAGCGCTTCTCCGTGACTGACACCATAAAGGTAAAGGTATACTGTAGGTGGGACTGACGCAGTGAAGCACGTAGCCACGGTGCTCACCTCGGTAACTTAGGCCTTTGAGCCTGTGATGGGGTTTTCACCCAATATCCTTGAATGCAAGGCCACTGCATTATCCAGGTTACCACAATTACCTCCCCTAGGTGTTATCCCAGGTACTCATTTTACATACTAACCCATGAAGGCTGGATGGACTCCTGTGTCCAGTGACGCCTGCTGTCCGCACCAGCTTCGAACCCTGTCGCTAACTAGCCAGCAGCTACGCAGTCAGGGACGCTGACCACACAGCTACCGCGGCATTATAATACAGTGTTCATCTCTAGCTGCAGCTCAGTATGCAAGATGGAGATATGACAGTTTTACGCTCATGTGAAAGTGAACGGAGTATAGAGATACGGGAATATTCTGCAGTCATTTTCATGTCCCTACGAGAACAGAACAGCAGGCAGGTGGTCATCAGTTCGTTGTTCCTTTATCTGTATTCTCTTTAACAAGGTAAACTTCGTGGCACTTCTTTCGCAGCAATTATTTCGTATACTGCACCATAATTTTTTCTCGTATGCCTTTTGTAAGTTTGCACAGTAAACTTTATAGCATTTTTTATATATATATATATTGCGCTTAAATATTTTCCTATCATTGTCATCATGATCATCATCATCATCATCATCATCATCATCAGGATCATCATCTTCTTCTTCTGATACTGATACTGATGAACAGGTGCTGTTGCCTTTGTATCGGCAGCTTCTTCTACTTCTTCTTCTTCCTCATCCTCTTCATCTTCCGCAGCTTTGCCCATGTTTATGGGGTCTCGGTTTCTGACTAGTCGTCTCCATTCTCCTCTGTATCCAAATGCATCCTCAGCTATATTCTTCTCCCTCATATCTCACTGTATACAGTTCATCCACCGTCACCTTGGCCGACCCCTTTTCCGTCTACCCTCCACTTCCATGTCCATCACACTTCTGCCCACATAGTCCTCATTCCTTCTTATTACTTGATTCAGAGGCGAGATTGAGACAGTTGGTAGAGGAGTTTGGAAGGGTGTGTGAAAGGAGGAAATTATGAATAAATGAGCATAAGAGTAAAGTGTTGAAGTGTGCGAGATTGGTAGATGGTAGGAGGATGAATGTAGTTCTGAATGGTGAGTTACTTGAGGTAGAGTTTTTACGTATTTAGGATCACATATTGTTGTGGATGGAAGAATAGATGTAGAGCTGAAGTGCAGGATGACTGAAGTAGGAAAGGTGCTGGAAGGAATGAGAAAAGTGTTTAGGTGTCATTCGCTTAGAATGGTTGTAAAGAGAAGGCTGTATGAAGGTGTAGTGGTACCGACTGCATTATATGGGGCTGAAACATGAAATTGGGTGTAGCAGATAGGAAGAGTTTGAATTTAATGCAGAGAAGGTGTCTGAGGAGTATGTGTGGATTGACGTGTATGGATCGAGTGAGAAATGATGCAGTGCAAAGGAGAACTGGAGTTATGCGGGAGATGGCTGAACAACTTGAACAGAGAGTCTTGCGATGGTCTGGGCATTTGGAGAGAATAAATGAAGAGCGGTTGGTGAAAAAGATAACTGGATCAGATGTGAGAGGTGTTAATCTGAAAGGAAGACAACGAATAGGATGAATAGATAGTGTGGAGAGAGTGTTAGATGCGAGAGGGATGTCTGTACAGTAGGGAAGGTTGGCTGCGCGTGATAATTATGACTGGAGAGAAATTGTGACTGAATAAATCCGAGGGGATATTCTTCCGCATTTGGCGTGATCAACTGATCAGGCAGGTGCGGATACGGGGATGGGCCCATTATGATGTGGCAAAGGTAAACTAGCTCTGTTGTCGGGCCCTGCTGCGGATGTCGCTGATTGCACTGTGCAGTTGACCCTCGTGCGGTGTGGTGCGGTGAGGATCTGTCCCTTCTCCCCTTGGAGCTAAGTACGAGTAAATGTGTGTGTGTGTGTGTGTGTGTGGATGAGTAAATTGGGAGTGTCGTCCTGTCTCGGGTATCTCTCCTTTTTTGGGGAAAGCAGTACATAGATAGATAGACAGACCTTTGTAGTCGCCTCTCCTGCACCGTCTTTGAGATTTCCACACCATTAATCGTTCCCCTAATTCTCTCATTCCTGATCTTATTCATTCTCATGATCCCGCTCATCCATCTCGGCATCCGCATCTCCGCCACCTCCAGTTTTCTCTCCCGAAACTTCTTTATGGGCCAAGTTTCCGAACCGTATATCATTGCAGGCCTTACCACCGTTTTTTGTACGTTTCCTTTCACGCTTGCTCTGATTTTTCTATCACATAACACTCCTGACATATCCCTCCAGTTTCTTCATCCTGCCTGTATCCTATGATTAATTTCTGCATCCAGTCCGCCATAATCTGCTGTATTCGAGCCCAGATACTTGAATGTCCCAACTCTTTTCAATTTTTCTCCTAGCAAACTCATATCTCTCTGTCCTTCTCCAGTAAAGCATAGATATTCCTTCTTTCTCCTACTAATTTTAAGTCCTTTATCCTCCATTTTCATTATCCACTCCTCCAACTTCCGTTCGACTCCCTCCCTGATGGTATCTGTCAGCACAGTATCATCTGCAAACAACATAACCCAGCCTCTTCAGTGATGCTTTCCCCCAAAACATCCCTTAACAAATTGGAGATATAGGGACTGAACGAGGATCCCTGATGTAGCCCAGCTTGTACTGGAAACTTCTCTGTCATACCAACTCTACTTCTGACCCGAGTTCTCGTCCGGTCATACATATCTTTAACCAGTAGCACATGCTTTTCTGAAACGCCCTTCTCCCTCATACATCGTCATACTTCCTGCCTTGGCACAGTATTATACGCAGTTTCCAAATCGACAAAAATCAAATGCAGCTTTCCCTGTTTCTCTCATAGGAATATATATATATATATATATATATATATATATATATATATATATATATATATATATATATATATATATATATATATATATATATATATATATATATATATATATATATATATATATATATATATATATATATATATATTCGTATGATAGTGGGAGGATTAATCAACAGCATGCGCAGTGAAATGGACCACACTCTCATGCACTCACCTTTCAAGCTCCTGGAATCCTGGCTCCATCTTCTTGGCGCACCGTTCGCACATAACTTCCTACCCATCAGACAGAACCAGACAGTTGTCAGGTAAAAAAAAAAAAAAATGGGGGGGGGAGTGCCAAGTCTTTATCTTGCATTCTTCCATACAAAATTCATCCAACCAACTCGATCTCTTGTCAGTTCTTTAGCCTCACCAGTCTACAAGCCTCTCTTTTTCACATACTCATGAACGAGCTCCATCCACCTTCTTGACTCCTCTCACCCTACAGCTCACACGCACATACCTTTTTCGTCACCCTGTTAACCATATGACCTTACCATCTTGGCACTTTCACTGAGACTCTTGTTCTCTGTTGACTTCCTTACTCCACATCCTTCACGAATTACATTAACTTGTTTATCCTGTCCACTCTGCTCGCCACACACTTTTCACAGTAACCTCATCTCTACCGCTCTGACTCGACTTCGTTTTCATGCCACATCAAAGTCTTACACCTGCAACACTCAAATCTTCCTCGCTATGAAGACTTTTTGTTTTTTATTGTTATCTCCTTTTTTGTTAAGCTAAGGAGAGACTTTACGAATTGGAGGGTTTAGATCAGGGTATCTCATACTTTTTCTTACGCATTGAGTTATTAGATCATCTACTTGTACACTGTGGACCGGTGCACTGAATAATATGATGGTACAGTACCCCATTTTAGTGTCTGCTGGGATAGTGTCTTAGATATTTGATGCCGTAGGCTTCTCTGTAGCTTGGTAAAATCATCCAGTGTTAGCCGGAATAAAATGCAAAGTGGGTAACTGGCAAATAAAGGATTACACACCATTCACCCGATGAGAGTTTGAAGTTAGAAGTTTCGAACATATTTACGACCGATGACCTGTCGTATCCAGGATTTGTTTTTGCAGGGAGGATAAATGCAGAGTACGGAGTTTTCTCATGTCTGCTGTTCTTCCTTAAAAAAAAAAAAAAAATCTTAGTTACTGAAGGAAAATTATGATGCATTGTATCCGTTTTGTACAGGAAGAACAAGAAAAGAAAAGTACAGGAACTTCCCCGTTCTCGTGTTCTTCCTTCGAGTCAAAATATTAGTTGCGAGAGGGAGCTGACTGTAAATATGTTCGAGAATTTAGCCCCGGACTGACTAAGTGTCTCGGAGGTAGCAGTCACCATGGATTGTAACAACATATAGTAAGTCTTTTCTTATTGAAGGGATGTACTCCAAAACATCATAGCTTCTTCATATAACCAGTACTGTAAACTGAGGAACATAAATAAGCTTCATTATCAACCATGGACTACTAATAGCAAGGGGGGGGGGAATAGGGGGGTGCTTCAAGGGTGGATTGACGTGGGTTTCTAAGAACTAAATTCCTGGACCAGTAGAAACACGGCAGTTTCTTCCATGTTCAACAAATAATTATGTCTGATATCACGACCATCAGGGAATAAATTAGGGCGAAGAGAAATCTACGTCTTGACCAGCGATGGGTGAATGGGAATAAATTAGGGCGAACAGAAATCTATGTCTTAACCAGCGATGGGTGAATGGTAATAGATTAGGGCGAACAGAAATCTACGTCTTGACCAAAAGCAGGTTAATGGGAATAGATTAGGGCGAACAGAAATCTACGTCTTGACCAAAAGCAGGTTAATGGGAATAGATCAGGGCGAACAGAAATCTACGTCTCGATCAGCGAGAGGTTAATGGGAACAAATCAGGGCAAACAGAAATGTAAGTCGCGACCAATGACGAGTTAATGATCCTCACGTAGTCGATAGCCTAGTCGTAAGCTTTCTTCCCAGCAGTATAATTGGAAACTTGAATGTAAAGTTGACAGCTGAAATTGTAAGGGCAGATTAGGACTTGCCATTAAATGGTTGTCTGTCTTACTAACCCTCATGCAATCGATTGGTGTAAATTTTCAGTAAGCCTACTTCCTGACTTGGCAATCCAAGCTGCTCGTCAGGCATCATTTACCTGTAGTTTGACTCTTATAATCAAAGTGCTACCTCTCAACCCTTGCAGTACATTTACGTGTTTAAAATTTTCACTGTTTCTAAATATTTCATTCAGCATATATCTATTGTACTGAAGACGGATAAATAATACTCGTATAATCGACATTTTCAGCTACTTTGTAATACGTGTTTATTTTCTGTCTGTACTTTTTTTGTTTGTTTGTTTTTGCCTGACGCCATATAGGACGTAATGCAGCGATGTGTAAAATTATTCACCTTTTCAATCCAGTGACATGTTTTATTGACATTTTTCTGATTCCAGACTATTTTCTCCAGCTTTGTGGAGAGCTCTTGTAGCGAAGGAGTAAATGAAGGATAGATCTAACCTCTCCAACTCAAAAAGCTTCCCCAAAGTTGAATAAAAATGGTCTCGTCATTGGAATGGAGGAGTAAAGTGACCGTTTCGAACATTCATACCTTCAATCCGATGACGTACTTTTAAGTTTACCCTAGCAACTACTAGACATTTTATTTAAGCGAAGAGAGTCCCCTGACAGTGAATGAGTCGAGGAAAGCTGTGTCTCCTCCTGTTCCAAAAGTTTGACTAACCTCGTCAGAGGGTAGCAAACGTCATCCGATGTCAAGGACTAAGATGTCAAGCTTAGGAGAGTACTTTATCTGAGAAGGAATTAATGAAAGCTCTGTCAAACCCATCAACTTCAAGAAAGTTCTCTAGCAGAATAAAAAATTTAGATATAATAAATACAGTAAAAATGACAGCACAGTACTGAAGGTATTAAATGGCAGTTTCGCTGATCCACACGTCAAGATGAATGTTAAAATATAGCTAGACACGAAGACCAGACAGCCAAAAATGAATAATCTCCATGCCACCTTGTCCTCTGTCATCATCATTCTGCTCTGTCTCCAACTCACACCATTCTCTTCTCATTTCTCTCAGTCTCATGCTATATCTCCCCCTCCACATCCTCCCTTTCACCACAGCCACATTCACTCTCCAGTCTGTCATTCTCCTGTCTCTCTACATGGCGTCAAGCGATGCAGATTATTCCAGGAACATGTTTTACTTGCAGAATAGGAGTACTAGTTGTTTATATACTTAATAAACTACTTCAAGGTCAAATCCTATGTTCTTGATTGTGGCTTATTTTTCCAGGCATATTTTAAAAGTATGGAAAACTGAAATTCAAATTGTTTGTATTTTTTTTTTTTTTTTATGTGTTCGACTCTGGGCATAGGCTTCACAGCCTGCTATCAAGGCCCAACAGTCCTCCTACATACCATACACCTCTTCATGTCACCACTTCGGCGCTAACACCCACCGTCCATATTGAATACATGCCAGGGCTGTCTCATACAGGACTGGTGTGTTGGTATTAGCGGGGGTATTTTTACGACATGTCGGCGGGTCTTCTGGTAGATCAGTAAAGCCTGATTTAATGAAATTCAAATCCTTAAACTGTTCCCTGCCCCAGCGGGGATTTGAACCTGGGTCCATTAGAACGGCAGGCCACGTCTCTACCGATTGAGCCACGCCTCCCCCATGAATCACATCGCTGTCAGTTCCATACGCCTTCGAGTGCGGCTGAACTTTCTAGCCAGTGTAATGCATCTGCATATCTCCAAGACTGACGCAGATACGAGTACAGCGGATGTAAACACACGTAAAGCCACATATACCCTACACAGTGCCGTGGCGGTTTTTGTATTTTATTCATACTTTCTGAAAATGATTGTATTTTTCTTAGGAGACATTTTTAATCAAAGGTATTAGATATACCGTAGACTTCAATAATCCCTTTGACACTAGGGTACTCTCGTAAGCTGAATCTAATAGTCTGACATTGGTAAGTATACTGTAGATAAAAATAACATGTATGGCTAATCTCAGCAGTACGATGGCGTTTCTATTTTATTCTTGCTATCTCCAGACGATTTCATTAAGTTAGGAAGAGGCTTTTTGAACTGGAGGGGTATGATATAGTCTTCACTAATCTCATCTTTACAAAACTTCTTTAACAAGTTAAATAAAATCGTCTGGAGGCAACAAGAATAAACAACACATTAAGTAACCGTGTTCAAGGGGATAACTTTTTAGGCTGCTTATCTCCGAGGTCGATGTAGTTAGAACTGATATACGTCAGCGTGGTAGGGGTTGTGTTGTAATATGGAGATTACGGAACACCTCTCCATTGGTGATTTATCCTGTTGTCTGTCGTTGTTGTAAGCATGTTGGCACTAAAAATGTGTAGATAAAATAAAAGAGATTATCAGGGTGTTATAAGCATAATAAATCGCCAAGAAAAAGATGCCACGATGCCTACAGTCCCACTCAGCATACGGCCCTGATTTGCCTATTCTCTGTATTTTTTTTTTTATTTACGTAATTTTTTTTTTTTTTTTTGCTATTAGAATCGTAATAAATCAGAAACTTATTTATTTATTTATTTATTTTGTCTGTTGATGTTAGGTTCACAGTAAATCACAGAAATATTTTAATTTTCCCTTCCATTCCGTATAGTCTTTTTTAGCCCTTCCTGCTCTTACCAGACGATTTTATTCAACTTAGTAAAAATCTCCCGTACTATAATCTTTTTTCCTCTAACTTGGCCCAGATTTTAGTCCTTTTGCAGCTTATTTCACGCAGCTCAGTGGAAGAAAAAGATGATACTGGGGTTCTGTCTTCTTGCCGTAGCATTTCCTCGTGACAGACATCGTATTTTAGAACTAATGTACGAGAATTTTAACACCTCAGCATTCATGATGGAAAGATGTCAGTTGTAGGCCAAGTCTGTTTAAAAAGTACATCAGGGTTTATTAAGGCACGATCCAACCTCACCAGTTTGAATAGCCTCTCTTACTCTGAATTAAATTAGGAAAAGTCCCAGGATTCAGTGCTGTTTTTTTCTGACTGATAGTATTGTTTGTTCCTAAAAAGTTATGCACACACACACACACACACACACACACACACACACACACACACACACACACACACACACACACACACACACACACCGAGTTTCCGTATGTGTGTTAATCTGACTGGGTGACATATATATAGCCCATTACCTCCAACATAAGTACAACCTCCACCTCTTGGATACCACTGTCACACCACACCACATCACACCACCATACATTACCATCACCACTTCTACCATCACCATTTACGTACACAGCACACCCACAAATCACATTTATACCCTTTACGCAAGTCCACCATTTCCACAGTGCACACCACCAGCACACCACACCAGCACCACCACCACCACACTCACATGGACATACCGCTTCTACTACATTTACTTGCCACCACCACACTTACATACTACCACCAGACCATCACCACCTTCACCACACTTTACGTACCACCACCATCACCACACTTACCACTTCCACCACATTTACATACGAGCATCACCTTCACCACACTTACCACCATCACACCAGCACCACCTCCACCACACTTACATATCACCACCACACCAGCACCACCTTCACCACCATGACCACCACGGCTGCACAGCACACCCACACACTACATTCACAGCATCTACAAAGGACCACCACAGCCATTACCAGTACCACACCACCACCACCACCACCACTTCCACTCCATCACACTTACTCATCACCTCTGCTACCATTACGCCATACTCACCACGTTCATTGCATCTGCACATTATCACTACAACTATGATCACCGTTGCCACAGTTAACACCAACACCACCACTATAACTACGCAACACACCCATACACCACATTCACCGTATCTACCCAGCACCACCACAGCTATCACCACCACCACCACCACCACCATAACTGCACAATACACCCATACACGACATTCACCACATCTACACAATACATCACATCTATCACGATTACCACCACCACCATAACTACACAGCAAACCCATACATCAAATTCACCACATCTACACAGCACCATCACAGCTGAGCACCATTTCCAACACTTCTCTCCTGTTTGCCCTCACTGCGGTAACCCAAGAGCCACCGACAAGGTCGCATCCTCCTTGGTTTAGAAAGCTCAGTGCCACATCTCAGCAGTTTATTTTTATTTATTTATTAATCCTGCGAAGCACGATGGTGTTTTCGGCACCTCGCTTTATATCTGTATGGATGATTCAGCCTGTGAGTGTAATTCACCGGGTCGATCAGGAGGATCTCGTGATGGTCGTGATCGTCAGCTTTTTACCCTCCGAGAAGAGAGCTGAGAACTCATTTAGTCTGATCTAGGGGCAAGGCTGTGACCTTCAGACACGCACACACTCATCCCCTTGCTCAAGGGGGACAGTAACCACCCGCTTCGTCAGTGAAACTTTTCGCAACCAGAGCAAGGCGCGAACCTCCGTCTGCCAGATGGCAGACGCACGCGCGCTTTAACTCCTTCATGGCTAGTTCGTGGATCTGAATGAAATATTACTGGGAAGGTCAGCACCCTTACCAAAAAAAAAAAAAAAAAAAAAAAAAAAATCAGTAGTGAATGGAGGGCAGATATGGCTTTGATATTTAAGTACATGTACACTCGCACCAGAAAATATCGGTCCAGAATATCTGCTAAATATTATGACAAACGGAACAAAGGAAACTGGAAATTGCGGCTCTGTCCTCCCACATGCAGGAATCGCACACGATAGATGACTGTTAAATCAGATACCACTTGTGTCCTTCATAATGAGGAGGAAATGGCCTAAATGTTAAAATATATACAGGTATTAACGGGCTGTCACTGCCACATGGTCGAATAATTCCGGACGGCATCGGACCCACAGTGCACCGATACTTTCTGGGGCGAGTGAACAATGGACTCCCATCCGTAATGCGATATTTGGGTAGCGTGACTCCCCCCCTCCCCCATGATTCTTGGTGGTCAGCCCTCATTTCAAAAATTAAGACGTTCAGAAATAGAGGAAAGAGGATACATGGATTTCAACGAAATCAGCATACACACCGCAGGACTGGGTTTGCAGTTTCCATGCTTTCTTTGTATTCACAGGAAGAAATTGCAGATTTTTATTTATTTATTTATTATATGTTTATTTACATACTCGTGTATTATTCTGTACATGGAACGTTACGTTTCAGGCTTCTGTGACTCACTTTTGGCCGAATAATGTCATTTTGTGTCAGCGGGAAAAGAGTACTGCTGTCCCGAACTTTGGAAGGTTAATGATACCTGCTTTAACAGGTTCCTATGACTCACTCTCAGCCGAATGCAGTCAGTGAGTGTTAACTGTAATAGAATGTAGAGTTGTCCCGATCTTGAATTATAATCTTTCTTTTTTCAGTGTGAACAGTGTTCATGTTTAAAGACAAGAGCAACATAAAAGAGAACATTAATACGTAATCTGGAAAATACTGAACTAAAGAAGACGTACTAGCAAGCATCCTAAACCAGTAAAACGTCACACAGGACAGAACTGGAATCACATTTACCCTCGTGGCATATTGATAACTAAACTTACAATATCTGTCTATCTATATATCTATCCATCTATCTGTCTATATATATATGGGGTTATGAGAAAGGTAAAAACTCTAGTTATGGAAAGAGTGCTGAGGATTGTAATGAATGGTGAAGGGCGGAGTATCGCTAGTCCGTTGTATGCAGATAATGCTGTGTTGTTTTATAATAATGAACAAGATCTTTGCAGTCTGGTGCGCAAGTCTGTCGATCAGTATCAGCGTCGTGCCTTGGAAGTAAATGTAGATAAGAGTAAAGTGAAGTTTGTTGAGATAACTGATACCCGGTCAGATGTTCTGATGAATGGAGACCCAAATCGATGAGGGAGATATAGACCTGATTGCAGTGATGGAGAAGAAAGATAAATGTACAAAGGAAGTGGAAAGTAAAGTACCATAGGGGAAAGAAAATGTCTATACTCTTTGCAGTTTAACACGGCACACAGTTTCGTCCTTTTGCGGCTCATTTCACGTAATTCAGTGGCAGAGAGAACAGTACAGCTGTTTCCTTTCCATAACCCTTCGTGACTAGCATCATATTCCGTTGTTCATGTACTATTTAAACCCAGTATTCTAGATGGTGAGATGGCGATTTTAGGCCAAGTTAGAGTAAAACTGAGTATAGTGCTATGAATACCTTGATATGAAACAGGGATCTGAGTGTGACAGCTCCAAGAGGATTATTGATGTCTGCATTAACGTATGGGTGTAAGAATTTGGTGCTGCACGAAAACGAGTAGTCAGGAGTTAGAGCTATGGAGATGGGTTTATTGAGAAACGTGTGTGGCGTGCGGAGAGTGGATGGGATAAGAAATAAGTGGATTCGTGAGAGAGGTGGAGTAAGGAGGCCTGTCGACAAGAGAACTAAAGAAAGTATGCCTATGTGGTTTAGTCATCAGGAGGGATTGGGTGTAATCGGGATGGTAGAACTGGTATATATGAGTGAGTTTGAGGGTGAAAGAAGGCGTAGTAGACCAAAACGATTGATATAGTAGAGTTAATGAATGTGAGAAAGCGAGACATGGAGGCTGATGAGGCTAGGGAGCTGACTAGGGATCGAGCTGGTCGGATGAATTTCGTACGGAGTTTATGAAGAAGGTTTGACATCCCCTGTTAGACACTTTCATTACAGTCGTCGGATTAACTCTGTCTGTTAGATAATGCTTATGAAGCGCATAAGTGTGGATGGTTAAGCAGGATTCCGGGGGCTTGAATGGTGAGTGGATGAGTGTGTAGCCCGCTTTCATCGGGCATGCGGTTGGTTAGTTCTTCCCCTATCATGGTTTTCTTTCTCCTCTCTGTCAGGTGCCTACCTCACCCCATCTGTGGGGGGGGGGAGAAGGAGGCGGGTTGATGATGATGATGATTAGGACGACGACTCATATGGGGAGCTGGGTCACACTGTATCTTTACCGGTATATCTTATCATGCACTTCATCATATTACTGACAACGTAATCCTTAATACGAAATCTTTATGTGTAGCGGTCCACCTCCACATCATAAACATGCTTTCAAGAGGTGTGGACGTGAGTAAGCATTGTCTAGTACATTCGCTCAAGGTCATATTTTTCTGTCTTTACATTTTGAAACAGTGGACGAAGCGTTTGACAATGCAATAACATTACCTGAGTGTGTATAAACAGCTGTTTTATCAATACATCATGGAGACGTAACTAAATGTATAACATATGGGATACATTGTATATTTAGAAATATTTTCCTGAGGGGAAAAACGCGAACGGCGCTACATTTAGTCTGAAACCATCGATCACACGGTTTATTTATTTTTTGCCCAGTTTACAGTTTATCAGAAAATAAGAAGACTCCTAATGTGTTTAACAGAAGGCGATGCGTAAACAGTGCTCCACTAGAAACTCACGTGGTGGTATCTTGTGTGTTTTAGGGACAGCTCAGTATGCTGGTGTGAGCATGGGTGTGGCAGTGGGATGTAGGATATGAAAAAAATGACGCAGGACAAACATTAATAACGCTGACTGAGCCGTTCCCACAGTATACACAAGAAATAGTCCGGCGGAGTGGAAGAGAAGCATTATAGAGGCTATAAACTACCTTATATTGTGAAGCTGGATGAAAAGCTTAAAACACTGCAACTCACACTTTTCACCAATCTTATATTGCATTTTGTTGTAACAAATCTGACATGAACACGCTCTCTCTCTCTCTCTCTCTCTCTCTCTCTCTCTCTCTCTCTCTCTCTCTCTCGGTTACTGTATCAGAACTTACGAAAATTTAACTGCATTACATGAAGCTTCAGTTAGTGTATTAAGTGCAAGAATAAAATCTAAATAAAGCTGTGTATGTGTGTGTATGTGCGTTTGTTCATTTCTTCCGAGGACGGTAATAAATATCGACCCAATTCTTTTTGCATTACGTCGGAATAAACACAGGGAGCGTCAGACGAATGCTAAACAAAATTTTTGGCGATCACGCGCAACACACCAGCGTGAAATTGTCGAAAACAGCGACGCGCGAAAATGTTTGTGTGCGTTTATTCGTTTCTTTCACGAGAACAGTAATAGATATCGACCTAATTCTTTTTGCATTAGGTCAGGATAAGTCCAGGGAGTATCACCATTGTACCCTCCCCCCAGAAAACAAAAAAAAATGGCTATTGCGCGCGACGCGACGATGCGAAATTGGCACGAATCGCGACACAGGATAATTTGCGAAAACAATTTTTTCGACTTTTTGGTAAGAATTGGTCATTGTTGGCTCAATAACGATACGGAAACAAAGATAACGGTATTTGCAAACACTCATTGAATGAAAGGCTATTAGTCAGTCCCGCAATTACTTGCGGGCAAGCACAAGTGGGCAAATAAGGAAGAAGTGTGTCAACTTGTAAAATGTCTCTGATCAAATACACCGTGAAGTCATACTTTCCTAAGTAACTGTTCCATCATATCACGATAGTTCACAAGTCAGTGTTTGTAATAAGTTATTACTGCACTTCCTTATGACAGTACCTGAGAATCCCTCATTTTACCATCGTGTTCCTCTTACCTCGCTGTCTCCTCCCCCTTGCTTTCATCCCCCCTTAGTACTAAGTTTCCCTATCCCTCCATACCCCACCCCCACCCAAATTCTCACCCCTACTCACAGACTGTTTTTCCATTGTTCTATACACCATATTTTCTTTTGTGAGCACACTCTTTTTCTTCCTATAACCCATTAAGAATATCTGTATGAAGCATATGTGTATACAGTGTTATATAGTTTGTGTGCTATATACTAGTAATACACACACACACACACACACACACACACACACACACACACACACAGATGATGCAAAAATACAAAGGAGAATTACTAACACAGACTCTTGTAAAGAGCTACAAGAAGAATTAAATAAACTTCATGAATGGAGTAGTACATGGCAAATGGAATTCAATGTGGACAAGTGTCATGTAATCAAGTTTGGTAAAAGTGGAAAAAGACCTGATTGGGATTATAAGTTAGGAAATAAAACCCTATACACATCAGAAAGAGAGAAAGACCTAGGTGTGATTATCAATAACAGACTATCTCCGGCTGACCACATCAGCGAGAAGGTACGGAACATGTATACACTGCTTGCAAATATGAGAATAGCATTCACATACATAAATGAAGACATGCTAAGAAGGATAATAACATCATTCATTAGACCAACCCTGGAATATGCATCAGTAGTCTGGAGTCCTCATCTCAAAAAGCATATAGAGAAGATTGAAAAAGTTCAAAGGGCCGCAACAAGATGGATACCAAGCTTAAGGGACCTAAGCTACGAAGAAAGACTAAATAAACTGAACCTACCAACACTACAGGAGAGAAGGAAAAGAGGTGACATGATAATGCTATATAAGTGCATATCAGGAAAGGAGAAAACAGACATAAATGATTACTTAACATATGGAGAAGCAGCAGCAAGAGGACACTGCAAAAAACTGCATAAGAAGAGAGGTGATAAAGACGTAAGGAAATTCAGTTTCCCAAACAGAGCAATTGATCAATGGAATGCACTACCGAATGATATAGTGTGTGTCAAAACAATTCACAAATTTAAGGATATGTACGATAAATATGGTTTAAGACACGGGACAGTACGAGCTTGACTCATTCCTGTAAAGATACAATTAGGTAAGAACAATTAGGTAAGAACACACACACACACACACACACACACACACACACACACACACACACACACATATATATATATATATATATATTTGACAGGTGTTGTTCGGTGCGATCAGCTTTCGACGTGAGGTCTAACACAGGTCGATTTTATTCTGGACCACGCCATTCCTCTCCCTCCTTTCCTGGTTTGTGTGTGTGTGTGTGTGTGTGTGTGTATTTGTTTGTTTTGGGATCTGCCTCTCGAACCATAACGTGGATAAGACCACAGAAGTATCACAGGCCTTTACAATTTTCTCCTGGCTTCGAGGCGGAGGTCAGAGGCTCAGAGCCAGTTTTGTAGATGGAGACCGAGGCTAGTCCCCAACTCCATATCTGCTGTTCACCATTTTATGGCAGGTTCCACATTCGGTGCTATTGGTATATCCCTTTCGCCACCATTATTATCATTTTGTTCTTGCTACCACCAGACCATTTTATTCAGCATGGTAGTTAAGGTGTTAATGAAGGCTGTATGTAACTCCTCTACTTTGAAAATTATCTCCGTTGCCGAACGAAAACGTCTGGAAATAATAGTTTTGAAATGAAATAATAAGTCTCCTAATTTAAATGCTGACGATGCTAACCAACGAAGCCTTCACTCCTCTATTTAAGTCTCCACATTCACCGTTGGGAGCGAACACGAATCATTAATTTGTGTTTTATTAGAACGGTTACCACTGAATCCACAGTAAGCTCCATAAAACCATTAACATGAGCATTATTAGAAAGGTTACCATGGAGTACTTAGTGAGCTCCATACGTCTCCAATAAAGATTACCATGTCGGCGAGTCCAAGAACCATAAATATGAGCGTCACTACATTTCTTTTTCCCACCTGACAAAGATTTATAACCCCCTTCAGTGCAGTTGATCGCTAAGTGCAGTGAGACTGGGAGGTTGATTTGACTATAAACCAAGGTGACTCATTCCTGGCTTACACCTAACGCTTGTCGAATTTCATACAACCATGACATTTGTATCAACTTGTGCGTGCGGCCAAGTTCTGTCATATGAAAACAGACCGACTATAAAACGCTTATCTTGGAATCCTTAGTGAGCCTCATACCTTCCCACTGAAACGTTGGTTATGTTTTTCACTGACTTGACGGCCGCGTTCAAACTGAGTGCGCGAGAGTGTGAGCAAGACCGTAATTTTTGATGGCTAAGGCATTTCCTGTTGTTGCACCCCCAGGCTCTTCTGGACGTGAATCCGTCGACTGCAGGATACTGGCCACCTGAACCTATCGCTCCCAGTTGAAGGATCGTCTGTGCTCTGAGTGTTCAAATGAATATGTTGTGGTGTGGGAGATAAGATTAGTGCATCCCACATTACAAAGCGTAGTCAGCACATGCATGGGACCCCCCCCCCGCCCCCACACAAACACGCGTTATACCCCTGACCACTTCGTGCACACAATCTCAATCCACACATACAGACGCGCCAGTAATAATAATAATAATAATATTAATAATAATAATAATAGTAGTAGTAGTAGTAGTCGTCGTAGTAGTAGTAGTAACAACAAGAACCGTACTCACCACAACCCTTCTATACACCTCCTCAGCAAACTTAAGATCCGAGAAGGCAGCCTCAGTCGGGAAGGTGTATTTCTGCAGCCACTCCAGCAGCTCGAGGTCCAGTTTGAGGCCGCTGTTGGGGAACTGTGCCGCGTGGATGTGCGTGTCTATCAGCCCGGGCATCAGGAACTGGCTGTGGAGAGATAGAAGGGTGGATAGATGCAGTAGATACATAAATATACCAACAGACAGATAGAGATTGACAGACGGACGTAGATAGAGGTAACTTTATACAGATAGAGTTAATGACTGACAGATAATCATAGATATATAGGTAGATACAAATAGACACTGACTGATTGGGATACCGTAGACAGATAGACTGATACATCGACTGACTGATTGATAGACACCATAGATAGACAGGTAGACTGATAGATTAAGCGATTAACAGATAGACTGTTAGATGGACAGATAGAAAGATAGGTGGACGTATGCTGCCGATGGATGAAGTGGGTATATGGACAGAGGGATAGGTGGATAGATGAAGCAGGGTAATGTACCGATGAAATTCGTCCATCTGTCAATCTAAACATGAAGAATTGGCAAAGGATAGACTGATGGATGAGTAAACAGATGGAGAAAAATGGAACGTACGAACAGAAGGGATTTGTATCAAACTTATTTTGATAAGTTGAGAATCACCCAAGAGTGTGTCCTATTGTTTTTGATAGACCAAAGTTCAGAGTCTTATGGCAAGGTCTGCTTAAACAGGTTTCATTTGTTGTAGACTAAACTTAATGGGAAGGTGCGGGTTAAAATTATTAAAAATAAATTAAATTTGCTAACAGTCTGTCAAAAGTCAGAGTCACAAGGAGAGATCAAAGTCCAAGGTGACGACAGAATCAACACCAACAATTCTGATCTGATTTGAAGCAAAGGTGGTGGATGGGGTAGGAGTTAGGGGAGAATGAAATAATTCGATTTTGAGAGTTATCTGCCTAAGGTTAAGGTCGCAGGGAAAAATCAAATATTCGGCCATTAGATCAGTTGATGGAAGCACTCACAAAGTGCTTCTTGTATATACTTTAGGACTGATCCCTCACGCAGCACGGTTCAGTCAAGACTGTATCAAAATCTCTCAGTTCGGACTCTCTCCCAGACTAATAAATCTTCCAAAGGTAACAGTAAAATAAAATGTACGTCATCAGAGTGAAGTAATTACCTTTGCTTTCCCTAAAGGGAGAGGAAATAATGACATTAAAAATCGCTTAACTCTTTGATTGTTGGGAATTACGTCGGCTGACCAAAATTGTCTGGCGTTGGCCTAAGCAGATTTCCTAAGTGTACTAGTAGCAGGGAACTGGTTATTTTAGGTGGTTGGTGAAGCCTGGGATTTCCCTCACTTAAAAATAAATAAATAAAAATAGTGTGATGTTAAACTGAATACCCAAATATACCGACTGCACATGTAGGGTTAAGGGTTACTGTAGTAGTAGTAGTAGTGGTGGTGGTTTTGGTTTTTGCTTCCTAGAGTCGGTTTTGATTCTTGCTTCCTAGAGTCGGTTTTGATTCTTGCTTCCTAGAGTCGGTTTTGGTACCTGCTTCCTAGAGTCGGTTTTGGTACCTGCTTCCTAGAGTCGGTTTTGATTCATACTTCCTTGAGTCGGGTTTCATTTGTTCGATTTAGGGGAACCGTTTATAAATTATGAAGGTTTGTGAGTGCTATATAATGATTTGCGAATATCATACAGGTGCCAACCCACATCAGGCGTGTGCAGACCGGCCACTACAATATATAAATGCATATAGCCTACTTCGAACAGTCTCTCCTAAGCCGAATGAGAGAGAGAGAGAGAGAGAAAGAGAGAGGCGTAATTATATTCTTGTATGTTACAGGTCAATACTATTTTTAAAAAATAAAAATTTTCACATGAGATTATTAAGGTATATAATTATAATATGTGCAATAAATCATCCCCCCTCCCCACCACACACACGTACCTGCTAGTAAGGAAAGTGACGGCCGAATCTGGGAAGCCATACTGCTCCTGTAGCTCCCCCAACATACTCTTGTCGTCTACGAACTCTATCTGTGAGGGGGGTCGAGAGAAAGATGAAACGCACATCATCATCATCATCATCATCATCATCTCAGTGGAACCACGAACCAGATAAGCATGGATGCCACAGGTACAGTCACCAGCAATACTGTAATTTCTGTCCACCCTCTCTCTCTGTCCTGCGCTGAGAGGAAATAACTTTTTTGTTTTTGTTTGCCTATCGACCATTGGGATCAAAGCCCCTGGTCATTAAGGCCGTATATATATATATATATATATATATATATATATATATATATATATATACACACACACACACACACACACACACACACACTTCCATGCATATATACAGACACACTTTCATGCACACGTACATGTAAATATAATAATTTTTATTTTATTTTTATTTTTTATTTTTTTATTTTTTCTTGGTTTTACATTGTTTAGACCTTATAAAGAAAAACCTAATCTAGAGACCCTAAAACTAATCACCTGACAGACAAATCGCTAACCTATACTAAATCCTACAGAGACAAATAGCTAACCCTACACTAATGGTAAAAATACCTCGACTAACAGAACACCATCGACTGCAGATATGTAATGCCTTTCTACATTACATACCTGCACTCATCACCTGCTGACCGTCAGTCGAGGCACAACCTGATATTGAGGATATCAATATAAGAAAGGGAACCAGGCGAGTCAGGAACAGTTCCACATACGTCAGCTGTCGGCCCTAATTAGGACAACTTTATCAAGATGGTATAATGTATTTACCTAATATGTACAAAAAGTGATGAACCTCGCCCAACAGACCACCATCGACTGCAAGTGCCCAATACCTCTCTATATTGCACACTTGCACTCATCAGCTGGTGACTGTCAGTCGAGGAACGGGGTTTAATGTAGGGGACATCAATATTAGAAATAGATCAGTGGGAGAAGGAACTATTTCAAATACAGGATGGTCCATATATAACTCTCCTCCTTCACTCCGTTCGGCGATTTCTTGTGTGTTGCGGGGACGGCGCTGTCAGCGTTATCAGAGTCATCCCTGCATCATTTATGCATTGCTTACTCCCCGTGCCTCACCCATGCCATTATCAATGTCCTACGTGTATCATTTATTTATTTTTTACTCCCACTGCCACGCCCACACCAGGAGACTGAGCCGTCCCCGCAGCACAAGATACCGCCCAAAGCGAAACCACTATTAGTAGTAGCAATAGTAGTAGTAGTAGTAGTTGCAACCCCAGGCTCATATTGACGTGAATCAGGTCGACTGCAGGCTGTTGTCCTTTCCTGCAGCCTGCGATACTCTTTTGGAAGGATAGGGTGGGAGTCGAGGGACGTTTGTACTGCATAACCAGGCAGGGAAGTTAACCGCCCATATCAGTGCCACCGCATGAAGGCGTCCCTCACCAACACTCGTCTGGAGGTAGCAAGAATGAATAAGGAGGTTAATGATGCACTCAAACTGTCTCTCTCTCTCTCTCTCTCTCTCTCTTACCTTTGATCCCACCACGCCAATGACCTTTTCGGGCATAATAAGCATTGGGTCGTCCCTGGTGGAGTGAACTAGAGTCCCCACGAAAACCTGAAAAGAAAACCTAACGTGAGAGAGAGAGAACTTTATGCCTCCTGTGGACCCGACTGTGCGGAAATATTAGGAGATACTTATATGTATGGGTAACAACTTCTTTATATCAGTAAAATCCTAATAATTTGCAGTGACAGCCAATATACTTCGTCTATGAATGATTCCTTAGTGATGTAGGTATTAGAAACCCATGTTCAACCGTCTCTTGTGGGTCCTTTTTTTCCATCACTCTTTTTAGGAACTCTGTCCTTGGGCTGTAGGGGTTTACAAGATCATGAAGTGACACTGTGAGACAATACTGTATTATTTCCCTCTCACTGTTTCCTTCCTAGGTCAGTCCCCCTAACACATTTGCTTATGGGTATGTCACGACTGTGGATAACAAGTGACTTTCAGCCGCTGGCATCTAAACGAAACAATTATCTTTATATGGGTACAGGTATTTTTGTACTCTTTAAAGCAAATAACACCCACGCAAAATGCGCTTGCGAAGATAAGCAACTTATTGCACTTAAAGAGGTTGATCAACAGCTTTATTCCGACGTTAGACAGAGGGAAGTGAGAGGAAAAGAACACTGGGGAGGAGAGCATTTAGAAGTGGCAGCAACAATAAGTAAGGAAATGGGCCTTTCCTTCATACATATAGATCAAGAGTTCTCAAATGCGAGGGAATCCCTCAAGGAGAGAAATTAGGACACTGGGGTGTGGCTATATAAATAAGATCAAAATAGCCAAAGTAGCCTTTATGATGTCTTGCTGGTTACAGATTTGATATATTTTATGGTTAAATAGTTTTTGGCTTTTACTTTGATCTTTTTAAGACTTTAAGAGGAAGGTCGGAATTTTGGTCCTCTTATCATGCTACTTGAAAGTATAAAATCCTTAATATATTTCCAAATCTCTGTAAAAAAATCTCATTAATTTCGCTAGATGTCTTACTATTACACGTTAAAAGGTACCACTAAAGTGAGGTAAGTAGTTTTAGAATCCAGAATTATCTAAAATGACTCCCAAAGATGAAGAATTCCTCCCTTTGGGGGTGGAAGGGGAATCATCAAAGATTTTCCGGCGAAAGTGGGGAATGACTAGGAAAATTCTGGGAACCTCTGATATAGGTAAATATAATATATATATTTTTTTTTTTATGCGAGGAAGAAGGAACCAAAGGCCATGAACCCGCAGTAACAGTTCCCTCCAAGAGAAAAACAAAATACAATAGAGAGCCAAATTCAAGATCCGATCATTTTGAGATGCCTGCGTTTGAAAGACTGGAGATCATAGGCAGCAGGAAATACAGATAGAGGGAGACAGTTCCAGAGCTGACCTGTTGCATAAATGAAAGACTGGGAGTAACGGTTAACTCTTGCATTAGAGAGTTGGACAGAAAAGGGATGAGAGTTTGCTGCCAGACGGGTGCTACGCGCCTGTCGTAGAGGTGGAGGAATGCAAGCAGACAGTTCAGAGGAGCAGTGACCATTAAAGTAGCGATAGAAAAGAGATAAAGATGCAACAGTGCGGCGAAGAGACAGAGGTTGAAGGGAGTCAGTAAGAGGAGGAGAGTTAATGAGACGAAAAGCCTTTGACTCCACCCTATTGAGAAGAGCTGTATGTGGGGAGCCTCCCCACACATGAGAGTTGTACTCCACACAGGGGCAGATAAAACCCCTGTATAGAGTCAACAATTGAGCAGGGGTAAAGAAAGAGCGGAGTCGGCTTAGCACACCCAATCTCTTGGAAGCAGATTTTACAAGAGATGTAATATGATCTTTCCAAGATAAGTCCCGAGTAAATGAAACCCCAAGCATGTTCAAGGATGATGCAGGATTAAGCTGAATATTAATAAACATTAATGGGTATACCTGTGGAAGATTTTGTCGGGTTGATAGGTGTAAGAACTGAGTCTTAGATGCATTAAAGACAACCATATTATTTTTACCCCAGTCAGAGATACGAGCCAAGTCAGACATTAGGTGTGCCATAGCCTCATCCCTTGTTTCTTGAAGTAACTGTTGAGATGGGCGTTGCGGGAACCGAATGGAAAGGTGAAGGGTGGAGTCATCAGCGTATGAGTGGATAGGGTTAGATGTACAGCTTAGAAGATCATTGATGAATAAAAGGAAGAGAGTTGGTGATAGGACAGAGCCCTGAGGAACACCACTGTTGATAGATCTAGGAGAAGAACGATGGCCGTCTACAACAGCGGCTATAGAACGACCAGAAAGGAAGCTAGCGATGAAGGCACAGATAGAAGGATAGAAACCGTAGGAGGGCAGTTTGGAAATTAAAGATTTATGCCAGACTCGATCGAAAGCCTTTGAGATGTCAAGTGCAATGGCAAAGCTTTCGCCAAAGTCCCGAAAGGAGGATGACCAGGAGTCTGAAAGGTAGAGAAGATCGCCAGTGGAGCGTCCCTGACGGAACCCATACTGACGATCGGAAAGAAGGTTGTGATAGGAAAGATGCCTTAAAATTTTTCTATTAAGAATTGACTTGAAAACTTTTGAAATACAGGACGTTAAAGCAGTTGGACGATAGTTGGAGGGTTGGGAGTGGTCACCCTTCTTTGGGACTGGCTGAATGAGAGCAAACTTCCAGCAAGAAGGAAAGGTACAAGTTGACAGACAAAGGCAAAAGAGTTTGCCTAGGCAGGGTGTAAGCACAGAAGCACAGTTCTTGAGAACAACAGGAGGGACCCCATCAGGCCCATATGCCTTGTTAGTACTGAGGCCAGTGATGGCAGAAAATACATCAACTGAAGAAATTTTAATGTCAGCCATGAGGAAGTCAGAGGGGAGAAGTGATGGAGGAACAGCACCGGAATCGTCTAAGGTGGAATTGGAGGAGAAAGTCTTTGCGAAGAGATCTGCTTTATCAGTAGAAGAAATAGCTACAGAACCATCAGAGTAGAAAAGAGGAGGGAAGGATGATGAGGTAAAGTTGTTAGAAAGATTTTTGGCAAGGTGCCAGAAGGAGCGGGAAGAATTCGAGTTGGAGAGTTGAGAGCATTTAGTATGGATGAAATTATTTTTAGTAGAGCGAAAAACAGACTTAGCACGATTCCGGGCAGAAACGTAAAGATGATGTGATTCAGGGGTGGGTTGGCTCCGGTACCTTTTGTAGGCCTTCTCCTTGTTGCGGACAGCATTAGAACAAGCGTGATTAAACCAAGGCTTTCTTGCGTTAGTCAAAGGATATGAGAAAGGAATGTATGCTTCCATGCCCGAGAGAATAACCTCCGTAATGCACAAGGCACACTCAGATGGCTCACGGCCATGGAAGCAATAATCATTCCAGGGAAAATCAAAGAAGTACTGCCTGAGGGCCTCCCAGTTCATGCGGCTCCAAATGCCACAGACGACAAGTTTCCCTGGAGGGTCCACAGGCCGCACTGGAGTGATAGGACAGGTTAAGGTAATAAGGTTGTGATCGGAGGAGCCCAACGGAGAGAAAAGATTAACAGAGTAAGCAGAAGGATTAGTTGTGAGGAAGAGGTCAAGTATGTTGGAGCTCTCCCCAAGGCGATCAGGGATACAGGTAGGGTGCTGTACAAGCTGCTCTAGGTCATTAAGGATAGAAAAGATGTAGGCTTGTTCACCAGGTGGATCCGTGAAAGGAGAGGAGAGCCAAAGGTGGTGGTGAACATTGAAATCTCCAAGAATGGAGATTTCAGAGAAAGGAGAAATGGACAGAATGTGTTCCATCGTAGAAGTAAGATAGTCGAAGAATTTTTGATAGTCAGTAGAATTAGGGGATAAGTAAACAGCTCCACTCTCGCCGTAAAATAACGATAGTCATAAAACTAGAAAACACCCGGAGACCACATACATTATTGTTTTCCATATTTACTGCTACATACATTTATAACATTATGTCAAAGCTATTTTCACAGGATATGTATTTTAAATATGATGTGATGCTACGAAAATTAACAGCGTCGATATTTTCAACCCCCTTTCAGCTCGAAACTCGCAGCTAGGCAGTTGTTACAGGATGGCCGTGACGGAACGAACTGCACTCTACCTTGACATTTGGCGAGAACAGCATGCCTTTCGCCGTAACGCTTGTTGCCACCCTTTCACACTCGTTCCTGTTCATCATGGTTCACTCAGGTCTGTCACTTCGCAGATCTGTTGGCATGAGGAGAGGTATGTTTAAGGTCCTTTCAGTAGCCATGTTGTTGTTATATGTCTTTGCAATGGCTCCTATATTCATTTCATCCTAAGTTGGTCTAAAATTGATATCCAATTATCAACAAATTAGTTGTTGCATAACCTCGATCTGCCTGGGTGAATAGACCCATTAACCACAGGTAATATATTGCTTTTGTGGACCATCCTACAGGTACAGTACAAAACATACACCGTGTAGGGATCCGACACTCCCTTGTGGTAGGCAGTTCCTCACCAGAGTCCTTCCCACGGCGAGGTGCAGAGAAGTATGTTGAGGTCTGGCCCTCAGGTGGCCGCTTCAGCAGCTCACCCCAAGTGCACAGCACCACCTAGTATAGGCTCCTCGTCAACGCCCCAACTAGTTAGCAAAACTCGGTAACATCTAGTCGCTTTAATTACTCCCATGGAGGGGTGGGGGGTCCGAGGCTAGGCTACCGCCATGCAGGACGCTCATGGGTAGATGACCAGCCTACTTCCTTCGGTACGTGATCGAAAAGCCTCCAGTAGCCTCTTGGGAATCGAACCTGTGTAAGGCTGTTACTCAGACTGGGGCGTGAAGTCCATCATAGCCAAGGCGCCTAGCGTGTCAATCAGCTGTAATCAGTTAACTCCACTTTCGCCGAGTTAGATCAGTATTCGACTTGGTGTAACTCCGCTCCAACTAGATTAACAATTTGCATGTTATACAGTACCGTATTATTTTCTTGTATATTATCTTTATCTCTTTGTTGATTTAGGTATATCTTTTGCATATTAATACTTAAACATTCTTTGGTATCTTAAATATTCCTTTATATATGAGTAACGACTAATGTGTCATATACATTAGCGATGGTTCGAATATTCGCCTTCACATACAAGAAAACATTAGCTTACCAGATACAGAAGTAGATATTAATGGAAAAGTGCTAGGGAGCATCATTAACCAACAAGACTACGGGATTGTCTACCTACCTATCTGTCCGTCTATCTGTACATATCTATTTATGTCTGTTTGTCTGTCTGTCTGTCAGTCAATCAGTCAATCAATCAATCTCGCATTAATTAATCATTTCCTACTCCCACCGCCATACCTACGCCCACGCCAACTGCCTGAGCCATCCCCGCAAGACATACGATACCGTCAGGAGAATTTTGAGTGGAGCGCTGTTTAGGGACCACCCTATATTAAAGTGAACTAGGCAAAATAAATCGCAAACAAGGATGCGTTAAGAAATCTACTAAGCTGACGAGAATACGGACAAAGACTTTGGATCGTAATGTTGTCAGTTGAGGACACCTGCATGGCACACTTATTCGTGACTAGTATATTTGTTTGAGCTACGTTAACCTACAGGGTGGGCCGAAAATAGCGCTGTACTATAGTAGCCGCAGCGAGAAATGAACGCTGTGGTGGGGCAGCCGGTCATCCGGGGATTCCCCCACCTAAGCCATATCCACATGTCACCGACCATCGGCCACCGCTGCAGCCCCGCTCCATGATCCTTACCCTGTGTCTCTGGCTTTCTCTTTCTCTCTCGGTTTTTATATAAACTGGTGTATTTCCGAAACTAATTATGAAATTATTATGACTTTTGTTCCACACCACCTTTGAGGTAAAAATCAAGGAGAGTTTTCTGTATAAAGGTTTCCCCCCCCTCCTAAATGTGGCATATGAGCGGGGGAGTGCGGCCTTGCCGATACCTCCGCCTGACCTATAATTATACACTCGCCAGAACTGACCTGCCCTCAGACAAGGGGGGGGAAACCTTTATACAGAAAACTCTCCTTGATTTTTACCTCAGTGGTGGTGTGGAACAAAAGTCATAATAATTTCATAATTAGTTTCGGAAATACAGCAGTTTATATAGAAACTGAGAGAGAAAGAGAAAGGCAGAGACACAGGGTAAGGATCATGGAGCGGGGCTGCAGCGGTGGCCGGTGGTCGGTGACATCCTACCTCTATGGTCGGTGACATGTAGATATGGCTACAGTGGGGGAATCCCCGGATGACCGGCTGCCCCACCACAGCGTTCATTTCTCGCTGCGGCTACTATAGAAACTCATATTTCGTCTTTTTGCAGCTTATTTCACATTGCACAGTGACAGAAAAAAAGACATTTACAACGGCTGTACATCATTTCCACAGCAGCTCTTCATGACTAGTTCCACATTTCAGTGCTAATCTGTTTTTGCAACTCGGCATTCAAGATGGAGAGATGGCAATTTTAGGCCATGTTGGAATAAAACGAGTGTAGATGTCGGTCCTAAGTTGAATAATGTCGTCTGTTGATAGCAACAACAACAAAACAAGTTATGGGATTGACGGGATTAAAGCGTTCATATCATAGGCCTATACTGGACCTTCTAGCACCGTTGCATGATGCTCATTCCCGAAGATAACAATGTAACTGCTAATCCTGCTTTAATTCCTTCAGAAACAGGAATCCAAGGCTAGGATAACCATAGTCTAGTATATTTAAGGATAAAAGAAGCCAAAAATAGCAAAATTTTGGTCACCTCACCAATTTTTTAAAAATGAAATCTAGGTATCCCCTAAGCGTGAGAAGTTTCTGTGAAAGCTTTGTGCCTGTACGACACTTTTTTGTCCCTTTATTTATGACCGGATGCCCTAATCCCATGACGGCCACAATCGAACTGCCTCCGTGTCACCTGTCCTCTGTCACTCTAGTATCCATCTCACACTCCCTTCTCTCATACAGCTCTCCACCACATCCTTCCTCATCCTTGGTCTTCGCCTCCCCTCCATCTCACTCACATGCACTCTTCTAGGCAATATCTCATTCTTCATCCCCACCACGTGGCTAAATTTTCCTAATGCTTTCAGTGTCATCCACATCAACACTACAACGCTCTTTCACTTCCTTATTTGTCTGTCTGGCCCCAAGTAGCTTCACATATTCATTTCCACTGCTGTCACTTTTAACTTATGTGCTTTCAAAGGGGTTCATGCATCACATCCATACACAGTACTCATATAGTGAGTTTTTTTTTTTTTAATACTTCCATACTTCTTATTCCTTATCATTCAAGCAGCATTTTTTTTTATCTTCAGTATTACCGTCCACAAGCATTATTTCTAAATTTTGCATTTCAGATAAAACTGAAAGAAAAATGAGAATGGATGTGGAGAGCAGTGACAAGACAGCCAGTATCACAGCTGTTAACTATCTTAAAGCTGATAACATGTGACAGAAAGGGAGATATTGTATATACTTGTCTTATCGGTGGACATCCAGGTCGCTGATATCAGATAAGGAAGTGGAGGAAGAGGAGGGGGAGGAGGAGAAGAGGAGGAGGAAGAGTAGAAGAAAGGAAATAAAGCGTAGGATTAACGTCCCGAGGATCACTAAGGCTTTTGCTAAGTTTCATTCCTTTCTTAGAATACGACTTGCAATAGTCAATGCTACACCCAGCTCCCAAATTGCACTGCTGGGTGAAGAGAGACAAGAGGGAAACAGACGGAGCGGTGCATACTTACTTGTTGTTGTTCTGCTTCGAGGAATTATGAATTATATTATCACCACACCTATGCTGGCCAACCTATAATGCCTTTGTATAGCGGGGTGTGTTACTCCCGCCCTGCTGCACCACATTCCTGCCCATCCCATTCACCCTAATCTTTTCCCACCTACCTCGCATTAAACTTTTACATAGAAGTCTCATGCCGCCCTTCATACAACGCCCATCTTGACGGTGTAGTCATCTCGCCATGGCCCACCACCATCCTATCCCACCCAATAATTCCTGTCCATCCACATATCCATCCCACCCGTTTGTCCCCCGAAGTGATGAATATCATACCAGTAACTGACTCAAATACCAGCTGATCTACATCGTCCATTTTCGGAGAGTATATGGTACTTCCCCGTTGTGCCTCACCACTTGCCATCTTCCCAGGCCATCCCGCCCAATCCCTAAAGACCTGACTTGGCATATCTCAAAAGCCATCGTAGCGTTAAGACTTAATTTTATCACACGCTTAAATTCACAAAACCTCAAACTTTCTGCAATGAAATAAATCGCTCTAATATAGATGTAAAGGGACAAACGCTTACGCACACTCACATTATCTGAAACTCCCTGCACTGAAAAAAATCGCTCTAATGGATGTAAAGGGACGTAAAGGGAAATATAAGAACGGTAATACCTCAGAAGCCATTGCAATAGCAGGTCTAATTTTTTTCATACATCTTGACACATGATCTGAACTGATCTTTATTAACCCAAATTGATCCGATGGGCCCGAGGTTACCTGACAGGACCTACATTAATTGAAATAATGCTGAGCTGACCTACCTGAGTCAAAATATGGCTGGGAAAAGACTGGGGAGTCAAGAATGAAGTGTCCATACTAGATCTGTTCCAGCGGACGGAAATCAACATCGGTAACATACACGTAGGTGCGAAATGAGGTGGAATGACTAGAACGGATCTATGTTGAGCTAAATTGACGTGACGACATGATGATCTAGTTAGGCCTAGTTGAATGTAAAGACCCTGAATGAACCTATTTCGACGTAAGTGATCGTAAATGCACCTGAACTGAAGTGTTAATGGACCAAGATTAACCTGACTGGACCAGATGTTACAAAAGAGAGGCTTGATTGCTGTGACTGGGTGTGACCGTGGCTGCTGTGGTCTTAGAGAATGGCTATATGGTAACTTATCCCGGCACGACGCAGGTACGCGGTCGACAAATGCCTTGTGATTAAATGCGGGATTGTTTCTAGGAGTGGTCCTGTCCGTCTGTATCTCACTAATAATTTTCGCATGAGGTGCATCATTAACGAAGCCACACCACTCCGTCGCACCACATCACATAAAATCACCCTCCCACGCAACCCCAGTGACATTCACTGAAACCATATACTGTATACCACTCCTTCACACCACATTACCTAAAACTACCCTCACACACCACGCAACCCCAGTGGCATTGACTGAAGGACCCTGAAGCTCCCGCATGTTGCACTCTCTTACTCGTTATAAAGCTAGAATACTACAGAATATTGGATAACTAGTTGGTGAAACAAATATATATTTCAGCACCGCATGAGAAGCAGCATTTTCTCATGAACATTACGCTGACTTATTTGTACTGTTCTTGAAGCGTGTGGACGATGTTATTCACTCTACAGAAGATATTGAAGGCTGTAATATATAACCCTGTAAGTTAGTATCATCTGCAGGAGGTGACATGATTTCAATATACCTGATGTCCATGCGCTGAGGGAGTTAATTTACTAACTTCTAAATAAATGCAAAGAAAGAAAAATCCAGAAGCACTGCAGCAGCGGTAAACACACACACACACCTCCCACCACCACACTCTGCCTCACGATAAGCAGCTCATGGCACCTCTCCCTCCATTTATGCATTTCCCCAAGAGCAGGTGCCAGATACTGCTGCCTAATATGAAAACTTATGTGATTCTTACATGGCCTTGATTTTACGATTCTTATACCCTGTTTTGATGTAGGAACGAGGTACAACGTGATGATGAGGATGAGGATGAGGATTGTGTGTGTGTGTGTGTGTGTGTGTGTGTGAGAGAGAGAGAGAGAGTCTTAAGGATACAAGGTTACATTCCTTTATGTTAAACTGATAAGCTCGATTATCAAGCTGCCGTATGTATATAGAGATCCCTCCCCTCTCCTTTCCTCACTCCTAACCCTCCCCCCCCCTCTCTCTCTCTCTCTCTCTCTCCTGGTCGTGAAGAAGAGGAGGAGGATAGTGATTATAAGAGGATGGTGATACTGAAGAAGATGAAGAAAAAGAAGAAGAAGAAGAAGAAGAAAGAGAAGATGAAGACGAAAAAGAATAAAGAGAAGATGATGAACAATTAAAAGATGAAATTGATAATAACGATAAAAAAGAAGACTCTGACGATAATAAAATAAAATAATATGATACAGATAATAAATAAATCAAACTACCAATTATCAGGAAGCCTCGTAAACCCCTGCCACTGCGTCATGCGTCAATCATCCAGCAGCCATCCACTTTGCTGGCGTCATCGCAACGTTCAGGGCCGGGATATCCTCCTCCTCTTCCTGTTTTGCTAGGGAGAGGAAGATGCTAATCCTGATGCTGGAGAACATACAAAGGTGCTGATGATGCTGATGTTGGAGGAGATACAGCGATGATGATGATGATGATGGAGAAGTTGCAAAGATGATGATGATGGGGAAGTTACAAAGATGAAGATGATGGTGATGATGGAGAAGATAGAATGATGATGATGATCATCGTCATCATGATCATGATGATAAGGATGATGGAGAAAATAAGAAGATGATGATGATGATCATCGTCATCATGATCACGATGATAAGGATGATGGAGAAAATAAAAAGATGATGATGATGGAGAAGATAGGAAGATGATGATGATGATAATGATACAGGGAAGAGGAAGAAGATAGTGATAGGCTAATGATGGTGGAGAAGGATTACGAGAACGAATTATGATGGTAATGATGATGGAGAGGATGGGGAGGGTGAAGAACAACAAAAACGATTGACAGCATGATAATGAGTATGATGATGACTAAAAATAATTGACAGTGTGACGATGATGATGATGGTGATGAAGAAGAAGAAAAGCAACCGACAGTGTGATGATGATGATGGTGATGATGATAACAGAGAATAATGAGATGAATATGAGGGTAATGTTAAAAAAGAAGAAGGAAAGATAAAATGAAGAAGATTACGATGATGATGAAGAAAGAAGAAAAAGAGTTGCCTGGCTCATCTTATAAGAGAGACGTCATTAGCCTCCCAAACCACGGCTAACCATCCACTCATCCACTTGAGCCAATTATACCAAACGTTTTAGGACTGCATTTTCCCCTTCTCTTCCTGTATTACAGTACGAAGAGGGGGAGGAGGAGGAGGAGGAGGGGAAGAAAAAGATGATGATGATGATGATGATGATGATGAAAATGATGATGATGACGAGAAGAAGATGGTTGTGTTGTTGATGATGATGATGATGATGATGACGATGAAAGAGGAAGACAGACAAAAAAGAATTGCCTGGTGCCTCATACGAGAGAGACGTCACTATAGTCCCCCAAACCACAGCTAACCATCCACTCAACCACTTGAGCCAATTATACCAAACGTTTTATAGCTGCATTTCCTCCTTCTTTTACAGAATGAAGGGGAGCAGGAGGAAAAGAAGGAGAGAAGGAGGAGAAGGAGGGAAAGAAGAAGAAGGGGAGAAGGAGGAGGAGGAGGGAAAGAAGAAGGGGAGAAGGAGGAGGAGGAGGGAAAGAAGAAGGGGAGAAGGAGGAGGAGGAGGGAAAGAAGAAGAGGAGAAGGAGGAGGAGGAAGGAAGAAGAAGGGGAGAAGGAGGAGGAGGAGGGAAAGAAGAAGGGGAGAAGGAGGAGGAGGAGGGAAAGAAGAAGGGGAGAAGGAGGAGGAGGAGGGAAAGAAGAAGGGGAGAAGGAGGAGGAGGAGGGAAAGAAGAAGGAGGAGGAGGAGCAGGAACAGTAAAATGATGATAAAGGAGTAGATGATTAGAGGTAAAAGAAGAGTGACACTGAATAAGATGTTTATTGGATGATTATAACGATGATGAGGAAGATGAGATGGATAGTCAAGGAGCAGGAGGAGGAGGAAAAGAAGATGATGATGATGATGATGATGATGATGTTGAAGATGATGTTTACGATGCTGATGCTGATGATGATAATGAAGAACAGCAGAAGCAAGGACAGCCAAAGCATTCGCCCATGATTGCGTATCGCCCGCCATCACTAAAAATCATGATCAGTAATCTTTGCCAAAATAACACTGTTGAATTTCTATCTATCTATCTATTGCCAGACGCATCAATCCCGTTTGGGGTGGCCACAAACAAATCACCTCCACGTCGTCCTGTCCCCCGCCATTTCACTGCCCTGCTCCCAACTCACATCCCCCTCTCTCATATACCTCTCCACCCCATCCCTCCATCTCATCCTCGGCCTCCCCCTCCCTCTTCCCCCCTCCACCTCACTCACATACACTCTCTTCGTCAGTCTTTCACCCTCCATCCTCTCCACATGGCCAAACCACCTCAGTGTGTTCCTCATAACATTTCCTGTCACATCCACATCCACACCACAACGCTTCTTTATATCCTCATTCGTCAGCATGTCTCTCCATGTGACTCCACAGGCTCCTCTTAAATAACTCATTTCCACTGCTCTCACTCTTGACTTGTGTCCTTCCAACAACGTCCAAGCTTCACTTCCATACGTTAGAATTGGTATCACAGTACTGTCATGTAGTAACTTTTTCACTTCCATGCTCACTTCCCTGTTTCTTATCATTGCTTTCAAAGAACCAGCAGCCTTTCTTCCCTGCTGTACCCTTTCAAGCACTTCACCCTCCAAACCTCCATCCTTACTCATCACACTACCCAAGTACTTAAATGTACTCACATTTTCCAATCCTCACCATCCAACCTCGCTGTACATTCACTGACTTCACCTCTCTCAAAGACCATCACTTTACTCTTCCCTACATTCACCTTTAGATTCCGTTTCTTATACACTGTCCCAAGCCTTTCAGCTCCCCTTCGTCTTCACTCAACAACACAGTATCATCTGCAAACAACAGTACAGGGAGTTTCCAAACACTATCCTCTCTCACCAGGGCCACTCCAACATCCACTACCCTACCTTGTATCTCTTTTATTACCCCATCCATGAACAGATTGAACAACCATGGAGACATGACACATCCCTGTTTCAACCCAACCTCCAAAGAGAAAAATTCACTTAGTTCACCATCCACACGCACTACAGCCATAGCACCATCATACCGGTACATACTCTTCACAGCATTCAACAACTTTCCATCTACTCCATATATTCTTAATACTTTCCACAATCCTTGTCTATCCACCCTGTCATATGCTTTCTCCAAATCCATGAAAGCCGCATACAACTTCTTTCCCTTCTCTAGAAACTTTTCCACTAAAGATCTAAGAATGAATATCTGATCTACACAACCCCTTCCCTTCCTAAAGCCTCCCTGTTCTTCTCCTACTAATTCCTCTGTTCTTTCTCTAACTCTGTCAATAAGTATCCTACCATACACTTTTCCTATTATACTAAGAAGACAAATGCCCCTATGATTACCACATACTTCTTTTTCCTCTTTTCCTTTGTACAAAGGAATGATTATACCTGACTTCCAATCCTCCGGGACTCTACCTTCCTCCCAGGCCAACCTGCATATCTTCCACATCCATTCTACTACTATCTCTCCCTCATACTTCAGCATTTCACCACACACTCCATCAATTCCTGGGGCTTTCCCTTTAAGTTTCTTCATTGCTTCCACAACTTCTATCCTACTGATTTCTTCCTGTCTTCTCACCTCCCTCCTTCTCCCAGCCATTCCCCAGCCACTTATACTCGCATTACTTCCATCCTCTATGTTCAACAATTCCTTAAAGTGTTCTCTCCATCTGCTCCCTTTTTCTCCCTTCTCCACTAGTAATCTACCATTTTATCTTTCAGTCCCCTGCTAACCTCACATCCACCCTGTCTTACTCTCTTCACCTCTGTCCAGAACATTTTCTTACGGTCCCTCCACTGTTGAATTTACTTCGCCAAAATCTACCCACGTCAAGCAACATAACCATGGATACCACCCACAAAGTGTGAATACATTTGCCCACTTGATTTTGAGATGTTTTGGTAACAGATAGACACACACACAAATGCAGGCAATTACATTATCGCCTCGCCAGGCGGGCGATCATAACGATACCGATACTGATAAGGATATGTTATAAAACTATGCGGTGTTGCATGGCTACGTTTTACGTGCTCATATCGCCCACCATCACTTAACTAGATTAGTTATCTTTGCTAAAATAAATGGTTGGTTGCAAATTACTTTGCTAAACTCTTATCAGCTCAGGCCACATATCCTACGATAGTGCCCACAATTCCGATACAATTTACCACTTGATTTTGAGATATTTTGGTAACACACACACACACACACACACACACACACACACACACACACACACACACACACACACACACACACACACACACACACAGCATGATAGCAGCAGTATTAAGGAAAGAAGAAACACTAGAACCATAAAAACTGCTATTGCTGTCACTTAGCGGTGTTATAAGCGTTCTCTCTCTCTCTCTCTCTCTCTCTCTCTCTCTCTCTCTCTCTCTCAGTTTATTCAGGCGTCCCTATTCACCTGAGGAAGGCCGCCTCGTAGTGAAGGGGTTAAGGAAGGCTGTATCTAACCCCTTCATTTCCACAAGTCTCTCCTAAGCTGAATAAAATCGTCTGGAGGTAGCAAGACAAATTCAGAGGACGTCATCGTAATGAAGGGATTAGCTTTACGCCTATCTCACCCTTAACTCATTCCGTCTAGTCTATTCCTTCTCCCTGCAGACGATTTTAAGATTTTTTGGGGTTATTAAAGTGGCAAAAGGGGCCATTGAGGGCTGTGTCTAACCCTTTGAGTTTTGTCTCCCCAGCTGAATAAAATCGTCTGGGGGATGTCAAAAATATACCGGAAATGACGTCACCGTATAGAAGGGGGTAATTTTTTCAGTGCAGTATCGTCTTTATGAAGTTTTCTTCTGGCTACCACCAGACGATTTTATTCAGCTTTAGAAAGACGTGTTGGACTGAAGGGGTTAATGAAGGCTGTATCTAACATCATCCAGAAAAAAATAAAATGAATAAAATCGCCTGGAGATAGCAAGAATGAAGGGGTTTATGAAGGCTGTGGAGTACGATTAGGAAGCTTACTAACACCTCATCCTTACCGATTTATTTCTGATTCTAATCCGTTACTGTATTCTTATGTGTTATTCATTCAATCTACGTCGATATTGGAAGAACATAAAAAGCAAACCACCGGACATTAATGGGTAGTTTGGAAGGCAAATCGCTAAGGAAGAGATGTTAGGGAGCCTCCTTACCCTACTGGAATACGGTCTGAATGAAACCCCTCCAGTATCTCTCTCTCCCAAGCTGAATAAAATCGTCAGGGGGTACCAAGAATACACTGGGAAAAGGTCGCAGAAAATCTCTCCGAAAATCAAAATAAAGTCGACAGGAAATAGTAAGAATGAATGAAATCAGAACTATTTCCCGGGTCTGAAAGAGTTAAGTATTTCAAATGACTTAGATTTCGATTTATTCATACTACCTCTGGACGATTTTTATTTATATTATTTAGTTTTATTTATTTATTTTTAAGTTCAGAGGGGCTTTTCAAAATGAACGGGGTGGACTTATTAGCATTCGTCACCACCATCAGTGTACCGTTTTTGTACTTTATTTATTTATTTTTTTGTATATAACTTGGCCTAAAATTGTCATCTTTCCCTCTTCAGTGCTGAGTTTTAGGGGACCTTAGCACTTGAAGATGATGCTTGCCACGAGGAAGTGCAAAGGATGTAGAACCGTAATGCTTTTTTCCGCCATTAAATACTAAACTCCATTCATCTCTCGGACTGACTTCACTTGCTAGATTCATAGACACTTAAATGTGACGCTAGATTCATAGACGCTTGAATGTGACGCTGGATTCATTGACACTTAAATGTGACGCTTGATTCATAGACGCTTGAATGTGACGCTGGATTCATAGACGCTTGAATGTGACGCTGGATTCATAGACGCTTGAATGTGACGCTGGATTCATAGACGCTTGAATGTGACCCTGGATTCATAAACACTTGAATGTGTCCCTGGATTCATAGACGCCTGATGTGACGCCGTGGCCTGAGGTGCATATCATCCCCCAACCGTGCGTGACGCTGCACATTGAAACTGTATCTCATTAAAGCTTTGATAAAGACAGAACCAGGGGGGGACGAACGGACTTTTGTATTTGACTGTACGTGAAATAAGCTGAACAAGGACGAAAAGTACGTGAAATAAGCTGCTAAAGGACGAAAAGTACGTGAAATAAGCTGCTAATGGGCGAAGGTTACGTGAAATAAGCTGTAAAAGGAAGAAAATTGCGTGAAATAAGCTGTCAAAGAGCGAAAATGATGTGAAATAAGCTGCAAAAGGACGAACAGTACGTGAAATAAGCTGCAAAAGGACGAAAATTACGTGAACTAAGATGCCAAAGGAGGGAAATCTGGACAAGTTAAAATGAAAGGACCATGGTAGAGATCCATATCCAAGCTGAATAAAATCGTCTGGTAGTAGCATGGATAGGGTTGAAAATACGTCATTGGGTGGAAGGGACTGAAATGCACGGATTAATGCTTGACCCCAATTCTGAGGGATAATTTAATGGATCAGTCGTGAGCGGGCATACAAGTAGATGATTATTTTTTATTTTATTTTATTATTTTTTTTTCTGAGAAATCAGGGTGGATTAGAGCAATGCGAACTTATCTTCATCGTCATGATCGTCATCATGTCCTCCTCCTGCTCCTCCTCCTTCTCCTTGGAGAAAATTTAGAAATAAACCTTCACTGTACCCTAGCCATTCAGTTCTGCAACACCCGTTTTCCCTGAAAATACTCTCATAGTCCTTTCCCAACCCCGCCATAATTCAAGCTCGTCTTCCCCCCCCCCTCTTTCTCTCTCTCTCTCCAAGCATATATATATATATATATATATATATATATATATATATATAATATATATATATATATATATATATATATATATATATATATATCCATCGATCATTCAATCCTACGTTGCCCCATGAGAAGCGTAGGAGCCCGGGGCTAGGCAAGTTGGTCCTGACATTTAAGATGAGAGTGACCAGCCTCAATCATCTCTGATTGGCATTACGTGAGCAATATCACTTGGATATAAACCTTCACCGGCTCAATCCGATTGGAGCGCAATAACCTACTAAACCACCAAGCGCCAAATTTTTTGGTTATATGGTTACCACCCAGCGTCGCAAATGGTTTCCTGGTGTACAGGAAACCATTTGGCTTGTCACTCAGTGTAGTCACCCTCAGGCAGATGGAAGAGAAAAGAATGAAGGAAAGAAAGACAGAAGAGGATGGAAGGAAAGAAGGATGGAAGAGAGGAAAGGGCAGACACCCGAGAGCAGCACGACATCGAGTGCGTGGATGGTGAGCGACCCCACCTACCACAACATTATATATATATATATATATATATATATATATATATATATATATATATATATATATATATATATATATATATTTATATATTACCTCCTGTCTTAGCACATTCGTTCTTGAATGGTATTTTGAAATAAAGCTTCTTTCCAGCCACCAATTCCACAACGGTTATTTTTCACAGGACAAAGAAAATATGCCAATAATAGGGGGAGGGGAATATTCACTCCTTATACTGAACGAAGTACAATGCTTGTGTGAAAGTTGATATCTGGAGGACTTTCATTGTGTGTGTGTGTGTGTGTGTGTGTGTGTGTGTGTGTGTGTGTGTGTGTGTGTGAGGAATGACTGCACTGACCTTAATGCCAAGGCATCACAGCTCAGAGTGGTTTATTTAAATTGTTTCCTGACAATTTTATTACATAAACACACACACACACACACACACACACACATATATATATATATATATATATATATATATATATATATATATATATATATATATATATATATATATATATATGTGTGTGTGTGTGTGTGTGTGTGTGTGTGTATGTATACATACAGTATATTTATATATGTATGTATGTATGCGTATATGTATGTATATACCGTTAACTCCCTCAGTTAAGTCTCACATAATGTCAGAATGTCGTCTATAAGTAGGAAGAATACAAGAACATTTATATAAGTTAAATTATTATCCACCAGATGAAGTATTTTGTTATTGTTTGTTATCCACACGATTTCCTTCCTCACATGCAGTAGAGTGAAAGACAAGATTCCTGGCGATGTCTTGTCTTTAGTGAAATTTTCTTGACTTTAATTCGACCTTCGTGACTCTTAGGGCTCGCTTGTACTTTTATTTTATTTTATTCTGTATGTTGACTTATTCATTTTTGCTGAAAGTCAAGATGAAGTCAATTAAAGGCAAATGATTTTGAATTTTCGAATGTTCAGGCCGATAGCTTCTGTTTTTTTTAAATCCTGTATCGTGCTGGTATGAGAGAGAGAGAGAGAGAGAGTGAGAGAGAGAGTATTTTCGAATGAGTAGGGTTAGATATAGCTCTCACTGACCCCATCATAGTCTGTCCTAAGCTGAATAAAATCGTCTGGAGGTAACAAGAATAAAGGAAGGAAAAAATAAACGGACGATAAAACGCACCTTGGCAACCTCCCCCACCTCCCCAATTACCTGTGTTAAGTACTACCTGAGTGGTTTTTATGCAAACAGGTAAAGGTGTGTGTGTGTGTGTGTGTGTGTGTGTGTGTGTGTGTGTGTGTGTGTGTGTGTGTGTGTGTGTGTGAGAGAGAGAGAGAGAGAGAGAGAGAGTGTGAGAGTCAATATCTAAGAGTCGCCCTCCATCTCTCGCTTCCCTCCTTTAACCCTTGTCAGTTCAATTTTTCCCTTCTTCCATGTCAAGGCGATTTTATTCATGTCAGAAAAAAGCTCTGGTAGTGAAAGGGATAATTATGGCGACACCTAATCTCACTATTTTTAAAGCCTCGTAAGCCGATTAAAACTAAGTAAAAGGAAAAAAGAAAAAACCGAAAGAAATATTGAAAAAGGAAGAAAATAAAAAATGTCACCGTACTGAAAGAGTTGACCAGTTCCTTGCGAGAGATTTCCCTGTAGCCTCTTCAGTCCGGTTATATTAATTTTATTCTGCTAAGGACAGAGCTCTTTAATGAAGGGATTAACGAAGGCCATACATCACGTCATTATCTCCAGGGCATGGGATGATGATGATGATGGTGATGGTGATGATGATGGTGGTGGTTATGATGATGATGGTGATGGAGATGATGATGATGATGATGATGGTGATGGTGGCCGTGGTGGAGATGATGATGATGGTGGCGGTAGTGGAGAACATGATGATGATGATGATGGCTGTGGATCTGGTTGGGTACGTATGTGGTTGATATATTAGTCAGGGTTGGGTAGCCACATGTACAAGATTCCTTTTTTGTGCCCATATTGTTTTTCCACCCAGAGAGAGAGAGAGAGAGAGAGAGAGAGAGTTAAGGTACGAGTTATGCATGTAGCAGGGGGGATGGGAAGGTGTTTGGGGGAATGGTGGGGCGGTGAGAGTAAGGGAGGTAGCCTGTTCACCCAGCAGTAATGTGTAGTTGAGAACCTGGATGAAAACTGGATTGTACTAGGCTGTGCTGTGGAGAAAGTGTGATTTAATGGACTCGTGTCGTCGATTGGCAGAGAGGGAGAGAGAGAGAGAGAGAGAATATCAAAGGAAGTCGCCCTCCCGTCTTTCCCTTCCTACCTTTAACCCTTCGCATTCAGGTGGCAGAGTTTACAGTGCACACAACGGTTTTGGCGAGTTTCAGCACCTGAGTGTAATTATCCACATCTCTTGCCAAATACTAAAATTTTTGTAGCACTGATTATTCTAACCCTGGGGCTGGAGAATGACGCCTTCACGTGGTGACACCGATATTTCTGGGCGGTTCCACTGCCCGGTTATACAAACGTCCCTCAACTCACTCCCAATACTCCAAAAAGAGGATGGTGGGCTGTAGGAGGGCAGCCTCAGCCTGCATCCGCTAAGTTCACGTCTCAGATGAACCTGGGGTTACAACAACAACAACAACAACAACATTTAAACCTCGTCGGAGTCCTGGCAAAATTACTTTTTTTTTTTTTTAATGACTTCAAGCAGTTTTATAAAGCTTTTGAAATCAGATGAGTGTATATGAAGCTTAATTCAAACATCTGGCGTTTTCAAGTGAGCGTTAATGATTCACGACACGTGGCAAGCACACATGTTGCAGGCGCGGATTCGGGGAGGGGGGGGGAGGGAGGAAGCACCTGGCGCGGGCCCTCCTGCTTGGCTGCTCAGATAAGGTTGGCAGCATGCAGATATTTCGGAGATAAATACGAGTATTGTCTTTTTAACACTAGGATATGATGCTAGTCACGAAAAAAGGCTGTGGAAAGGATGTAGAGCCGTAATATTGTCTTTTTAACACTAAGATATGATGCTAGTCACGAAGAAGTGCTATGGAAAGTATGTAGAGCCATATTGTCTTTTTAACACTGGAGTATGATGCTAGTCACGAAGATGTGCTATGGAAAGGATGTAAAGCCGTACTACTGTCTTTTTAACACAAGACTATGATGCTAGTCACGAAAAAGTGCTATGGCAGAGATGAAGAGCCGTAGTATTGTCTATGATTTTGAAGACAGTTTATGTAGACTAACAAAATGTAGACCCGTACACTAGGAATTTTTACCCTCCAACCTGCTTCCCCCTCCCCCGTCTTCCCGTCCGTTGATCCCAAGAATAATCAGAGAAAGATTGTAGTTTTAGGCCAGGTTAACGTGAAAAGAGTATACTATAGCCCCGCGACCGACGATTTTCTTTTAGCGGTCAAAGTCTTACCCTACATCTCCTTCCCAGTCGTCATTGGCCTAGTGTGCGCTTAACTCCTTCACTCCAATAACGTGTCTTTTTTTTTTTTTGCTACCTTCAGTCGACTTTTGTTTTTTTGTTTTTTTTAATGGAGGGCGGAGATATAAAGTTGGTTACCCTTTACTATGAGACTTTAAAAGAAATATATGGTTATCATAGGTGTCATTTCACGAAGTAAATTTTTGTGGGTATCATCTTCGTAAAAAGTAGGCTATGCATAATTTTCAGTGCTTTTACTTGTATGGTTTCGCATGTTTTTATTCCAGTATCATTGAAAATTAAGTAGAAAGTACTCGTTACACTGAGCGTGCGGTTTGACTCTGGCCAGTGACAGCACAGAACAGTACAAACATGGATGCTGACCAGTCAGAAACAGCTCTCTGTTTTGATTAGAAACGTGGGTTCTTTCACGTGCTCCCAGCTCTGTCCCGATGCTTCTTCCTGCAGAAGAAGCGCCGCTAGGTCATCATCATCATCGCGACCTCTTTTTTTCCCTCTCTAAGAATGAGGTGATGTAGGGTAAAGAAAACCAGGAGAGAGAGAGAGAGAGAGAGAGAGAGAGAAAGGAACGAATCATCAGCGTTCTTAGTTAAATAAGATACTCTTTCATGCACTTGCCGTTTAAGCCCTCGAAATCCTTATTCTGCTTCACAGGCATAACGATCCGCGTTGTTTTTCCTGGTATTTTTCTTTATGGATGAGGTTCACATTACCTATCAGACAAACAGTCTGACATTATATACAGTATATATATATATATATATATATATATATATATATATATATATATATATATATATATATATATATATATATATATATATATATATATATATATATACCGGTATATGTGTGTGTGTGTGTGTAAACTCCACTGCCATCATAAAAACTGAACAGCATTCAACAACTTTCTGTCCACGCTGAACAAACACAGAACCTTCCATAATCCGTTGCTGGTCACTCGTCATGCACCTTTTCTAGATCCGTAAATGCCTTAAATAGGCTTTCTCATTCTTTTCACAAACTCTGTTATCTGTCTCAATGCCAATATTCGATTCACATATCGGTTACCACTTTTAAAGCTACCCTGTTGGTCACTCAGACTTATTAATGCATTCCCTACCATTTCTGTAATTATTCTTCCGTAAACCTCTCTTGTATCCTTCATCATGCATTCCCTACCATTTCTGTAATTATTCTTCCATAAACCTCTCTTGTATCATTCATCATGCATTCCCTACCATTTATGTAATTATTCTTCCATAAACCTCTCTTGTATCCATCATCATGCATTCCCTACCATTTATGTAATTATTCTTCCATAAACCTTTCTTGTATCCTTCGTCAGCCTTACACCACGATAAACTCTGCCCATAATTAATTCAGTCACCATTGTTTCTGTAAAAGGACAGTCGCAACCTTTTTCCATTGTACTATATTCTGCTCACTTTAATTTGGCGTAAAATTGCGGTCTCTCCATGCTGAGTGCAGAACTTTAACAGTAGGTTAACAAAACGTTATAGTGCGATTCACATGAAATTCTATGTAAATGGTTTCGAGCCGCAGAATTGTCTTTTTCTGTCACTGAACTACGGGGAATAATCAACAAAAGGACAATGTTATCCGTGATAATATCGTTTTCTGTCACTGAATCTACGGGGAATAAGCTGTGCAAGGACAAAAATCTCCATAGTACTGTCTTTTCCTGTCACTGAACTACGGGAATAAGCTGCAAAAGGGCAAAATATCCGCCTAGCCAAAGCAAAGGGGCAACAGTATAGCGCCAGTCATCCAAGCATTCTGACACATTTCCAGCTCCACTACACTTAATTATCCACTGCATACACCTCGTCAACACGTGATACCTTCCCATTTGTCAGTCACTTGGCATCATTCTTGTGTCACATTTTTTTTTTTTTCATGTGCTGTATTCTGGGCATAGGCTTCACAGCCTGCTCCCAAGGCCTAGTAGTCCTCCTACATATCATACACCTCTACATGTCACCACTTCGGCGCTAACACCCACCGTCCATATTGAATACTTGCTAGGGTTGTCACATACAGGACTGGTGTATTGGTATTAGCGGGGGTATTTTTACGACATGTCGGCGGGCCTTCTGGTAGATCGGTAAAGTCTGCCTTACGTGAAACTCAAATCCTTAAACTGTTCCCTGCCCCAGCGGGTTTTTGAACCTGGGTCCGGTAGGACCGCAGGCCATCTCTCTACCGATTGAACCTCCGCCTCACCAGCATCCTCTAAATAACTGTACGTCTTTTTCCCAACTTGGCCCAGACCTTTTGCAGCTTATTTCACGCGGCTAAGAGGCAGAGAAAAAGACAGTACAGTGACTCTGCATCCATTTCACAGAGCATCCTTATGCCTAGCATCGTGTTCTAGTGTTGATCTAGTGTTACATCTCGGCATTCAGGATGGAAACGCGGCAATTTTAGGCCAAGTTAATATAAAACAGTAGGATAGTTTATATGATGGATTGGACTGATAAGTTAATAGTTACTTTTTACTTTCAGTAGAGGAACAGTTTACAGTATAACCAGAACATTTTTTGTTTCTTTAACTTGACTGCATTTACCTCACGATGCTTGAGCTTAAGTGAAATTTTGTATTTGAAATACTACTCCAACTTAAATAGCAATGCTGGGGTACATTTAATAGCATAGAATACAGTCGTCCGGTGGTAGCGAGAATAATAATAATAATAATAATATGAAGAAGAAGAAGAAAAAGTGGAAGAAAAAGAGATGCGGAGAAGACAAGGAGGAGGTGGAGGAGTACGACGAATCTCTCTCTCTCTCTCTCTCTCTCTCTCTCTCTCTCTCTCTCTCTCTCTCTCTCTCTAAGGTCAAATTAGATTCTGGAGCTACGAGAAAGTGGTTTGGGCAAGACCGGTTCACCATAATTGACATTTGGCTACCGGTGCCCTAGGGGAAGGCGGTTACCCCGGTAGTAGTAGTAATAGTAGTAATAGTTGTAGTAGCAGTAGCAGTAGTCGTAGTAGTAGTAGTAGTAGTAGTAGTAGTAGTAGTATAGCTGCCTCATCTGAACGTGAACCCGGTGGACTGCAGGCTGAAGTTTCCCTCCGTTGCAGTCCACCATACCGATACTGCTTTAGGGGGACTGGGGGGGGGGGAGGTGAGGGACACTTGTATAACTGGGCAGTGGAACAGCTGTGTTATATCGGTGCCACCACGTGAAGGTCTCCCTCTCTTGCACCACACGACCCTGTTGCCACAATTAATTCCGAACATGATGCAAGCCTTGACCCTTTCAGCCCGAGGAGGTATGCTATAATATTCTTGTTACCTCCAGACGATTTTACTCAGTTTGGGAGATCGCTTCGGTACTGAATGAGGGTGTGGGGGGTTTATTTGAATCCATCAGTATTAAAGGTATGTCGTAAGCTGAGAGAGAGAGAGAGAGAGAGAGAGAGAGAGAGAGATAGATGTACTCTCTGTCTCTCTCTCCAACCCAAGGACGCCAAGATAATCTCATTCTTGCCACCCTTTTCTGCTTAAGAGAGATTTTTAGAGCTGGGGTTGCTAGATACAGACTTGTTAACTCCTTCACTTCAAGATGTCTCCCTTAAGGCTGAATAAAATCATCTGGTGGCGACCTTATTAACCCCTCCACAAGAATTCCTCTAAACCCCATCAGTTCTATAACTATTTTATTCTACTTTCTGACGATTTTGTTCAGCTCAGGGAGAAGAATCGGGCTGTGAACGAGCTAATGGAGACGTTTGCTGTCATTACAACTGGCCTCTCCTTAGTTAGCAAAGTCGGCTGAAGGTGGGAAGAATGAACAGAAATAGTAATAATAATAATAATAATAATAATAATAATAATAATAATAATAATACGTCATTAGTTTCAACAGATTAAGATGAATAACATCAAATGGTGGTGGTGTGATTTAAAAAATGTCATAGTATTGAAGTGTTAACATCACATTAATGGTCATATTGTCGTTGGCTTAGGAGGCTTTCTGATAACTCTTCCATAACGATTTATCTTGGATGCTCATTTTTCGTTTATGTATGATTTATCGCCTTTTCAAATCTACATACAGTTCGTTCACCTAAGCTGGCAGAGTTTAGTCTTTACGCAGCCTACTTTCCGTGGCTCACCTGCATAATTAGACAATATTACGGCCCTGCAGCCTTTCGTGACATGTACCATAGTCTAGTGTTAATCTTTTTCTATAGCTCAGATTTCAAGACGGAGAGATGCAAGTTTTACGCCTAAAGCGAACAGAGTAAAATGGATATCATGTTAGACAGTATTATAAACACAGCTGAATAAAATCGTCAGTATCCACTCCATTGCCTGTCCATCATCTGTTCAATGAGGGACGTGGTCTGCCCCCATCCATTTATGATATTTTTACTGCAGTGATCATAGCCTTTACTTTCGTTTGTTCACTTATCAGGAAGCTTTCTTTTGTCTGTCCGCTGTATGTTACACTAACATTATCCTTTCCATTCTCGATCTCTGAGCACTCCAAAGTTTTGAGGACTCTTGGCGTCCGATCCATTAATTAGAACAGAAAGGACACACTGATTATATAACTTCTTTTGACATAGAGACAGTTACTTATTCTTCCGCTGGTGTTGGCTGGTATAGAATACCAGTGCTACCTCGACCAGGAGCGTTAATAGAACCAGTTTTAACACACGGACTCCTACGACTCAGCCACTGCCGAATAACGTCTAGTGTTAGCTATATCTCAATGCTGGAGTTGTCCCGAACATGACGGTTAATGGAACCACTATTAACACTCAGGCTTCCAAGACTCACTCTTAGCTGGACAAAATCATCTGGTATTAGCTGGAACAGATTGCTGCTTGAGGTGTCCCGGCAACAAGAAGGTAAAATAATGGTGTCAGTAAAAACAATTGCACTTTAACTCACCCTTAGGTAAGTAAGATTGCCTGGTGTTAGCTTGAATAGAAAACTGGAGTTATCCCGACCATGAAAAGGTTTATGTCTACGTAGTTTGTACAGCTATCAGACGACAGTATTAACTGTGCTGCATGACAATGATACGCAGAAAATAACAGACAAGAGGAAGAGGTGGTGCTTGTAGTCTCCCAAGGTGACGACAACGGCCTTAGATAAGCACAAGACTATAATCCTAAGTCACCGCTGTCTTCGCACAAACTGGTGTACATTTGACATTGACCAGCCACTCTTCCAACACTCTGACCATCCCTGACCCCCGGGGATACTCCGCCATAAAGTTTCCTTGCAGTTTGTCCTCTTTCAAAATGTTTAAATCGAGTGACGGGTAAGTTCGTTACGTAATCATTTCCTGTCTGCTTATCTTCAAAAAGTAGCCTGCATAAGGAACTAAAATAATTAGTGTGTTTTACTTGCTTTTATTTTATTTTATTTTATTTTTTTGAGGAATTTCTAGTGGCTGTAAACGCTTCTCCCCCTTCTCTCTCTCTACGGTATACATGACCAGTCTCAGCCGAGACTGAGCTAGTCAAGGTTAGCGTGTTGAAGCTGAGAGAGAGAAACATACCTAATCCACACACACACACACACACACACACACACAACCATATATATATATATATATATATATATATATATATATATATATATATATATATATAAAATAGAGAGAGAGAGAGAGGTCAACAACATTCCTGATTTTAAACCATTATGTAACATCCAGTCGCAAAGTTCATCCAGAGTACCCTTGGCAAAAACTCCTGCAGTTTTCTCTATCAGTGGCGAAGCTATGATGGTACGGGGACTAAGGCTTCTCCGAGCCCCTCCAGTCAGACCCTTGGCCTCCAATTTGAAGTTTTTAATTATGTTGGCACATTTACCTAGTGGGGCTAGTGGCCTTTTAAAATACGGCATGGCCCCTTCTTGGCTCCCCATTGTGAAGCCACGCCCACTTCATCATTGTTACAACTACCAGCAACATATGGCTGTCTCTGGCTGCATCTCCAATTAAGGGGACATCAGCTCTAGGGGGCTGACCTCCCTTGGTAGTCTAAACCTCCCGTGAAGGGCCATCTACTTGAGGAAAACCATCCTTACATCATAGCAGCTCAACCATCCAGGGGAGTTGAAGCCTGTTACCCATGTTTGATGTGTGAAATTCAGCTGCCCACTTGAAAGTTGAATATTAATGTGCATGGTTCCTCAGGACCCACTTATACACAAGCTCACCCATCCGTTAGAGCAGGGTGTTTCCTGCAGTCTCCTCCAAGATAACCAGTGGGAGATGCCGAAATCAGTCCCTAAGCGCCGCCCAGTATCCTACCCAACCACTGATATGCGCTGGTACCCCTGACAACACGTTCCTCTCACTGTGATCAGCGAATAGGAAGTGCCCCGTCACTGCCCTAAGCTCCGCCAGCAGGATGGCTCAGCAAGTTTCAATGCACAGAGAAAGGCAAACACCAACTTTAATATGCACATACTCTGTCTGCTCACTAAGAAGATTACTTATGTAGCAAGTTTCTATACGTACAGAGAGAAGCAGACACACTAATTTTAACATGCATGTAGTCCGTCCACTTTGATTTGACCTCTGTATCTTAAATACTGATCTGTGACTAGACTATGATGCTGTATTCTATCCATTTGAACTGCTATAATTTCCATCTCTTCGTAGTGAACGATAAGTTGTAACAAGAGATTTCACTAGAATATAGTGCTATACTCTGCCCAGTTTATCATGGTGTAGAATAGCCACTTCTCCATTTTGAATGCTAAACTGCAATCATATTAACACTACGTTATGCTAGTCGTAAAGAAGTACTGTGCTAAATATGCAGAGCCTCATTTTTATCTTATTCTAGCACTGAGCAGTAACAAAAGATTAACGCAAGATTATGACTCTATTTACGAAGAGGTGCTGTGGAAAGGATATACTGAATAGCCGCAGCTCAGTGGCCGGTACCGTGAAGGCCTTGTTGCGCAATAGAGGCCCGGGTATGGAGTCTGCAAGAGGATTTTATCAAGGGACCGTATTCTCGTCGGCATAAGAGGTTTCCTAACGCCTCTTCCGTAGCCATTTATTTTGGATATTACGCCATACTATTCGGTTGTATAATTTCTACGTTTTTTTTTTTTTTAATCCTGCACATTGTTTGCTTCGTATGCAGATTGATAGGTAAGGAAGAGGTTCGAAAAAAACACTTAAACTGACGAAAATAGGGCCAAAATGTATAAGAAGTCTCAAACGTTTAGTGTGAGGTTTTAATGTGGCGTGAGGGTGAAAAGTCAGAGGTGAGGACAGTGGAAGTGGATCTGTTTAAAAATATGAGTGGGTTGCTTAGACTGGATAGAATGTTACACAGAGTCTGGTGAAAGACGTGGAGTAAGGAATTCTGTTGATGAAGGATAGAAAATGCTTAGATGCATGTAGAGAGGATGGATATAAATAAGGGGATAAAAAGGGTATACGTGTAAGATACAGAAACTGGTGAAATATATGAAGTAATGTCTAGGCAGAAGAGCGAATTTTTATGGTTTGGTCATACGAGTACGATGGATGTGTATGCGAATAAACGTGGAGTGTGTAAAAGATAAACGTGAGTGAGTTTGAAGGTGCACTTGAAGGAGGCGTGATATGCCAAGAAGATGGATAGGTGTGGTAAATGGATCAAATTGAATGGTTGACGTATGAATGGAGATCTGCAAGAAGAGCTTCGGCCATTTATTAACTTGGTACTGGAAGTCATGACTATCCAAAAGGTCTGTGAGGGGCATCCAAAAGGAAAAGAATTGCGGACGATGATGATGATGATAAGTTTTGGTTATAAGGCTGCGACAAAATTCTGAAGACTTTAATGATGTGTGAATTATTGTGTGGCTTATTCCACGTATTGTGTTGTTTGTTAGTTTCCTACTTTGTACATTCTCTCTCTTATTATAGATCCAATCTAACTCCATTTCAGAGGTGAGAATTGGGGTTGGAATGGTGGTGGTGGTGGTTTTGGTGGTGATGTTCAATCAATTTATCCGAATCAAGCGATAATGTATTCGTCACTTCAGATTACTTCTAGCTTATTTCTCTTTCCTTTTCCTTTTTTACTTCAGTCACTTACGATTCCTCACCCCCCCAGTCTATGATTTTTACACACATCACATTGCCTCAGTTTATTCAACCAGATGTATTTAATTATTTTTTTTTATGGTGTTTTACTTTTTTAATGCGAAGGCCTTTGTTATAATTGTGAGATTTTCCATCCTGCCAGACAGGGAATACATTGTTTTCGGGAGGGAGGTGACGTACTGTTTAGTTTATTCTTGCTGCTTCCTGACGATTATAGTTGTTTTACACAAGGCCTCGCTTAGTGAAATAGATTGTGAATCACTTTACTGCGAGTATATGGATTGTGGAGCCGGAGGGGAACCTACCTTCAGTAGCACTGTGCACCCAAGGCGAAGAGGACCAACTGCGATTTCGGCCGTGGAGTGGAATCTTCAACTACTCTGAGTCTTGAGTCCTGCTGAGGGGATCTCGGTCACCCCGGCAGAGCGTCGTCTCCCGCGTGGGGGCAGCTGCTTTCGAACGCCGTTTTTTACACGGGGAAATGACTCTTCGGCGGTCATTTCCCTCTTCCTTACTTGCCAGTGACATTGAGAGCAATCCGTGGCCCCAAACACGATATATTCGCCCAGTTTATTCTCTACACATCACAGATGCAGTATGAACACGTGGATCTGTTCAGTGCACCTCATGCAGAGGATGAATTCACACCACATGCACTACATTTAGCAACATCAGACAGCACCAGAGCACATGGATATGTGATAGAGCAACAGACACTCTTGTCACATCAAACACAGTTCCCCCATTCCGTCCAACAACCTCCCTGGTCACACAACCGCCAAAATTCAGTCCCGGCACACAAACCAAACAAACACTACACCTACGGCGCAGACCCACATTAGACGCACACCACCTCGAGGGGGCAGCATAAACAAGTTACAATTAAATGTCGATGGCCTGTACACCAAACCTTCACGAACTGAAAATCTTCCTCACAAGCGCAGCTCATATATTACATTCTTAAAAGAAACTAAGCTCACACGCACGAACAAAACTCCACACATCAGCCGCTACCCACATATTGCCACAGGTGAAGGCCATGGAGGAGGCCTCATCACTTACATTCAAACATTCACCTTCTATAATGACACAGTGACAGTACAAACTGCATAATCACTTTTCCTGAATGACATCACATTAAAAATAGTCACTCAGCGTCAGATCTGGTAAAAAAAAAAAAAAAAAAAATCAACCTCTTATTTTTTAAATTTACTTTCCCCGACACTTTCCACACTGCACTAAGGCAATGCAACTCAGCTCCTCCCCCTAACACAGACACCCATCTATGTAATTGCTGGGGATGTCAACGTTAAAAACGTTTTCTGACACGAACACAGTCAAAACTAGAAAGCGCTTAGAGAGTGCACACTTTTGACAATGCCATTGCCATTAAAAATGATCCGGACCCGGATCCTCCCCAAAATTTAATTATTTCTTTCGTGGCCCATGGCCCACCCTTCCACAAAATTTCATTGAAATTCATTGAGAACTTTTGTAGATGTCTGGACAGACAGACAGACAGACAAACATAGGCGAATACATAACCCCCTCCAACTTCGTTGGCGGAGGTAACAACCGCCGAGGCCTTGAGACTGCATCCCAGCTCAACAATACGTACGTTCTCAGTGACACCTCACAATACACATGCATCTCAAATCAAGCACACCGCTCCCTCTCTTGCCTAAACACCACATTCTGTTGGCTCACACTTTCTCTCATCACCTAGCGATGGAATTAAAAACTCTTTTCAGATCACCTCCCTATCATTGTCACCTCATGAATACACTCCAAACCAGAGCCATCACACATTACATTTACAAACTACAAAAAAGCATTTGGGCAAAATTAACCGAAGAAACAACACTTCAGCACACTAAACAACACAGTCATCACCAACAGAGACAGGTCCATTTCAGAATTTAACAGTATCATCCATAATGCAGACAAACACCATATTCCATGAGGCAAGAGACGACACAACCCAAATTTTTCACCAGCAATTGCTCGCTTCACCCGCATCATTCAAACACAACTTCCCTTTTCCACACACACACGACACCATCTCATGGTTCCAGCAATTAAACAACGAAGCTGACAAAAAAAAAAAAAGTACAAAGAAAACAGAAAGCTGGAACGCCCTTGTAGCAACATTCAGGTACTCTCGGCCTGACAGAACACTTAACAGTATAACTAAATCAGAAACAAATACTTCCTGGACGCACGCCACCATCACCTTTAACACCCAACATATCCCTTCTCACAAAGAACAAGCAGACATGCTTGTGAACACCTACGCAAAGATAAATCATCTTACACTAACGTACACTGACTCTGAAACACAATTTTCTGTGCACAGGCAGTCCTTTCCACTTGACCACAGCGTAACCCTCTTTACTCCAGAACAAACACATAAAAAAAAAAAATCTACTAGCACTGAGCCGGATGGCATTAGCAACCCACACCTCACAAATATCAGCCACTATTCATACACACATTCCTAGCATTTAGAAACATGAAACAATCATCACTATTTTAAAACCAAACAAGTACCCAACTACCCTTACTTTGTACAGACCCATAACATTACGTTACTGAACTCCTAATTCTTACAAAGTCTGCACCTACAAATATCTTACTAACCAACCCCACGCAACTAGCATGTTACGGCATTAACTCCGCCAGGCCCACACAACATACTTGTACGCATCTTACAACAACAACCATTAGTGGAGCATTTTATGCCATCCCTGGACATAGAATAATTACCAACATATACAAAACTGACATAGAGAACAAATCCTGGACCGATAGCTACTTATCCTGTAGATAAGCACATATTACTTTCCAGGGCAACTCATCACGAACACCAAATTTCCCTAGCGGAGTTCCAATGGGCTCTGTTTTTTTTTCTTGTTTTTTTTTCTCTTTTTCTCCCAGTCTTTTCAACCTGTATATGCATGATATTCCTTCAACCCAAACGATTTCAAACATTGCATCATGTGCAGGTGACACTACCATAACAATCGCACACCACATCCCCTACACAGCCTGCATACTTGGCAAGACTACCACAACGTAGCTGAGGCACGGGTCGAGTACAACAGCCCAACGATCGCTCCACTCATCGCTAGCAGCTGGCATAAGCACAGGTACATTTCTAATAGTTATACCTAACTATGTGTCAGTGCTACACATTCTTGGAGACTCTGGACTCGCCTTCAAGGACCACATACAAGACATCAAGAGGCGGTGCATCCCTATACTCAGTACACGAAGGGCACTTGCAGAGACAGACTTTGGGCAAAAAACAAAGCACTCTGTCTCCTCTACAACCAATAATTACCATATCAGTGATGTCTTATGCCTACCTAGCATGACTTTCCATCCTTTCTGATTCCTACTGCAACATCTTGTGAGCAATGCAGAACGACGCCTTATATATGATCACTGGTTGAATCAATACCACCCTCACAGCTCACTTACAGTTTGATGCGAAAGTTACCTCTGCTAGAGAATATCTTGACATGAGAGGGACTCGGTTACACGTATACACGGCAGCCTGTGCTAATATATAACCCCATCATTATATGACAGAGCTACACGACATAACAAGGCACATAAAACAATCGCCACAGAAATACGAGTAGTACCAGACCCTCTTGAACAACGTCCCACCTCCAGACATGCTAAAACTAGCAACGAAGAAATACCTACATACTCACTTCAAGCGTAGGGTACTATAGCACCTCAAGCAGAGCACTATATTACAAGCCCCCTGCCTGACATCCACCCATCGGAGATGTCCTTAAATAGCTATGATCGAGTTCATCTAACTATGCTTAGACCAGGACATCACCCAACCCTCCTCAGGTACCTGCTTAGATTTGAGTTGGGTGGAATCACAGATGACACTTGTACAGTACCTCTTGTATAATAGGCTCACATAACAACACATTATTGATGACTGCACAGCACATGCCACATTAAGACGATGACATATCAGGGGTGTAAGTAACCTATGGGACGACCCCTATGGTCTGCTGGGCCTTGTAGATCGAGGTCGAACAACGACAACAGCAACAACATCGAGGATGTCGACTGTGTATTCGTGCTAACTCCAGAAATTTTTAGGGCAGAAATATTTGAAAGGAGTAGTTACATACAGCTTTCATTACTCCCTCATTCATGAGATACCTTTCCTAAACTAAAAATAGTCTGCTAATGGCAAGAATACCTTTCCTAAACTAAAAATAGTCTGCTAATGGCAAGAATAAAATATGAAATGTTATCGTACCCTGTTAATGCAATTTTTTGTAACCCACCCAGTTCGAAAATTGTCTTCGGACCTGATTAAAATTGTGTTAAGGTAACAAGTATTAATGGAAAGTGTGTCAATGAACTGAAGGGGTTGATGAACTGGGAAGGGAGATGTGGCCGTATAGTTTGGGGCAGAAGTTAAAAACTCCATCTAATATTATTTTCACCTCTACTTCTCACTGCCTAATAAAAAGTCTGTTAATCCCGTGGCTGTCCTTTTGTACCCTTCACGTTGAAATCGGATAAGAATGGTACACACGCAAGCATTCATCGAAACATAACATCCACTCTTGCTTCGCGAGCGTGGGTGTAATAATATATGTCTGCCTGTACAGAGGGACGTTAGGTATGCTTCTCTGCTCATAGATGATTCTGTTTGATATGATGCGTCAGGGAGGAAAGTGGCGGAATGCCTCATTTAGTGTGAAGTAGACACTATATTTCAGCTAATGAGAGACGATTTTATTGAACAGAGAGTTAGTTTTAGAAGACTGAGATTGTTAACCGGATACATTGTAAACTGCTGGTCGCTGGTTATTGTTGCAGACTCAGCCTCTTCAAGACATGAACCCAGTAGACTGCAGGACACCTGCCACTTCAACTGGTCTCTCCCAGAGATCTGTGTTGAGGCTGTATTAAAGGATTGTCCGTATTGTGGTAGTGAGGTGTATGAGGTGAATGTGTTGTATGGTGGGAGCATAATGGAATGTTTGCGTGATGTATTTTGTGAGAACACGAAAAGCATGTGGACAGGGTGGAGAATGAGACACTAACGAAGAGAGTGTATGTGAGTGAGGTGGAGGGGAGAGAGGCAGGGGAAGACCGAGGTTGAGGTGGAGGGATGGAGTAGAGGGATATATGAGAAAGGGGGATGTAAGCTGGGGGGAGGGCAGCGAAATGGCAGGGGACAGGGCGACATGGAGGCGATTTGTTTGTGGCCACCTCTTACGGGATTGAGGTGTCTGGCTATAGATAGATAAACAGACAGATAGATAGACGGAAGCCGGGAAGAGTGATGGCCGCATCGTAGTCTGGTAAGGTGCACTCATGTCTGTTGGCAGGGTAGTTTCTGAGGGGTGTATGTCTGGCGGTGCTTCATGAAGGGTGCTGTTTAGCTGCATGGCTATGTGTTTGGCCTTCGGACACACACACACACACACACACACACACACACACACACACACACACACACACACACACACACACACACACTCTCTCTCTCTCTCTCTCTCTCTCTCTCTCTCTCTCTCTCTCTCTCGTCATTAGAATAAACAGTAACTCATGGTCTAATTCCAGTTTAACCTCTTCACTACTATGTTATCTTTTTGTAGTTAATTTTTGCTGCCATCGAACGATTTTGTTCAGTTTAGATGAGGCACCTGGAAGTGAGAGAATTATTGAAGGCTGTATCTTGCTCATCCATCGAAAAGTCTATCTCAGGCTGGATACAGTTGTCTGGAGGCAGCGAGAATGAAATGTAAAAACACGTGATTTCTCTCTTGTATATTATTTATTCAAATTATGTTCATTTAAGGAGACAAATACACCATCTTTTAGACTGAAATATTGTTACTGACAATGTATTACACGTATCTCACGTAAAGTCTTCATTGGAATTCGACTCTCAGACGACGTTTTCGAAGGAAATGAACAAACTCATGTGTTCATTTCGTTCGAACACGTCGTTTGAGCTCGAGGTATGTCGAATTCCAGTGAAATGAAAAACAATAATCACTTTGTTGGAATAGATACTTCGGCGTCAAACATTGCACAGTGTGCGAGAGAATATTGAGGTTCATAATGCATAATAAATGGAAGGTATAGGTGCTATGGAAAAGCGTCTAATGTCCATGAGCCAACGAAACTACGGCTCATCTGCTGCTGTGGTATGAAATGTGTGTGACGGAATCACACAGCCCAGGGCACTGATTCACATCACACAGTCACCATGAATTCCCAACTGATATTTATTTGTACAGAAAGGATATGGAGTCATCGCTGCTTCTCTCCATGTCTTTTGCTTTTCTTGCAATAACAGATCATACTTACGACAAGGAATTGATCGTAACTTTGTGAATCAATGTTTTGGTTATTATGGATCGCTTCTGATGCTTTCCTTGTGTTTTCCTGCGGAAACAAATCCAGTAACCCATTTTTGAGTGGCAGCTGATTGTAAATTTATTCATCATAGTCAGGGCTTCTCTTTTAAGTTTGAAGGGCGTGGATTTTTTTTTTTTTTTTTTTTTTGTGTGTGTGTGTGTCCCTTATTTTCAAACCTACAGTACTTATAGGGGATAATATAGCCGCTTTCATATTATTTTTTTTTTCCTTAATGCCAGCCAACAAAACCATCACTCTGTTTTAGCGTCCACATTCATCTTTGACTATGGCATTCGCTAGTGCAGGAGCCATTAAGATGAACATTATTAGAACAACTACCACGAAATCCCCAGGTGGCGAGCTCCATTCAGCTCCAGTGATGCTTATCATATTGTGAATACTTTTCGACGAGGTGCAAACAAAGGCGAACAGAAGTCACTGAGGACCGGAGAGAGAAATTAGAGAAGTGGCACAGAACAGTTAAGAAGGGGCAGTGAAAGGTACATACTGATAGGTCTCTGTCCATAGTTGGATTCGAGCGCACAGTGACCCACGTCCCACGACTAGAGTGCAACATAGTCTATCAGTTTATAGCCAGACACCATAACTCCGTAAGGGGTGGCAGTGTTAGTTGTTTTACGGGGAGGGGTACTATCCCTCCGCCAACCCACTAGTTGACACGTAGGGAACACGTATGGGATGGTTATATGGTTACCACCCACCGTATTGAATGGTTTCCTGGCTTACAGGAAACCATTAGGCTTCTCACGCAATGTGAAGCCAACTGGAAAGGAAAGAGGATTAATAAAAAGTGACAGCAACAATGGGAGAAATAGGAAGAGAGGAGGACAGACACGAAAAAGAATGATAAAGGTGAAGAAAGAAGTAGGCAGCACTTCATGAAGTGAGAGGATGATGGCTAGAAATAGGAGGAGAGGAGAACAGACAGAAAAAGATTGATAAAAGTGAAGGAAGAAATATGCGGCACAACGGCAAGTGAGTGGATGATAATAAGAAACAGGAAGGGAGGACAGGCACAGGGGAAAAAAAAAAAAAAAAATGATAAAGGTGAAGGAAGAAGTAAGCAGCACTACATCAACTAAGTGGATAATGGTAAGAAATAGGAAGAGTGGAGTACAGACACTGAAAAAAGATTGATAAAGATGAAGGAAGAAGTAGGCAGCATGACATCAACTAAGTGGATGATGGTAAGAAATAGGAAGAGTGGAGGACAGACACGCAATAAGAATTATAAAGGTGAAGGAACTAGCGGGCAGCACCACATCAAGTGAGTGGATGATAGTAAGAAATAGGAAGAGAGGAGGACAGAGAAAAAGAATGGTGAAAGTGAAGGTAGAAGTAGGCACCACTACATCGTGAGTGGATGACAAGAAATAGGACGAGAGGAAGACAGACAAAAAGAAATTATAAAGCTGAAGGAAGAAGTATGCAGCACTACATGAAGTGGCTGGATGATAGTAAGAAACAGGAAGAGAGGAGGACAGACGCAGGTAACTGTATCACAGTAAATCACAGTAGGGAGGTTCGTAAAATAGAAGAATTACCCAATAATTCAATGTTTTTTGAAGTCTTACGATAGAAGAAAACGGAACATTTGTACGGGTAACGAAACTTTTGATAAACGTCGCGTAACGCTACTGTTAGACATTAACAAATCAGTCGCTACCAGCAAAATCTCATAATCCTGGAATTACTCTTGAAATTTCTGAGTAACAATGAAAACAGTAAACATTTCAGTCGATCAACGTCTCCATTTTTTCATTCCTTTCCATTATTAAAATGCTTTCTTCTCTGAAACTATAGTATATTTTCAGGCTGTATGTTTTCGTCCGATTTGTGTGTGTGTGTGTGTGTGTGTGTGTGTGGAACGTAGTTTCTTTATAAAAAAAAAAAAAATCATGCACGAGCTCTTTAAACTACCAATGTTTTATCGGTCATTGCCACGAATTTAGCATTAACTGCTGAAACATACACCAGAGCTTAGGGTGAACTTGCAACACTACTCAATTTGTCTCAGGGGCGTAAGGCCCAGTCACCAAGATCCAAAGTTGGAATGACTTTCTCTTAATTTAGTGACGTTCTCTTAATTTAGTTTTTTTAATTATATACGAAACTTGACTGGCTATACATTCTTCCTCATTTGTGAGAATATAATCGTCTGAATCCAAGCATGGATTTAAGGAAGTTTATAAAAATGGTATGTACTGTAGGAGGTGTTCGTGTTGATATATTTTGCTTAAAAGTATATTTCATGATGATAAGGTCTTCATAGTCTTAGCAAATTAAATCATCTGCGTACTGGAAATGTTTACTTAATTTTACACGCATTCGAACAAAAGCCGTTGTCGTCTGCTGTCGCGTTTGCGCATGCGTGAATGTTGTTATTCTCATCGCGACCACTTTTAATGTTAGATTGATGATTATCATGTTTTTTCCTATCAAATGGGTGAAAATAATAAGAAACAGTGCTCTTGAATACACAGTTTTAACCGTTCTAGCAGTGAAATAGTCATCCGTGAAAGTCCATGTTCTATGCATGTCTCCCCCTCTCCCTCTCCTTCCCAGGCTCCCCAGTCCCAGCTTCCGTGACATTGACTCAGTGAATGAACTGAAGTAGGAGAGGGGAGACATGCGCAGCCAGTGCTCTTGATATTCCCTTTGGCTAGTGCTATCCTTTCTTTTATTATTTATTCGCTAAATATAGGACGATGGTGCAGAGTTACCAGTCGCCGGTGAGGGTGTACAAGTACCCCTTCGAGCTGGTGATGGAGGTGAGTAGACTATTGTAATCCATGTTTGGCATCTTTGTTTACGGCAGATGAAATCCGTCTGTGTGCATTGACAAATCCCAAAATAAATTGCCGTATCGTTAGTTGACTAGCGCCAGTGAAACGTTTGGAATGGCGGGAAATTATTTAACTTTTCTTGACAGGTATCAGTGGCATTTGAAAACCGTAAATGTGATTTATATAGAATTTTTTTAAATTGAAAAACGTGAAATAAAATCGGCTTAGGCAACCGCGTAATCTTTATAAATCCCTACATAAACAGGGATTTGTGTGCGTGTGTAATTCCCGCGTGTACATGTAATGTGATGATAGCTGGGTGATGTGTACGTATTTTGCTACAAGCGAGTGCGGAAGTGAAGTTATGTAGGTGAAGGTAGAGGGGGTAAGGCCACGTACACGAAATACACACACGCTAGCGTACATGGAGGCTGCAGATCAGTTTCACGCGCAGGCAAAATATATACATGCATTTGTTTACATTGTGTAGAGCTTCTTTCGCCCATATTAACTTACATACATGGTGTACACGGAATACGCGGCTTGGATCTGTGGAGTTCATAATTTATAATTTCACGTGCAGATACAGATTACAAATGCATTTTCGTACGTGGAGGTTGTTAGAAATGATGTTCTTACATGGTTTCGTACCTGAGCGTTTAAGGAAAACACTCACAAGACGTACACAGCTTTCATTAATAGGGGAAAGTTTCACTTGTTTCACGAACGTTCATAGGAAGTACACATACGAACGTGAGAATATTTTAAATATATATAAACTTACGTCAGAGTTAGCCTATCATTGATAACTTCATCCCGAAGCCTTTATTTTCGGTATTTATTTATTTGTTTGGTTATATATCTAACGTCATACTTGGTTCAACTTACAAAGACTTTAATAGTGAAGGGGTAAATGAAGGCAGTGTCTCTTCAGCTAGATAAATCACTCTTGAGCTGAATTAAATCGTCTTTAAATACCAGTAAAGACGTCATCGGACTGAAGGATGAACTGAAAACCTCTATACCATGCATGTCGAAAAAGTCTCTCCAAAGATAAATAAAATCGTTTGTTTGTAGCAGGAGTAAAGTGCAAAAACTTCTTGGGATTGAAGGGGTAAGAGACACGGATGAACGTACGGTACACACCTTGTACACCTGAAGGGCATGGGGGTGTTTGGTGATTCAGGCTGACACGCGCACATCGGCCCACCTGCCGTGTGCACCTGCGTGTGTGATGGTCTTACACCCCCCCCCTACACACACACCGGCCAGCATATCATGTGTACACTTGCAGGTTAGATGTACGCACACACCGGCCCACCTGTCGCGTATGTGGGGTGGTCACACACGGACGCGCATGCACGCATACGTGCACGTAATACAAGAGTCACGTTGATGCATAGTTACCATACATACATTGCTTGTACACACACACACACACACACACACACACACACACACACAAGCTGTCATGTGTACTTGACGTGGGAAAGTCACGTATCCTACGTGCTTAGTTACACACATACATAGCTAAAACACACACACACACACACACACACACACACACACACACTCAAAAGTCAGGCTGTCATGTTTACAGATGTGGGAAGTCACCTTCATGCCTAGTTATCATACATACACAACGAAGTCTCGCACGCACGTACATGCATTCGCAACACACACACACACATATACGTATATACACACATATATATATATATATATATATATATATATATATATATATATATATATATATATATATATATATATATATATATTATATAATTTTATATATATATATACCTGTATTTATTATATAATTTATATATATATATATATATATATATATATATATATATATATATATACCTGTATTTATTATACAATTTTTTATACTGAAAATCTGAAAATACCGTACAGTATGTGTATTAGAACACAACCCAGTTAGTTTCCACATGTTTAACACGCACACAGTCATCATCTGTACACCAGAGCACACACATCACACGCTCTAAGAAGGTCTCAGTGTACAACTAAAACTTACGCGCATGATCCCCCTTGTGTAAAGCTAGTACACATGGACACGTACACAAGAAAGTGTGCTTCTAATTATATAACGCACACAGTCATGAACAAGTTCCCAGTGTATACCTAAAACACACACACACACACACACACACACACACACACACTACGTATTGTTGCCATTGTTAAGGTGGAATGAATGTTGGTTATCGTCTTTGTTGATTAGGTTTGCACATGTATACGTTCCTTGCCCATACTATTATTATTATTATTATTATTATTATTATTATTATTATTATTATTATTTAGGCTACTATGATGAAAATGATTATGATGAAGAATGAAGTTAGCATCGTCTTTATTGATCAGGTTTGCCCATGTATTGATTGCTTGCCATTGTTATTATTGTTAGTATTAATAGTTGTCATAAGCATCATCATCGCCAAGAAGAGTAAATCCTCAAGCAGAAGGGGTAGCATCTTCGCTGTGATTTTTTAAAAATAGTTTAAGGTGATTTTATTCAGCTTTGGAGTGACTTTCAACTGACGGGATAAGATTTCAGTCATCATTAATCCCCGTATTATGAGATGTCTTTCCTAGCTTGAATAAAATAGACTGGAAGTAACAAGGACATAAAAAGGCATGACCGTACAAGTAGTAGTGATACAGGTAATGTTGATAACCATAGTAGTTGTATAGTAGTAGTAGTTGCTGTTATTGTATACCCGGTATGTATATCCAGTAAGTTAGTAGTAGTAGTAGTAGTGGTGGTGGTGGTGGTGGTATGGTTGTATATCCAGTACGTTAGTACGGTAGTTGTAGTAGTAGTAGTAGTAGCACCAGTTATTGTTTTGTAGTACATTCAGTAAGTAAGCAGCAGCAGTAGTAGCACCGTAGCTGTTACTGTATGCCCAGTATGTTAGTGGTAGTAGTAATGGTGATGGTTGTGTGGTAGCTCTTAAGTATTACCACTTTTTATTGATTTTTATTTATAGTACTGTATATAAGCCTATTAATGTGTGCTTCCTGGATTTTTATTACAGGAAGAATATTACACTCTTAGCTAGCTACTGAAGTTGTGTTTAATCAACGCGCGGAAGTGTTTTTATTCATGCTACAGCCGCACAGTTTTATTCAGCGCCGGAGAGATTTTTCGAACCGGAGGAATTACAGTAGGTGTACATACTTCATTAACCCCATCAGTGCAAGAGGTGTTCCCTATGTTTAATTTAATATGGTAATCTGGAGTCAGCAAGAATGAAATTTGAAGACGTCAGCATACTAAAGGGGTTATTATTTCTAGTAGTGATGATCGTAGTATCGGCAGAAGTAGAACCGATAGCAATAGCAGAAGCAGCAATAATAGTAGTAGTAGTCTTAGTACTGTAGTACATTTTCACCAGCTTTATTGCTATTCTTGTTGATTATTATATGGTGTTTGATTTATATCACAAGGTTTTCCTTGTGAACAGTGCTTGTTCAGTATTACCAGTTACATCGTGTATTATGACTTCCTGTTCACTGTTACGAGTTTAAGCCCGATAACGTCTTTTTATATTTTTTGTCCTGCTGCCGACACCACCAGATTATTTCTTTCAGCTTAGAAGAGGCTTTCCAGTTTTCAACTGGGGGAGGGTTCAAATAGTGCTCATCAGTCCCATTAGAATTTCGGTAAATGGTCTTTCCTGACGTGAATGAAATCGCTTAAGAGCCTTTTCACTCTGGAGGGGTCAAGTATAGCCTTATCAGTCGCCTTAATGTGAAAGATCTTTCCTGATTTGAAATAAAATCACTTAGAATAGCCCTTTTGAAGTGCAAGGGTTAGATAGAGCCATCATCTATCCCTTTAGTATCAGAGTTCTATCCTAACGTGAATATTGGCGTCTTGCGTTAGCCCGAAACAAAAAAGACGTGCTCCGTCTGAAGAGGTCTATGTGTCCACATGGCCTCACGATCCTCCAACAATCTATAATACAATTGTCGGTTCTCGATTGTTGCAAAATGATATATATTTTTTACACCTTTAGCTCGAGATCATCTGTTTTATTTATTTATTTATTCATTTTTTACCACCATGCGATTTTATTCAGATTAGGAGAGACCGCTTATAGTGAAGGTGTTGCTGAAGTATGTTTTATCTTAACTGCTCCAGTTCTAAATATCCATCTTAGGTTAAAAAAAGAAAAAAAAAAAGGTGGTCTGGAGATGGGAAGAATGGGTAGTGATCCCTTTAATTAATGGTCAGATAAAAAAAAAAAAAATAGAGGAGGAAACTAAGGAGCTGTCAGTGTCCTTCAACATGTCTTTTCTTCCCTCCTTTCCACCCCACCTCTCCTTAACCTCTGCATGGCATTGGTCTTTTTTTTTTTTTTTTAATTAATCCTTACTATTCCGAAGCCAGTTTATTGAGCTTAAGGGAAAATGCAAGGCTATATCTAACCCTCTAGTTAAATAAGTCTATCTTAGGCTTTATAATATCGTCTGGAGATAACAATAATAGCATACAGAAGAGATCATGGTGTTGAATGTGTAGTGATTGAGATTGGAGGAGGAAACACACTATGGAACTCTTGCTATCCTTGAGGGTTTCCATCTATCCTTCTCTTCCTTCTTCCTTCCTTTACCGGTAACTCCGTGAATCCGGTGACGTTTATGTGCGTTGTGTGTGTGTGTATATATACAGTATATATAATTTTTGCCACCAACAGATCATATTATTCAGTTTAGGATAAATCTGTACTTGTGAACGGTTTAAGGAATTATAACCCCTGCAGTTGGGAAAAAAATATATATATCTTCGTCGCTAAAAATCGTCTGGAGATAGTGAAAATGAAACTAGAGACCAGAAGAATATATATATATTTTATTCTCGGCACTGTTAATTTAAGCGATTTTATTGACTACGAGAGATCATCCTAGAAGTGTAGGGTTTCTTTAAGGCAGTATCTAACCACTCCTGACAGAAGTCTCTCGTAAGTTGAATACCGGTAGGTCTCTGGAGGTTTCAAGAATAGAATAGGAAAAAAAAAAAAAAAAAGTCATGGCATCGAACGAGTTAAGGTAAAGTTGGGTGGATCATGCGGATGGGCAAAGTGGAACTGAATGAAATGCAGTCGAGTCAGTAGATTGGAAAGTATCCTGGAGAGTATGAGGGAACAGTTATAATAAGAGTAATCAAACGATAGTTTAGTATGCTTACAGTCTGCAGCTATTGGAGACTAGCCCTGAGGTATACAGGAACAATGATAATAAGAAGATAGCTAATCACGCGAGACTCTCATATGCGTACAGTCGGTAGCAAAAAGTTGTGTCCCCTGTCTTTCTGTTTCTGTGAACTGCGAAATAGCATGGTAAATCCGCATCGATCGACACCGATGACTATTTGGCCACAGATCAAAGTTGTCAGCGTCAGTTGCTTCGACCACACCACTAATATCATAGAGAGAGAGAGAGAGAGAGAGAGAGAGAGAGAGAGAGAGACCTTGCGACTTTTTTTTAATTCTTTCTACCTCCAGACGATTTTATTAATCTCAGGGGAGACGATTTGTTGTGAAGTGGCCACTAATAACTATATCTAACCCTTCTAGTTCGAAAAGTCTTTCCCTGAGCTGAAAAAATCGTCTAGAAGTAGAAAACAAAAACTACACTCTTGGATTAAAGTTTTAAGGAGTGGAAGGAATGCAGTTTGGACAAGGTTAAGCAGTATTGATTAGCTGTGAAGGCTATATGGAGCAGAATGAAGGAATGCAGTTTAGACAGGGTAAGAAGTAGAGAGTGACTTTTTACACTCGTAATGAAGAAGGTGGGCTTAGTGTAGGGACTGGCTGTGTTTATGGAGCAAGAGTGCAGTTTGGACAGGGTAAGGAGTCGATTGGCTGTGTATATGAAGTAAGAATGAAAGAGTGCGGTTTAGACAGTGTAAGAAGGTTAACTGTGTATAGGGAACAGAATGAAGGAGTACAGTTTGAACAATGTAAGAAACTGGCTTTGTAAGGTGTGCAGTTTTAACTGTGTGAAGAATTAAGACATTGCTTAGCTATATTTAACAAAATTGGCGCAGTTTTTGATCGCGTAAAGGGGCAGAGATCAGATAAGTAAAATGGAGTGGAGCTTGAACAGGGTAAAAGAGTGGCGGTTGGTTACATACGGTACAAAATAAGGAAGTGCGGCTGGTTGAGGATAAGGTTGAGGGGACTTGCCTACAGTTTGTCCAGGAAAGAGATAGAAATGAAATACAGATTGAAGTAAATAAAAGATGAGGGATATGGAAGCTGTGTGTATGTGTATGTACTGTACAGTACAAGTATGTTTATGTATGCATGCAGTATGTGTGTGTGTGAAGATAGAAGGCTTGCAGCTTGTCAGGATAAGGCAAGCTTGAGGAGTATTGAGTGATTGATTATAATTGACGAGCCGGCGTAACCAGCTTTGTTGTCGTGAGTCAAATCAATGTTCCTCACCCTTCCTCTGCCAAGCTGCCGTCCGTCATGCACACTCCTCGCAAAACAGTTAGGCAGCAACACCGAAGATTGATTGAGTGGTTAAAAAGATCATGGCAACTTGATAACAAAGTTGCGTAATAACTGCGTAATATCGTTGGTCCCATTACATTTTATTTGCCCTCCCATCATTTATTATTTTCATGTTGAAATATATCTATTTCAATTTTGATTCATTGGAAGTATTCTTAGTACCAGAGTATATGCACATTAATTAAAGACATTAATATTCTTGACATTTTAATCGTTGTTGATAATTCAAGATATTATCGGACACCTGCACGATAGCTTTTTTTTTTTTTCTTCTTTCTTTTTTTTGCGTACATGCCAGAAGGGTGTGTGGAATGGAGTGTAGTTGATGCGTAGATACAGATACATAACCTACAATGCAAGAGGAATGGAACAGAGTCAAGACGAGGTTTAGAAGGACTGGGTAGACCTATGCAGGAAGGTGTGGTAGAGGAGCGTAGTTGTGTCGGAACGATGCTGGGAAGTACGACGTCTCATTCAGATGTAGTGAGATGAATTATACTTGTACATAAGGACTGTGGTTGAGCGAGGATAAAGGCTGCTAGTATGTGATGGAGAAAGAAGTGGGATGGAGTGTATTGTGTTATATTTGAGTCAGGTAGGGGCTTAGCCAGCAGGAAGGAATAATACTGCCTTATCCAATAAGCAAGAGAAGTATATAGACAAAATAAATATTGGACGTCGTTACGGGAAAACGTACACTTTCAGATGGTAATCTTTCTGAAATTTACTGAATGTACATAAAACAATAATTATTTTGTAAATGAAAAAAAAAAAAAAAATACGGTACCGGTATATTATTTTCCTGAAGAAAATCAAATCAAGTACAGGGAGAACAGTGAAAAAGGCTGCGTCAGTGCTGCGTTGTGGTGTAGTACATTTCCTCCCGTGTTTGTTTGGAAATCCTGGTGACAGACAGTACGGTACGCGTGAAGGTGACGTCTAGAAGTTGCTAATATGAAACAGGAGGAGATTCACACTTATAATTACGTATTTCTGATGTTTATGAGATTAACTCTATGAATCCTGCCTGTGACGTCTTGTACCGGGTATGTGTTTTGCCTTGCTAACTCCAGACGATTTTATTCAGTGTGGGGGAGACCTTGTAGTGAAGGGGTAAATGGCAGGTCTAGCCTATATCTAACTCCTCCACTTTGAAAACTAGCCTCTTCTACGCTCAATCGTCATCGTTTTGAAGGGGACATGCGGAGGGATTATGTCACTGATGCTGGGAAGTATAGGCTATTTGTACCGTATTTTAGAGGGTGGATGTTAACCCCTTCAGATCGAGGACGTCATTAGAATTTTGTTCATGCTACTGCCAGACGGTATTATTCCGCATAAGAAAGAAGGGGGTTAGCTCAGTCAAGGCCACATCAGACCCTCTAGTCCAAAATATCCTTCGCAAAGCTGAGTAAAATTGTCCGAAGGTTGCAAGAAAACCTAAAGAAAAAAAGATGTCCTTGGTGTGAGGTGGTAATGCTGAAGGAAGCGTCCCACACCCACTGCATGATGGCGTATTTTTGAGATTTATGGGATCGTAAGGAGCAACAGCGTGTCCACGGTAAAAGGAAGGAGGGGGGGTGGGGTTGAACTAGGCATTGTGTGGTGAGAGGGACGAAGATTTTACTAAACATCGTGTGTTGAGAGGAAGGGGGGGGGGAAGGAATGGGGGTACATAAACAAGAAGGGAAATAAGAGAACATTGCTGTAAACCTCCATGGACACTTTTGAATATTGTGATAACTGGTGTGCGCCATCAGAATCTACGGAATATATACAGGGTGTCCCGGGACCTGCGGCACTAACTTCAGAAATGACTAGACGACTGATTTTGAGTTAAAAAAAAAAAAAAATGCATCAACCTGGGTCCAATTCTCAACCGTTTTGGAGCCACAATTACTGATGGTCTTATGGGTTAATTATGGTGTTGGCCATTTACGCCCAAAGCGTCATCAGTAAACATAACTCCGTAACGGACGATAACTCATCATGGTGAAGCATTCTTTTATTCAAAATTTGCCTTAGAATCACCCTCTGGAGTTTGTGCGGCAAAAGTCTGTACAGCCAGCCTCCAAGAAAAAATAAATAAATAAAATAATTGAAAAGTTAAGGAGGGATACATAAGAGTTGTACCGTACTCGCTTCTGTGAGTAAAAAGTTTAATGAAGAAAAGTTTTGGAAGTGTCTTGATTTCAGTTCCTTGAGTTCAAATGGAGAAAGTTTTGCGCATATCCTCAGAATAAACGCAATTCCAATAGGCTATACAGGCTGGGAAGTACAGTCGTGGACCAGAATATTACTTCATTTTTTTTTTTTTTTTAGTCGAGCAATGATGAAACTTTTACTTAATGTTCTGAAAAGCGTGTGGAGTACCATGGCTCTCAATATCGTGTTCCGAAAGACAGTGTTCACTCCCTCGTTTATTTATCGTAATGATGTGTATCAATATTTATGTCTTCAGCTGTAGTTTAGTCTATATGGAGGAAGAGGGATTGGGATGGATCTTAGTGCAGGTAAATCCCTTCACTGTGATGACGTATTTTACATTTTGTGCATAGTAAAGCCAGACGATTTTTTCAGTATCATGACGTATTATACATTGCTACACCCAAACTATTTATTCAGTGAAGGAGAGGCTTTTTGAACTGGAGGGGTTAGTTATAGTCTTCTGTAATCCCTCCAAGCTAAGTACAGTAGTTTGGTAGAAGCAAGGTAAACTAGACATAAAAAAAAAAAATACCTCCTCGGATTGAAGGGGTTAAACCAAGATTAAATGAGGAGATACAGTAAACCATAGGGGGTGGTGTGGGATGGGATGGAATGAATAGCAAGTATGGCAGGATAATTTAGGGGGCGCAGTGGAGTGGAGTGAAGTGCAGGTAGGATAAGGTGGAATGAAGACATGGCGAGTGAGGTGGGATAGAATGAACTTCGATTACAACAGAATTAAGATGCAGGAGAGAGGGATGGGATGGAATGAAACACAGATATAACTGGATAATACGCAGAATGGAGAGGGATTAATAGACAGAGCAAGAAAATATAGAGCGTAATAAGATGGAATAAAGCATTGTTAAAGCAGGATATCACGGAGCTTGGAGTGGGCTGGTGGGATGGGATGCATTACAGTGGTGTCAGGGATAAGGTTGCGTGGAGGAACTTTATCTCGGACGCCCTACATCCTTCAGGGACCCGGATGTAACAGCAGACGGTGGATAAAGTTATATTGAAATGCACGGTGATGGGTGAGGTATAAATAGTTGATATAATCTAGGTCGTGAGTTATATTTGCAAGTTTGTTTATATGTCGGACGTTTAGACGCGTAATCTCAACATTATAGGGAACGTGATCATGTTCCGGGAAAATTATGCCGTGGTATTCATCCTCCGTACCTCATCCCTAGGTGGGAAGATGTCGGTATGATGATTATGATGTTGGTGGTGGTGATAATAATGATGATAATGATGATGATGGTGATTATGATAATGATTGTACACTCAAAAATAGAGCTGGATGTATTACATTTGTTTATCGCCCTTGTCATATTTTTGTACTCTAGTTACTAAAGGATTAAATGTTAGTTCAACAGGTTCATGAAAACACCATGGCAAGCTTCCGTTTGTAGATATGCAAAGCAAGTATAGGCCACCCATTACCGTCAGCCCGAAGTATTGGTCTTTAAATTTTTGCCACCAACAGACGATTTATTATATATTTATAGTTGGCTATATCTGGTAGTGAAAAGGTGAATGAAGATTAACACACACACACACACACACACACACACACACACACACACACACACACACACACACACACGCACACGCACGCACGCACGCACGCACGCACGCGCGCGATTCTCTACAGGTCGAAAACTCTGTCCTTACCTGAATAAACTATTGTCGGGATGCACCAGTAATAACAGTAATAAAAAGAAGCCGTCCATGGTTTGTGAGGAGATTGTTATTCTGAAACCTGGCCAAAACATTGGACCATAATTTATGAACATCTGTGATGATGTAAAAGCTAATACTACCCTTACTACAGTGTTTATTTCTCCATATTACATGATATGGCGCCATGGAGACTTGCCATTTTCGCTCTTTCAGTTCGGTAGTCAGTTTTAGTCTAGTTGTGTTTCCTGCAGTGATTAAACTTAGATTTGAAGAACCCCCAAGTAGATAAGGTGTAATTGAAGGCTTTATCTAACCCCTTCTTTTTGCAAAATGACTCCTAAGCTAAATAAATGCGAGTGGAAGTAACAAGCATTACGGTATATATGTACAAAAATGGGGAGGTTCTCGCACTGAGGGGGCTACTAACTCCATCAATGTCTTGAGTAGGGAAATCGGTTTAGTTACCGTATATATCCACTCAGCCCACAGGGGCCGAATTTTTATTTTATTTTATTTTTAATGTAGTTAGGGATAGATGTTCACCTATTCCATCACCTCTGCTTCTCACTGCCCTCTGATGTCTGACTTTCCTAAGCCAAGAAAGGTTTAATAATGTTTTCTGCCCATAGATGACTTTGTGATATGAGGCGTTTGGGTAAAGCGACCAACATGCCAGAAATGTGAAATAGGTAACAGAAATGGTAATAGCCCATCCCATTTACCCATTTTGAAATGTAAAAGACCGAGGCTAAGCTACCTTAGTCCAGTACATTTAACCCCTTCCCTCCTCTGACTTGCATTTTTCATTTATTCATGTTGCCTCTGGACAGCTTTATTCAGCACTGGGTACAGCTTGTAGTGAAGGTTAACAAGGCTGCATCTAATCTCCATTTCTGAGTCTCTTCTAAGCTAAATATAGACGTTTGAAAATAACAAGAATAAAGCTAAAAGTGCGTCATGGGAGTGAAGTGGTCGAGTAGATGATCAGCCTACTTCCCTTGATGGCTTTACGTGATTGAAAAAACTCCAGTCGCCTCTTGGGGGATGGAACTTATGCAAGGCCGTCACTTCAGCTGGGACATGCTAACCACTAGACCACCAGGCGCGGTCCGTACCTAATCATAAACATCATTGAAGTTATCAGTGTGTGGTTTGAAGGTTAAGTGAATCATGTGTGCCGATAGATCTTTTGTTTTAGTACCACCGAGGTTGAGATGGAGGGTTGGGGAGGAGAGATGAGAGGTGTGTGTGTTAGTTGGAGGAAGGGCAGGGTAATGACAGAGGATAAGGTGATATGGAGGTGATTTGTTTGTGGCCACCCTTACGGGATTAAGGCATCTGGCTATAGATGGGTACGTCCATTATACTGTATTCTTCCAACCCTCAGAAGATTTTATTAAGCTTGGGAAGAACATTTAGAATTTAGAAGAAGAGGGGTTAATGAGAGTGATATCCAACCCCTTCTGTTCCAAAAAGTGTCTCCTGAGTTGAATAAAAGTAAAAAGGTATTATGCTGGTCTAGTTCAAAATGTCTCTCCCAAGCTGAATAAAAAAATGTCTTATAGATAGCAATAACAAAACAGAATGACCCTAAGGCACTGAATGTACGACAGTTATCAGGGGTTAGATACACACGCACACAAAAAAAAAACTTCCGACCTTTTCCCTAACGTAACTTATGTATTTTGTATTTTTCTTTATTTTATTTATTTACTTTGTTTTTATTTATTTATTTATTTTTTTGAGGAAGAACAGTGGAAGGAGAGTGCAGTGTCTTCCCGTTTGTTCTGTTCTCTCCACAGATCCAAATTTTAGCGACAAGTAAGAATTATCGTAGGTTGCCTTGTTTTCTGGAGGAAGAACAAGGAGAGTGCATAATCTTTCGATGTCTCTTGTTCTTCCTGCAAACAGATTTAAGACCCGTATTCCAAGTGTCATAGGAGGCTTCGTAACACCTCGTCCTTAGCGATTTATGCAAGCTACTACTCATACTCTTTATGTTTCATTTTCTTCTCAGTTTGTACCAGTGACATACAAGATGATAGGGAGGTGTAATGTGCAAATTAATCGCAATGGAAGAGGTGCTGCAAAATCTCCAGTGCCACTTAGAATTCGACGTTAAGGTACAACATGGACTGGCTCGTAAATGTGCCTGTAAATCCCTGCCCAGTGGTGTGGTGTGAAGGTTAGGTAATACTTGCGTGGCAGTGTGTTGTGTCTGGTATTTTACTGCGGTTGCGTTTTTGATGTTGTGCTAGTGTTGTTTCCAAACGATTTTCTTCTACGTAGGAAAGATCATCTTGGATATTTAATTTGCATGTTAGCTAAACCTAAATATTTATTTGTCAGCTAATATCTTTGTAATATCGACATACATACTTTGCATTAGTATTTTGCAAGAGGATATTTGAAGTTGTAACAGCCAAAACTAAAAAGCGCTTAGAAGGTTCATAGCCTACCCGGTACATCCACCGGCGCCAATATAATTTATGTTTTATAAACCATCTTCCGTCCAGCGTCGCTGGCGGAGGTAATTAATTCTGTTATCTTGGTCTGTCCTCGTTACTCATTTTTAGAGAAGGCAAACCTCTCTTGACGACAGTAAAGTTAATGATTATTCCTGCATCCGGATCCGCATTCACCTCAAAGTCGTATCAACTCTTCCGTGACTCGCTGCACATGCATCCACCAGATTTCATTGATTTTTTGTTACAGCTTATTTTAGATATCCTTTCCACAGAAGATAGACAGACAGAAATAGGTGAAAACCTCTTCCAACTTCGTTGGCCTAGGTAATAAGTCGTTATCTGTAACATACAAGAAGATACCTACTGAGGTGTTTTATGGAAAATAAATCAATTAGGAAGAGGCGTTAGGAAACCTCCAAACCACTCGGAATACGATCTTTTCTCACATGCTTTACGCTCCTGCAGTTTGAAGGTGACGTGTTGGGTCTGCCTGGGAAGGTATTCATAAACGATCTTAATTCACAGGATAGACAGGTCGTCACAGCATTAAAATGTAAGAAAATCAGTTTGTTTTTCGTATCTTCAGTTAACTTCTTCAGTCCCAAGACGTACTTGTCACTGTAATTAATCCATCACTTGATTGAAACCTAGGAAGGATGTCTAGTAGTGAAAGAGGTTAATGAAGGCTGTAACTGAGTCATCCAGTTCCAAAGTCTTTGCTAGACTGAATAATATAGTTTGAAAGCAGGGAAAGTGTAATGATATGTACGTCATGGGAGTGATGTGGTTAAACAGTCACTATTTACTTATGTGCGGTATTGCGTAACTAAGTCTCCATAGCAGTTAGGTATAACCGAGAACTACTTTTGTTTTTCATATATTTCCAGTTTAGCTAATATTTACTCACTGTAGGTTACGAAGCGCATGGTACCTGTATGAGGAGAGGTATACATATTTTCTATCTGTCTCTACATCTTCATCTATCTATACACGATATTAAAGCCAATCTTGCACACAGCCCAAGCTGAAGAGAGTTAATAAATACTGCCTTGGGGAAGTATGTAAGAAATATATATATATATATATAAGATGGAAAATACAGTGACTAAAATTATGACTTTGGTTTTCATCGTATTTTTCACATTATTATTCATTATAGTTTCCATGTGAAGATGACGGTAGTCATATAGCCTACGTCAGGGGAAAGCATAATTATATATCTTACGTAAGTTAAACACAAGAATCTCCATAAATATGGCTCGTGGTGTGTTCTGACGTAACGCGCATTGGGGCTTTGTGATCGGGTGGGGTTACGTTATCGCTGGGTTTCGTGGTTGGTGTGTGTGTGTGTGTGTGTGTGTGTGTGTGTGTGAGAGAGAGAGAGAGAGAGAGAGAGAGAGTTTGATTTCCGTTCTCCTGGTTGCTATAGCTTATCATTGTGGAATTAACATTTTATATGCAATTCATTTTTTTTTTTTTTTAGCTTGGTTCCACTATTTTTAAGAATAATTAGGTGACATTGTTGTTGTTGTTGTTATTATTATTATAATTATTATTATTATTATTATTGTTGTTGTTGTTGCTGTTACTACTACTACTACATCTTAGTGCCACTACTGACTTGATTTAGCCTATTATGTGAATTATTATCTATGCCAGCGTTAAAACATTGCTGTTCGTCTTATTAGTTGTGTGTGTGTGTGTGTGTGTGTGTGTGTGTGTGTGTGTGTGTGTGTGTGTGTGATTATTGCATTACCGTTTTCTTCTGGCCCACTCCCATGAACTGTTGCATCAGAATCGCTTGTGGGAAAGAGAAACAAAGACAGCCAGAGGTGATTCGACCATGTGGAGAGATAGATAGAGAGAGAGAGAGAGAGAGAGAGAGAGAGAGAGATGGCTGGGAGGAGGAGATAGAGACCAAGAACTATGTGTTTAAACCTTCCCTTGCTATCAGGATTTCTATTTGGCGTTCATACCCTCAATACAATGGCGTCTTTATTGCTTTACTCATGGTATCCCTAGATGATTTTGCTCAGCTTAAGTGGGTTCTTGCTAATTAGAAGTGTTCAGTATAGTCCTCGTTAGCCCATTACTAGACGTTACCTTAGGACTAAAATCGTCGGGTATTAGCAGTAGAGATCAGAAGTACATAAGAGTATTGAAGGATATTAGACTATCTCTGTTGATTCTTGTTGCAACCAGACGAGAAGACCTTAGTACTGAAGGGGTTAATGAAGACTATTTAACCCCTCCAGTACCGTCTCCCCAGTGCTGTATAAAATCGTCTGAAGCCAGGAAGAATGAATAGAAAGTATTGTAATTGTATATTGGATAGAAGGGATTTATTTTGTCATCTTATCGGTATCAGAACGCACACCGATGACGTCACCAGCCTGGGAAGTGTCATTTGTGGGTAAATTTGGTTATGTAGGTTAAGGTTTGAGAAAGAGAGAGAGAGAGAGGAGGGGGGTAGGGAAGTGAGAGAGGAAAGAGACGGAGCGAGAAAGTGAAAGGAGGGAGGGAAGAAGGAGACATAACGGGGCCGTGGGGAGAGAACAAAGAGAGGCAGGGAAGGTGGGATGTGAGGGAGGAGGGGAGAACATGGTGGAACAGTTATGGAGAGAGAGAGAGAGAGAGAGAGAGAGAGAATTGCATGATCACATAGATAGGGGGTCCTGTCATTAATTACAAAAGTAGAGAGAGAGAGCGAGAGTGAGAGAGAGAAATCGAGGTGATAACGAGCGTTGAAGGAGACACTGGTTGATCATTCTCTCTCTCTCTCTCTCCGGTATCCGTATGATTCTCGTATCTATGATTATCTATCTGTTTATTTATCTGTCTGTCTGTCTGTCTGTCTTTCTATCCACTTGTCTGTCTCTATCTGTCATTTTATTTGTCTGCCTCTACTGTATTTGTATTCTCTCTCTCTCTCTCTCTCTCTCTCTCTCTCTCTCTCTCTCTCTCTCTCTCTCTCTCTCTCCTGCCTTGACCTACTTCCCCTTCTGCCGTTTGTGATCTCAACACCTGAGCGCCCTACAACCTCAGTACAGAGAGAGAGAGAGAGAGAGAGAGTGACATAAATTGTAGAATAAGTGAGAAAAATGAGACTTGGTAATGTGTGTGTGTGTGTGTGTGTGTGTGTGTGTGTGTGTGTGTGTGAGAGAGAGAGAGAGAGAGAGAGAGAGAGAGAGAGAGAGTCTGACATAAACTGAAGAATTAGTAAGAAAAATGAAACTTGGTGATGAGTGTGTGTGTGTGTGTGTGTGTGTGTGTGTGTGTGTGTGTGTGTGTGTGTGTGTGTGTGTGTGTGTGTGTGTGTGAGAGAGAGAGAGAGAGAGAATATTGGAATCAGTGCTGGAGGGGTGGGTTTAATGGATGTCATACGTTTAGAGGGACGTGAATAAGGGGATAAGGGAGCATATTCGGCACAGTAAGATTTGTGGCACGGAAACATTTCATCCTTATCTTTATATATATCTTTTTCTGTGTCTGCCTTGCCTTTATTCCATTGCAGTATCTTTGTCTTTATCTTTATCTTTATCTACGTTGCCTTTACCCCTTTTCAATCCGGGGACATTTCCTATTTTCATTCTTGCTGTTCTTTAACTCTTGATTATTTTATTCAGCTTTAGAGAGACTTCTAAAGCTGGAGGAGTGAAATTTATAAATCCAACGGATAGTGAGAAAAAAAAAAATCCTACTTCATCATTCATTCTTCCTCGTTCAACACTTATTCTTCATAATTCACTTTTCATCTTCTGTTATTGGCCACTGATCACTCATCCCATCAGATTCATCATTTAGCCATTATACTATACGCTTGTCACTTTAATTGGCGTAAAATATACTTCTCTGCATCTCCATCTTGCTTACTGTAGAATATGGTGCTAGTCACGAAGAAGTGGTATGGAAAGGGTGTGGAGCCCTACCATTGACCTTCTTTACCATTGGGCTAAGTAAAATAATCTGCAAAAGGACGATAATCTAGGCCAGGTGAAGGTCAGTATGGTATAGCTGTGTCATTCTATACTGGGTCATGTAATATTAACACTCATCTCCATAATTCATTCCCCATCCTTCCCAATTAACCGCTGCAGATGGCCAATACCAGATCATTTTATTCAACCGAGTTAGGGCCGAATGAGATGAGGTGAATCATGGAGACTGGTGAGTAGTTAGCCTGGAAGGACGGCTGGTGGTGACTCAGGAGTCGAGTGTAGTGAATCAGAAGGATATTTAGTAAACCAGGAAAGACAGGGGCTAAGAACTATATTATTCAAACCCTTCATAATTCTGAATACCGGTATATACCTGTCCCTGTTTCAGCTCTCCTCGATCCTGCAGTGATCCTGCCTTGGAGACGAAATACGCGCAAGCAAAAAATATTTCTGATATTTCTACGGAGACGTCAATATTAACTCCTTGAATACGGTGGCCTCTTCTATAAAATCCGGTATATAGGTAGATTATAAACACCTTGTGAGGGGAAGATTTTATTAAGTAACAACGCTTCTCTCTACTTAGCTTTGTCAAGGAACCTGACAAAGTTTAGTAGAGTTACATGTTGTTACTTAGTAAAGATATCCACCTTCACAAGGCTTATTTTTTACCTATTTTGTCGGTATTATTTGTCATTTAATATTCACACCTGTGTAATTTATTTTCGCTGTTACTGGACTATTTTTTAAAAGCTTTATAGAGACTTCCCTACGTGGATGGGTTTATATACAACCATCACTAAGCAGGGGTGCTCCGTAAAGTTGAGTAAAGCAAAGAAGAAGAAGAAAAAAAAAAGACTATCGTAGTAAAAGGAATAATATGTATTCAGAGTGGGTTAATAGCTTATTCGAATCTCATAAGAATATACCCTCCCCTCTCCTGAAAGCGGCGTCTGTATCCCTACGTATTTGGAAGTCCTTAGGCAGCATATTCTACTCCGCCGTGTCTTGGAATGACTATGTATTGCTCCCACGGCTGAGAGCTTTTAGAGTGTGCCGAGAATATTGCACAGGTTAGCCTCTCCGGCCGTGGTAGTCTGTGCTTTCCCTTTCTTTACCCTCTCACTAGAGTTCTTTCACCTTCAGCTAAACCCAGATTATCATCCTTCTTTACGTACCTGGTACCTACTGTATGGCAAAATATAATACGGCCTTACATCCTTCCCATAGCACTCCTTCGTGACCAATAGCATATTCTAGCGTTTTTTTTTTCCTTTTTTTTTATATATATATTTTCAAACCTAGCATTCATGATAGACTGGAATTTTAGGTCAAGTTAAACTGGAAAAGAGTGCAGTCCAGAAAGATTTGGTTTAACCCCATGAGTACGTTGACGTCTTTGGAAGAATTATATGTACTGGCATCTTAGGAGACTTTTGAACCGAATATTTATACCTCAGTCTGTTTGCACTTAGAACTGAAACAGGGACCTGGATCCATAAAATGATGGTTGCGTGTCGTGGTGTGAGGTAATGTTTGTAGGGTGCATTCCTTGTCAGTGACTCTGATGTTGTGCTTGTTGTGAGATCATAAACACATTTTTCATATGGTACCGATGTACATAACGGTAACCATCGTCTCTCTACATCCCCATCCAACATTCCTCCACCTTTTTACCCTCTCACCACATTCCCAGCTTTGCTTCACATTCCATTTCCATCCAACTCTCCACATCCCCTCCACTATCACAAAGGTTCCTTTTACCTTTCTCTTCACATTCCCACCTACTTTTCCTGCATAATTCTCTCCCCACCCTACCCTTCACCAACCTTCCTCCTCCACTACTCCACTTTCCTTCCCTCTCCACTTCACCTTCACATTCCCTCAACCTCTTCCTCACTCTCCCCGACCTTCCACTTCAGTTCCATCTTCCTTCCTCCCTCCTCCCCTTCACCTCCCTCCACCCTTCCATCCGCCTTGACTCTCCCTCCACATCTGCTCCACCTTCCCTCTACTTCCATATCTACGCCTTTCCATCCCAGTTCTTCTCTCCACCTTACCTCATCATCCGTCCTTCCACTTTACCTCTCCGCCCTTCCCTCCACCTTCCCACCCCCTCCATCCCTCAACCTTCCACTTTCCCTCCTCCTCCAGTTCGTCACCTTCCGTCCACCCCACCACATTCCTTCCATCCTTCACTCTCGCTCTTCCCCCCACCTCTTCTCCACTTTGCCTTCCCTCCATCTCTCCACCCATCCCTCCCCATGGGTGCGTGTGCGGTTAGGATAGCGTGCTTGGACCCAGCTAGGAATGACGCTGGAATGCCCGGAGTCCATACCTGTGAGTGGATTCCGGAGAGAGAGAGAGAGAGAGAGAGAGAGGCGCAGGGACGTATAAAAAGAAGAAAAAAGAGGAGGTAGTAATAGACAGACAGATAGACAGACGGAGAAGTGGAACCCAGGGACATACGAGAAGAGGAAGTAATAGAGAGAGAGAGAGAGAGAGAGAGAGAGAGATGCAGGATGAGAAGCCATGCCATAGCCTGTATGATTGAGATACTGTACAAAAAAGAGACCAAGTGAGATTGTGTGTGTAGGAGTGGTTATTGGTTTTGTGTGTGTGTGTGTGTGTGTGTGTGTGTGTGTGTGTGTGTGTGTGTGTGTTTGGGGGTGGTTATAATGATATGTATGTGTGTAGGATATTAATGTAGGCGGAAATTGTGTGTGTGTGTGTGTGTGTGTTGGGATGGATATAGCGATATGTATATGTGTTGAATATTAATGTACCTAGGCGGAAATATACGTGTGTGTGTGTGTGTGTGTGTGTGTGTGTGTGTGTGTGTGCGTGTGTGTGTGTGAAACGGGTAAGAGGGTCAGGTGTGGGTGTAGGTGTGGGTTTGTTTGGCAAGGTGTATTCAGGTGAAGGTGTGTTGAGAGAGAGAGAGAGAGAGAGAGAGAGAAAGAAAGAGAGTGTATTGTATATGTGAGAAGTTTGTATAAGTTTGTTTCTGAGAGAGAGAGAGAGAAGGGGGGGACGCTGAATGAGAGAAATGGCTATGTGTGTGTGTGTGTGTGTGCTGCAGCTGTAAGTGTTAGAGCAGGTGTTCCTATTCAAGTAGTCGTGTGTGCGTGTCAGTGTGTACATTCGAGAGTGATGAATGTGTTGTGTGCTTGTGTGTGTATGTACAGATGTTTATGTAGAAATTAACATGTGTACTGATGTCGATGTGAGTGTGGATGTAAGTGTGATATATTTTGGGTGCATGTGTGTGGTATCCAGACGAGTATATTCAGTATAGACAGTCAAATAAATATGGCGTAGGAGTGGTCCGATGTTGTCCTAAATGATCAGTATACAGTATATTGCCTTATGTTCCCAAATGATTAAAATCTTATCATCTGAATTTGCATAGCTACGATATGAGTATTAAGAAATGTCAGACACGTGATATATATATGGCATACTTATAAAACCAAATTTATTAGCGTGAATTAGAATCGTCAGCGATTTTGCAGAGGGCATCGTCTGTCTGTGATGCCAAATTGTTTCGCGCGAAGTATGTACTGATACTTTTTTGACTGTGCATTCTGGGACAAAATTTTGTTCACCACATCTGCTCCCAAGTTCCTTTTGCTAATATTCCTTAACTGAGAGAGGTTTAGCATATTTCTCTACCTGTAGGCGACTCTCGTAGATATGATGCGTCAGGGAGGAAAGTAAGAAGTAGAAAGGGTAGAACAACAGGCGAACCCTTGTCCCGGACTATACTGTACGTGAGGTTAACCTCTGCTCTACC
>NC_137056.1:8565753-8568253 GCF_032717465.1 Coenobita brevimanus | reverse complement strand
GTGTGTGTGTGTGCGTAGATGAAATGCCTGTTTGAGAGAGAGAGAGAGAGAGAGAGAGATTCATGGCACGTGTGAGTAATTAAGTATAGTGGTATTTACGCATATACTGAATGTCGTTTCGTTGTATTTGTTTCTTTTTAGTGCTTTTGTTGAGACTGAGTGTATGGATATTTGTCATATTTCGTACTAGGTCCATTGTAGGATTTGACCATATCATCTGAAGGAAAGTGACAGCCAGAATTTGCCCTTGCTGATGCTGGTGAAGTACGAATTACGGATTTTGTGTGTGTGTGTGTGTGTGTGTGTGTGTGTGTGTGTGTGTGTGTGTGTGTGTGTGTAGTGAGAGCAGTAGATGTGAAATTGAAATGTAGTACTGTAGTATTGACTATAACCAACAAGGCTGGAACTTACATATTAAATCAAGGTCTTTAAATGTCCGCCACTACTAGGTATGAACCCAGCCTCAATGCAGCGAAAATCGTAAGGTGAACGCAGCAACTTTCGATCCGTCTTGTCTTTATTTCGTGTTAAGTAGTTTGTAGCAGCGGTTAACTCCTTCACTAGTCAGTATTAACGTAAAATCTCCCCACGGTTGAGTTCAGTCGCCTCACGTTACCAAAAATTAATCGGTGCAGTGTAGGGATTGATGGTGTGTGTGTGTGTGTGTGTGTCAAGATGAGGTTTCCTTTTTGCTAAATATATAAATAGTCTGTGAGTAGGATAAGTAAAACAGAACAAAGGGCGTTTAATGGAAGGAAAATAATGGAGTGGTCTGTGTACATTGTCAGAGTTAAGAAGATACTGTTTTTACTCCCATCACGGATAGAGGTGTTCCCTAAGCTGAATAAAATCGTCTGGCGGTAGCATGAGTAAAAGAAAAAAACTCGTCATTTTAAGGAAGGACTTTAAAAAATGACCTTTCTTTAGTGGAGGGGTTCATGGCATTTTTTTTTTCTTTTTCTTATTTAGCCCCATCGCTACGAGTGGCCTTTCCTGTGAAGAATAAAAGTAGTTTGGGAATAGATTGAGTAAAGAAGAATAAATGGCATTGAAGGGAAGCACTTAACCCGTTGCATCTGGCGACGTCTGGTTTAGTTTATTATTGCTGTCTTTAGGTGATTTTATTTAGCTTAGAGTTAGAAATGGTGGGGTATTTAGCTTAAGGGAGTTAGAAATGGTGGGGGTATTTAGCTTAGGGGAGTTAGAAATGGTGGGATATTTAGCTGTAGGGAGTTAGAAATGGTGGGGTATTTAACTTAGAGGAGTTAGAAATGATGAGGTATTTAGCTTAGGGGAGTTAGAAATGGTCGGTTTAGAGACAGACTTAATCAGTTTCAATACTAGAACTAAAATAAATTGTTTGAAGTTAGTCGCTGGTAGAAATGTGATAAGAAATAACGCCATCGTAGTGAAGGGGTTAAAAATCTCTCTAATCTCTCTTATCTCCCTAATCTCTCCCGCTTATCTGATATCATTTCTGACAAAGCGTGAATTAAGAGGAACAGGCGTCGTTGTGCTGAAGAGGTAAAGTTCCATAGCTGCGGACTGTAATGTGTGTGTGTGTGTGTGTGTGTGTGTGTGTGTGTGTGTGTGTGTGTGTGTGTGTGTGTGTGTGTGTGTGTCCCCTGTAGGTATGTGTAGACGCATTGCGGGTGGGATTAGGTATTCGTAGAGGCTATAATCTGGATGATGTATATGAGAGAGAGAGAGAGAGAGAGAGAGAGAGAGATGATCCAAACGTACCCTCTTTAAACGTGATAAATAAGTAAATATATTGAGGCTAATTAGGTATGCGAGGTCAGCCGCATCAGTAAAACTGCAGATCATCTCCTGCCAATGAATATTAATCCTTTCACCTCGAACATGTCAGTTTTAATTTACTCTTGTCACTTTCTGACTTTTATATTACACCCGCGCTCGCGAAGATAGATCAGATGTCATAGTTAACACGACGTCTGTGAGTAATAGGTCAAAGGGCAAGGTCACAGAGCTTGGTCAGAGTTTATCTATATAGGGCAACGTAAGCAGTTTTTATACAATTACCCTCAAACTTGGTAGAAGGGTTGAGTGTAAGGGATGAACGACGAGATAGGATATTGAGAAAAGTTAGTTTGGGGTCAAGGTCACAGAGCATGCTCAAAGTCTGACCCGCGTTTGTATGTGTGAACAATATAGCAAATATAGTTTCGATCTTTTTTTAACCAAACGTGGTGAAGGTGTTGAGGATAACCCAAGTTGTTTTCCATCTGTTTATTAGAACAGTGGGGTGGAGGTCAGGGTCACGTGGCAAGGTCATCTGGACGTTTTGTATCCAATCTAAACCAAACTTTTGGAAGGCGCCAGAGTAAGACAAGGATAGGCGATTTGATTTTGAGAACAATCAGTCAGAGGTCAAAGTCACAGAGCATAGTCAGCTCGAGCAGTTTTTATCACATTTGAGCCAAGCTTGTTGGAAGTGTCAAGGATCAGGCAAGGATGAAGTGGTTTGATTTTGAGGACA
>NC_137056.1:8553253-8563253 GCF_032717465.1 Coenobita brevimanus | reverse complement strand
ATAGCAACACTTGCTTTTGATAGACTGGGGGAATATTCAGGTGTTTTTCTTGTCAGTCAGTCAGTCACGCGATGGCACAGTGTTAGCCCATCTTGTACGTTATCTGTTACTATTCTTTCTGCCTGCAGATGTTTTATAGAGGATACGAGACCTTGCTGTTGGTAGAAATAGCTTACTATCTTCTTTATTCCAGTCTGTATGCTGTCGTCCTCTTTATGTCTTTCATTCAGATTTCCTCCAGAAGATTATATAGCTGATGAAATAGTATAAAAACTAGCTTCACTTACCCTTTGGGTGAGATGACGTCTGTTTGATTTCATTCTGCTGCCACCCCACGAGTTCATTTAGTTTAGAAATTCCACGTATTGATGGGATTACAAAGTCTTCGTTATTTGATACAGTTAGCTGACGTCTTTAATTCCATTCAAGAGGCTACTAAGGTGTTTTATTCAGCATAGAAAGACTTTGGCTGAATGGGGATCATGGGGCGTGTTAAAGGGGGTAGAGGGTCTCCGTTAACCTGTGTTGTACAGTGGCGTTTTAAATTCATTTTTATACATCACAAGGTGATTTTACGCAGCAGAGAAAAGGCTCCTCACACTGAATGGGTCGTTATTGAGATGCTGACATTGGCTTTGACCCTTTGAGTATGATGAAATTTTAGAGGCCCTTACGGTAGCCTATACTTGCTGGCCCCAGACGGCAGTATTAATCATAAGGAAGGGCCTCTGATACAGGGAAGTCAGTTTATCTTCACCTGACGGAACAGGACCACCCCTACAACTTGAATAATCTGTTGTGGCTGCATGAAATTCGGTGAGCATAAGTTATGAGGTGGGAATGAGCCTTCTTGGTTTCTAGTCAAATCAACCCTCCAATCTGCATACACCTGGCCATCAACTGAGTTGTAAGGAATTAGAGAACTCTATCAGGTTTGAACTAACCCCGGTATAGTGAAGAGGGTTACAGAGTCGCTATTAAGCCTTTTCTAATAAAGAGTTGTCAAGCAAGGTCCACCATTTGAAATGGTTGTACAAGAAGAGAAAAGACGTACTCATAACAAAGGAATTTGCATCATACAGTAAATAAGTTGACTTTATTTTTTCAATTCTCTCTCCAGACGATTTGATTCAGCTCTGGAGGGACTTTTGTGATTGGAGGGTTTATCTATAACCTTCATTAACCCATTCACTACGAGAAGAGTCTCCTAATTGAGTACAATTTAGTGACACCTAGAGCAAATTTTAAAAAGACATCCTCGTAGTGGAAGGGTTAAAAGGGACTAGAAAAAGGTAGGTTAGGGGTAAGGGACTGAAATAAAGGTAAAGGTGGAGAATAGGTTGGGGTAAAGGAGAGGTGAGGATGGGAGTGAGAGGTGTGATGGAGTGGTGATTATGTAGGTTAGGTAACGGCGTTGTTGGTGGTGATAATGATGATGATGATAGTTTGATAATGACAGTGGTTGTGGTGGTAGTGATGATAACCATGGCAGTAGTAGTAGTAGTAATAACAGTAATATTAGTAGTAGTACCGGTAGTAGCTGCAGCAGCAGTAGCGGCAGGAGCAATATGTTTTTGCAGTCGTTGTTGCTGTTGTTGCTGCTGCTGTTGCTGTTTGTTGCTGTTGCTGTTGTTGTTGTTGCTGCTGCTGCTGCCTTTGTTATTTTGTTGCGAGATTGAAGATAGTACAGTAGTGCAGAAAAGTCAGCAATTGTGGTTGTGTTTGCTGGTGGTGGTAATATTGATGATGATGAAGTTCCGTAGATGGTGATGAAGGCTAAGGTATCAGCACTATTAAAAGTGAAATAATAATAGAGGATAGAGACAGTGGTGAAGTGACGATGATGATGATGACCTATAATGTGTTGATGATGGCAGTGTTAATGATAGTAATGCTGTTGATGATTAACTGGAGAGAGAGAGAGAGAGAGAGAGAGAGAGAGAGAGAGAGAGAGAGAGAGCAGGTGCAAGGCAGAGACAGAGAGAACAGGTGGACCGTATAGTAAGAGAGAGCAGATGGAGAGCGTCGCTACCTGTACCTGGTTGGAGAGAGAGAAAGAGAGAGAGAGAGAGAGAGAGAGAGAGAGATTGTAAGGAGTGTTAATAAAAAGGGAAAAGTTGAGAGAGGTAGGGTTAGGATTGGTAGATGAAAAGTGTGTGTGTGTGTGTGTGTGTGTGTGTGTGTGTATGTGTGTGTGTGTGTGTGTGTGTGTGTGTGTGTGTGTGTGTGTGTGAGAGAGAGAGAGAGAGAGTTACACCCAGGATGTTATTATTACCCTTCACCACCCGCTCATCCGCCATTTTCTTCCCTGCACCTTAACTCCACCGGATACTGACCAATTTCCGGTGAACAGGACGAGTGACGAGAACCGTAAAGAAAGAAAAGAAAAATCAAACTGACGCAGAACACGGCAAAGCGACAAAAACTGTAGGAAAATGGAACGAAAAACTGGACGAAAACAAAAAAATGCCGAAAATCTGGACGAAGTGACGAATTTGATGAAAGTAACGAAAAAAAAAATGAAAACTGAACAACGACGATGAACAAAGATATGAACTGAAGGAAAAAACTGCAAAATACTAAACAAAAGAGTGGAAGACGGAACAAAAGAATGGAAAATTGAATGAAAGGGTGACGAGAAACCGAACAAAATTGTGACGAGTGACCAGACGAGAAAAAGACGAATGACAGGAGGAAAAAATAACGAAAATAATGCAAATAATAGAAAACATTGGGGTGGGGGCAGGAAGTTTGGATGATGATGATGATTTTGATGATGGTGATGACAGTGATGATGATGGTGATGAACAACAGAAGTGATGGCAAGGTGAATGAGTGACGAATTTGAGGTAAACTGGACGAGCTAGTGACGAATTTCCGCTACACTGGGCGTCCTTGGAGGCGTGTGACGGGTTTAGAACGATATTACGGTGTTTTAGTCTTGCTACCCTTAGACAGTTTTTTTCACCTGTCTCATCTCTCTCTCTCTCTCTCTCTCTCTCTCTCTCTCTCTCTCTCTCTCTCTCTCTCTCTCTCTCTCTCAAGAAGAAGAAGAAGAAGAAGACATTATATAACTGACACTATAAGAAAAGTTTGTAAATTATTAAAGTTAGGTAAAATAAAGCGAGTCAGGTAAGATTATTGAGTGAGTGAATTTAGTTTTAAGTAAGAGCCATTGTAAGATAACACCCTAAGTACGATTATTTCTTTGGCTACATTCTTGCTGCCTCCAGACGATTTTATTCAGCTTGGACTTCTCAAACTGGAGGGGTTAGATACAGCCTTTATTTTCCCCTTTATTGACCCCATCACAATCATGAGACTCTCCTAAACTGAATGAAATCGTCTGTATATAGAAGGAATAAATTAAGAAAAGACCTCATTTTACCGAAGGGGTTAGGGCAGTGGAAGCGCTAAACCGTCTGTCGAGCTTAGTAAAATCGTCTGAAGATGGCAAGAGTAAAAACAAAGCCGAGGTAAAGATAGAAAAATAGAAAGCTGAATAAAATCGCCTAGAGAAAGCAAAAAATAGAGAATAATAAATGGACGGGGTTAAATTAGAGAGTATTAAGCCATTGATGAAGATTATTAGTAAGGTGGATAGTATAAAACCTCTCTCTCTCTCTCTCTCTCTCTCTCTCTCTCTCTCTCTCTCTCTCTCTCTCTCTCTCTCTCTCTCTCTCTCTCTCTCTCTTTTACACCTACTACGTCCCTCACCTTCTAGAGATTACCTAACGTGTTTATGTAAGGCGGCTTGTAAGTGGGGGAGAGGGAGAGGGGATGAGAGAGAGAGAGTGAGAGAGAGGGAGTGATGAGAGATAAAGTGAGCGTATTAGGGTGAAAAAGTGAGAGAGTGGGGGGAGAGAGAGAGAGGCAGGTGGCTAAAAAAGTGATGGAGAGAGAGAGAGAGAGAGAGAGAGAGAGGGGGGGGAGGGGCTTGTGGATAAAAAAGTGAGGGAGAGAGACTGATGGGAGAAAAAAGTGAGTAAAAAAGTGGGAGACTGGTGGGGGCTGAGACAGACAGAGAGAGAGAGAGAGAGAGAGAGGGGGGGGGACTTGTTAGTGAATGAGATGCAACTGTAGCGATGTGTGTGTGTGTGTGTGTGTGTGTGTGTGTGTGTGTGTGTGTGTGTGTTCGAAAGAGAGAGAGAGAGAGAGAGTGTGTGGAGGAATGTGTGTACGAAAAGTGACTAGTGAATCAGACGCAGAGGCAGCGGAATGTGTGTGTGTGTGGGGGGGGGGGGAATGTGTGTACGCGAAGCGACTTTATTGAATCAGATGCAGAGGGAGCGGAATGTGTGTGTGTGTGTGTGTGTGTGTGTGTGTGTGTGTGTGTGTGTGTGTGTGTGAGAGAGAGAGAGAGAGAGAGAGAGAGAGAGAGAGAGGTGGGGAGACTACCGGGAATGTTGATTAAATAAATGTCGAGCCAACAGTAGCAGGGTGATCGTTACATAGATACACAGACCTTTCATCCCGTACCAAGTGGTCCGTCCATACCAGGCAATATTAACCCTTTCAGTACTATGACGACATATTGACTCCTGCTGCTCCCAGACGATTTTATTGGTAAAGGGGAGACCTCGTTGTGAATATAACCCCTTCAGGCATAGGACTTTTTTTTTTGTATTCTTGCTTCCTTCAGGCGATTTGATTTGCTGAAGGGGGGGAGACTGTAGTAAAGATTTTAACCCCTGGACTACAATGGCGTCTTTACTATTTTTTTTCCTGCATCCCACAGACGAGTTTATTCATTGATGGAGATATGCGTAGTGAATAGCTTAACCCATTCAGTCCTGTGGCGTCTTGCTGTACACTGTTCTTGCTGTTTCCATTCGATTCTGTTCATCTGAGGAGGGACGCGTTCAATCGTAGGGGTATACGGGGTGTTCCATAAATAGCCCTGCACCAGACACTCATATGGTGGTATCTTGTGTGAGGACGGTTCAGTCTACTGGTGTGGGTCTGGGTGTGGTTGTGGAAGTAAGACATGAGCGAATGATGTTGGATAGACTTCATTAACGGCCAATGAACCGTCCGTGCAAAACATGGGGAATCGCCCGGCTGAGTGCAAGATGAGCGTTATATATGTACCTCCCCGTATAGAACCTTCATTAACGCCTTCAGTATCAACACCTGGAAGCTGAATAAAACCATCTATACCTCGTTCAACATAACTTGGCCAAGATTTTCGTTTCTTCCAGATTATTTCACGTAGCTCAGGGGAAGGACAACAATGCTATGGCTCTACATCCTTTCCATAGCACTTCTTCGTGACGGGCCTCATATTCTAGTGTTACTTTATTGTTACTCCTCAGCTTTCAGGATGGAGAGATGGCAAATTTAGACCAGGTTAAATTGAACAGAGTATAGTAAGTATAGTAATAGCATAATTAATTCTGACGTCCTCGTGCTGAAGAGGTAATGAGGGAAGCGTAGTTGTTACCCCCCCCCCCGTCCGCGACATACCGCCTGTGCTACATAAAATCGTCCCTTGGCAGACGTTGCGAAATAAAAACAGGCGTCGTCGTACTGAAGGGATTAGGAGACGTTCTCTGATTACAGGGTCCATACTCATGAAGTTGTTGATCTTGAAATAGATAGATAGATAGATAGGTTGGTAGCTAGGTAGACAGACGGATAGGTAGGTTGGTATGTAAACAGATAGATAAATACAGTAGATAGACAGGGAGGGGGTAGTACGTGCTGTATGTATGTATGTATACAAGGTTGAACCCATGGGCTATGCAAGGGCTTTACTCCAACTGGTGCTGCTTAACCACTGGACATTGTAACCATCGGCCCAGTTCAGCTGTGTCCTTGTGCAAGGGTGCAGATTACGGATGTATATTCTTCTTATAGCTTCACTACCACATTGGCGGAATTTTAATTCAGTTCCGCCTTGTCATGTCTATTTTATCACTGTCTCCATGCAGTTTTGTTGTTACATATAAATACGTATATACATAGATGGAGAAAAGGTAAACCATTTAAGGTTTGCAGATGACATTGTCCTAATCTCAGAAACAGCGGAGGCATTGCAAGAAATGTTAGATGAACTGAACAGAGAAAGTCTGAAAGTAGGACTGAAGATGAACCGGAGTAAAACTAAAGTAATATTTAATCCGCAGACACAAAAGAGCGTCATCAGAATAAGCGATGAAATTCTTGAAGAAGTTGAGGAGTACAACTACTTGGGACAAATACTAAAATTAACGAAAGATAATGATAGCGAAATAAAGAGACGCATTACAATTGGATGGAAAGCTTTCGGTAAACATAGGGACATTATGAAAAGTAGTTTGCCATTCTGTATGAAACGAAAAGTATATAACGAATGTATAATTCCAGCTATGACGTATGGTTGTGAGACCTGGAAACTGACAAAAGCAATGGAAAATAAATTAATCCGTTCTCAGAGAACAATGGAAAGGTTACTGTTGGGAATATCTTTAAGAGACACGAAAAGATCAACTTGGGTGAGAGAGCAGACTAAAGTCAAAGATATCATAGAAGTTATAAAAGAACAGAAATGGAGGTGGGCAGGCCATATAGCAAGAATAAGGGATAACCGATGGAGCAAGAGGCTGAATGACTGGACATCAAGAGAATGTAAGCGTAGCAGAAAAAGGCCAGATAGTAGATGGAGAGATGAGATAGAGAAATTTGCAGGTAAAATGTGGCAAAGTGTGGCTCAGTCAAGGAATTCGTGGAAAAGGTTGGGGGAGGCCTTTGTTCATCAGTGGACTAGTCATGGCTGATGATGATGATGATGATGATGATAATATTATGTATATCGGTATACTGTTTACATATATACATACATACGTACACACACACACACACACACACACACACACACACATATATATATATATATATATATATATATATATATATATATATATATATATATATATATATATATATATAGTACTGGATGAGTTACATACCGTATAGCCTTCATCAACAGCTAACCTCTCCTACACCAAATAAAATGATTTGGTATCTTCAGTACACTGACGTATTTTGTATACTGTGATATCTCCAAACGATTTTATTCAGTTTAGGTCTCTCTCTCTCTCTCTCTCTCTCTCTCTCTCTCTCTCTCTCTCTCTCTCTCTCTCTCTCTCTCTCTCTCTCTCTCACTGGATGGGCTAGATATAGCTTTCATTTTCCCCTCCAATACGAGAGGTCTTTTTGGAACTGATCAAACGCGTTTAGAAGTACCAAGACTAAACGTTACTTTTGCTGTATTACCGTCACTTAGCTCTCTTAATGTTTGTCCTGACATTTCACATTCACATTTTTCGCTGCCAATTGCCACCTGACACTTATTTATGGTACATTAAATGTCACTTGCCGATCAGACGGACACTCATATTTGTTCAGCTTCTTCAGTCCAGTGACATAAATCTGCAGTGTTTTTACTATGCTTGAACAATTTTACTCAGTTTAGGGGAGATTTTTCGAACAAGGAGAGTTAGGTGTAGCTTTCCGTAAATCCCTTAGTGCCAAACATCATTCCGTCGTTGAAGAAAATCGTCTGGAGGTAGCAAGATTGAAGTAAAAATTCGTCATCGGGCTGAAAGGGCTGAATTTATTGCCACCGCCCTTTCAATCAGGTGACATGTGTTATTGATTTATTCGCACTAACCAGACGATTTTATTCAGCTTTTTGGAACTCTCTTTTAGTGAATTGACAAATGATGGCTTTATGTAATCTTTCCAGCTCGAAAAATTTCTCCAGAGCTGAAAAAATGGGTTAGAGACAGCGAGAATAAAATGGGAAATTGTGCACCATGGGACTGAAGCTGTTAAAGTGGCATTATTGTAGTGTTGTAATGTTGTCAGCGAATTTGTCAAGTTTTAAAATCTTAGGTCAGTTGTGTTTGCTAGTCTTTCATTGTGTTTGCTAGTCCTTTAACAACCATGACACCTTGTATGTCTTATTCTTGCTGCCTTCAGACGATTCTTTCATCTAAGGAAAATCCCATGGTAATGAGGAGTTAAAGATGGCTGTATCTTATCTTTTAAGTGGACAGGTCTCTCTTAAGGTTAATCATCAATAGACTTAATTGTTAAATGGAAGAAATAGCAAGCGAATGGACGTCCATTGGCTGAAGGGGATAACTCAGTATTTGATCACATAACCGGCTATCTAATCAACTGTATGTGTTGCTGGCAGTTAGTGAGGCTTTTACCCTTCAGGACGGTGACTGTGTGTGTGTGTGTGTGTGTGTGTGTGTGTGTGTGTGTGTGTGTGTGTGTGTGTGTGTGTGTGTGTGTGTGTGTGTGTGTGTGTGTGTGCACTCGCTATTTCCAGACAGTGTTCTTTAGCTTTATGAACTAAAGGGGTTTGATGTAGCCTTAGTTGACCGTTGAAGTTAACCTCTGAAAACAGAAAGAAATAACTTAAAGACGTACTAATAACAGACATATGATAGTTTTGTGCCTTTGGGTATTTTATTCACGCTAAAATAGAAAGCTCGTGTTTAGCCCAGAGGAATCCTAGCTAACTGAGGCCTCAAGAACCACCCCGAGTAACCCTGTCTTCCGCTGCTGGTTCATCTAGGAGTTTTACTGAGACTGACAGGGAGGAATTTTGGTCCGTAATTTAGATGGGATAGGAGACGTATTAGCTCTTCTCCCTAAGTGTTTATTTTGCTGTGGCATACAAGGAGGATATTAAGGTGTAATAGGCTAAATAAATCGCTTAGGAAGAGGTGCAGCAAAGACTTCATTGTCATCTAGGCTGCTACACTCGGTCCAGTGGAGAAAAATTGTAATCATGAAACCAGTTATCTAATCAGGTGTGTGTGTGTGTGTGTGTGTGTGTGTGTGTGTGTGTGTGTGTGTGTGTGTGTGTGTGTGTGTTACCTGTAATTCATGGTGTTTTAGCTCTGAAAACGGTTTATCAGGGATATCTTATCTATAGCTTTAAGGCAATGTGGGTTTATTGGGGGGAGAGAGAGAGAGAGAGAGAGAGAGAATTTCTTAATATTATGCCCTTCAATCATTTTGACGATTTTCACGTCATATCTTCACACTGTATTGAGGACGAGATTCCCAATGCTTTCAATTCTTCATCCCTAAATTTTTACTCACTTAAAAATTTTGTCAATAATGAAGACACTGTAGAGGTTAATTAAATTTGATACCTGAAGCGTGTGCTGAGTGTAGGTATGGAATTCCTTTGTGTCATTGGTAGAGATTGTCATGGGATTTTTGTCCTTACGAAATAGACTGGAAAATGGAAAAGTATGCCTGTGTTTTGAAGGGGTTAAATGGCAGGTGTGTAGGTTGTAGAGCCTCAGGTGGTTAGGTGGGTAGTGTGTGCGTCTACCGGTTTGTAAAAGTATGGATTGCAGAAAATGTTGCATCAGTAGAATAGCCGTAAAAGAAACTGTTTACCTTTGACTGCGCTACATAGGAAGAAAAAATTTGCAGAATATAATATCAGGTGGTAGAAAGAACATAGAGAGAAGGCGTCCTCTAGCTGAAGGGGTTAATTTAGTACTTTCAGTAGCTTTGGGGTGATTGTGGTAGTTGTGGTGATATAGTTACTGATAGTGGTAGTCGAGGTAATATTGGTAGTAGGGTGATAGTGGTAGTTGCGGTAGTCACTGGTTTGGGTAGTAGTGGTAGATGTGGTTTTTAGTCGGTATTGGTAGTTGTGACAGTTTTTTAATAGTGGTAGTTATCGTAGTTATAATGTGGTTGATACGGGTAGTTATGAAAGGTAGCAAATGGTAGTAGTTTTGAAGTGCTGATATTGGTAGTTATGATAATTTGCCGATACTAGTAGTTACGACAGTAGTAGCTGTGGTAGTTGGCTGATAGTAACAGTTATGGGACTAGACTGATAGTAGTAGTTTTAGGGTAATAGTATACTGATAATTATAATAGTAGCTGTAGTTGTAATAGTCAGAACAGAAAGAAGGTAGGTCTAGTAATAGTTTTGCTTCTAATATCGGTTGTAAAAATGGTAATAGTAATAGTA
>NC_137056.1:8523253-8548253 GCF_032717465.1 Coenobita brevimanus | reverse complement strand
CCGAGGGGAGGCCGCTGAAGGCGGCCTTTAAGCGAGTAATAATAATAATAATAATAATGGTGATGTTGATGATGATGTTAATGGTTTTATGGTTTATTGGCAGTCTTTTAAATGAAGTTATGCAAGTTGGGGAAATTCTTTAGAAGTGCTAGAACTTAATATTATCTTACTGAAAACTGTTACCGTATAATAGTCCTAGATGAAATAAATGATATGGGATGGTACTGATTTATACTGCAATACTACGGACATTATATACAGTGATTTAGTAATGTGATGATGGCTTTGTGTGTGTGTGTGTGTGTGTGTGTGTGTGTGTGTGTGTGTGTGTGTGTGTGCGCACTTTGTTATTATTGTTCTTCATTTTTTGTTAGTGTTCTTTCTGCTCTTGTTAGTTTTCTTGCTTTTTGTTAGTGATGTGTCTCTTGTTATTTTTCGTAGTGTTTTTGTTGTTGTTGCAGTTGGTAGTATTGTTATTCTTCCCGTTCGTCCTGATACAATTGCTGTCGCTCTTGTTCCTTTTATTGTTTCTTCTTTTGTTGCTGTTGTTCTTTTGTTTCATACACTCTTGGTGGATCCCCTCCTTTCTCCCCACCAGACACCAGCCCATCCCGCTCACTCCACTCCACCCACTTCTTTTCCCCTGTCTAATTTTTTAAGATACGTCTCCTCCTCACCACACTCGGACTAGCTCGGACCCAAAGTGGCAGTGATGGACGTGACTGGGCCTGAATGGGGGAGGTGGAGGTCGAGTATGTAGGAGTACGTTGACATAGTTTGATTGAAAGGACGCAAAATCGAACCCAGGCGTCAGGGGATTTTTTTTTTTTTTTTTTTTTTTAAGGATCATGAACAACCCGGGTGATTCTCTCTCTCTCTCTCTCTCTCTCTCTCTCTCTATCTATCTATCTATCTATCTCTATCTATCTATCTATCTACCTCTATCTCTTAATCCTTTTTTTTTTTTTACATATGACGATTGTATACATCTTAGAATATTATTTTTTTTACTCGAGGGGCTAAATATCCCTAATAAACATTTTCTGCATAGAAGACTTTCCTTAGTTTAATATTTATGGATGGTAGCTGCAGAAATAAGTTAATAAGTAGGCAGATAAAGATTAGGAAGTAAATTAATAACCAGATAATATATGGATAAATATATAAATAAATAAACAATAAAAATAATCGAATTGAAGGGGTGGAGAGGTGTATGAGAGAGGGGCGTGTGAGCTGGGAGCAGGGCAGTGAAATGGCGGGGGACAGAGCGACATGAAGGCGATTTGTTTGTGGCCACTCCTTACGGGATTAAAGCGTCTGGCAATAGATAGATAGATAGAACACCTTCCCCACAACTCCCTTAACCTCCCCCCCCCACTCCGCTAAAATCAGCCTACCAGCCTTGAAGAAGAGAGTATTAGTGTATATTCAGTGTTGACGGTGTGGTATTAGTATCGAGGTGGCGGCATGTGAAGGTTTATTGCCATTTGTTGCGTGGAGGAGGACTGGTGGCCTCAGGGAACGGGTTACGTAATGTGTGGCAAGAGTAAAAAAAAAAAGTCCTGAATCGCCTTGAACTACGGTGCTTGAATAATGTGTTAGGGTTGTTTTGATTGATTGTTTTGATTGTATTTTGTTTTGATGTATGTTGTGATTGTATTTGGTATTTGCTTTCCTCTTACAATCGTTAGTTTTTATTGTTTTTATTTTTTTTATTTGGTTTGCGTGCACCGTATGTATAATTTGTAAGGGTTGGGGCTATTTTGATTGTGTTCTTTGTATTTTGTTTTGATGTACAGTATCTTTGCTGTGACTGTATTCGGTTTGTTTGTGTTTTATTGTTTTTAATTTTGTTTGGTTTGACTTGAGTTCTCCATATTTGTTTTATCATATTTTCTTTGCCAGGAGTGATTGTATTTCGTATTTCGTTTTATTATTAGTCTGTTTTGAGTGTTTTTTTTTCTTGTGTTAGCTTGTCTTGATTGCTTTGCTCTGCTTTGTTCAGTACTGACGGTGCGGTATGTCACAGGGCAGCAGGGGGTATAATGTCAGAGTTTGCCGATTGCCCCCATTACCGCTACAAGTGAGTTGGTGAGAGTTTGACTGGTGTGGATTTGATGTGACCCCCACTCTCTCTCTCTCTCTCTCTCTCTCTCTCTCTCTCTCTCTCTCTCTCTCTCTCTCTCTTTCTCTGTATTTATCCGTCGTTCTGTTTGTAGCCAGACTCTTAATCCTGTAAGGGGAGGCCACCAAAGATTCGCATCCATGTCTCCCAGTTCTCCTTCATCAAGCATCCCTATCTCCAACTCACACCACCTCATCCTCGGTCTTCCTCTCCTCTTCCATCACACTCACACTCTCCTAGTCAGTCTCTCATTCCCCAGTCTCTCCACATAACCAAACCGTCTCAGAGTACTCCTAACATTTTCCATCTCATACATAGCAGTACCTCAACGCTCCCGAACTTCCTCATTTATCTGTCTCTCCTCGTAACTCCACACGCTCCTGTCAGATAACGAGCAAGTTGTATAATAAAATAAATAAGGAAAGAAATTATTAAACAGATAGATACATAGAGAGACAGACAGGCAGATAGAGATTGATAAAATGCCAGATAGATAAGTAAATAGGCAGATAGATTGATAGATAAATAAACAGGTGGATGGATGGATAGACGTATATAGATACATATAGATACAGACAGGCAAATGGAGGTGGATGTAGATATATCGCCATACTGCTAGAAAGATAGATAGATAGATAGATAGACAGATAAGGTAGGTGTAGACAGTGCTTTGTGTCTGGGGTGTCAACAGATGTTTCCAAGGTGACGCTTCCCACGCTCTACTTTCCTCGTGTTCGTAACTGAGACTGATGCTCCTATTCTAAGTGGCTTACCTAACACCTCTTCCATTGCGATTTATTCCGCGCATTACATCCCAGTATCCTCTTGTATGTTATGAATGGTAACTGTATTAAAACAAAGGACAAGTGGCCAACAAGATGATGGTTAGAACTGAAATGCAAAATAAAGTCGCTATGGAAAAGGTGCAACGAAGCCTATCCCAGCGTAATAATAAAAGATCTTAATGATTTTGCAGGATAAACAAATCTCCACAAAATTTATGATCAGATGTCTTGGTTTTCGTAATATTTCCCCTTGATATTTACCGTGGTTTGGCTGTGAAGAGTTTGACAGGTGTATGAATGAGGGTATAAATAAATAGGTAGTCTTATGCACAATTTACGCTGAAGGAAATGTGTAAATATGGAACCTATGATGTAAAATGACAACACCCCGGCCCGTATTCTCATTGGTTAAGGAAGCTCCCTAACACCTCTTCCTAAGCGATTTATTTACTATTTATACGGTACCGTACGATCCACTTCCCTGTTGTTCAGATAATTCTCCTGTCGCCACACTCTGCATAAGGAACGTACAAAATTATTTTAAACAAGCCGGGACCAAAAATAAATCGCAAAGGAAGAGGTGCTAGGGAGCCTCCTTCAACTGACGAGAACACGAGCCCCTAATTCAGGCACCTGTGACTTGAATCTCATCTGAATAAAATTGTCTGGCTTTAGCTGCCGTAGAATATAAGATTTGGCCCTACCATGAAAGGGTTAACGCTTTCAAATGAAGAAAAGTTGCGTGCTGTTAGGATAGTATACTAGAGTTTTCCCCACATTGAGAGGGTTTATGGTGACATTATCAGTTGTCGGGTTCAGTTGCTTAATCTCAACTAAATAATATCTCCTTGTGTTAGCTGGAAATAATATGGTTATCCCGATCATGAACCAATTTGAATTCATTTTTTTTTTTTGGGGGGGAGGGGGCCTGCTTCATACGCGAGACTTAAGCTTCGTTAATTTCTTCACTTCGATGTCTCTTCTTTTTTTTTTTTTTCCAATATTATACTTGCTTCCTCCTGAGAGTTGTATTTAAGAATGTGGAACTTCTCACAGTGTAGAGGTTAGAAACGTTCTCCAGTAAATTCATGAGCTGTGAAGATCTCCCTGAAGTTAAATCAGAGTGTCAGGTGATAGCGATTAAAACAAAAAACTTTCTCGGGGTGAAGGGGTTAGCCGGTGTACTACAGGTAAAGCAAGAGATCATCGAAGTACAGTGGTCTTCATTAGCGGTAAATTTAGTTGTTTAGAGGGTGAAAAAAAAAAATCAAAAGGACGTCATCGTGCGGAAAAGTAAATGTCATTATTTTACAGGGTACAGGCTAAATGTCTTCACACACACACACACACACATATATATATATATATATATATATATATATATATATAAGAATGTGTGATTTAGTGGCTAACTACGGGACAAAAATGATAAAATATATTCTGTGGCTGAGTGTGTGTGTGTGTGTGTGTGTGTGTGTCTGTGTGTCTGTGTGTGTGTACGAGACTAACAACTTTTGTAATAAACTCTGTATAATTTCTTGGCAGAAGATTGAATCATATCAGTGTAACCATTATATACATTCTGTACACTGAAGGTTAAAGAATTTCTGCATTTTAGGGAGACTGAAACACTGTAAAATCATTGTGTATTTCAAGAGCTGGAGTGAAAATTGAATGATTCTGGTACGCATTTTGCCCAGGCGTGTTGTGCTTGTTAATGACACCAAACCCACGCTGCCTTTGATGTGTTGCTTCCCCCGGGATTTTTGTTCTGTTCGTGCTTGCTATTGTGTTGTCTGGTGTGTTGTGCTGTGTTGCTTGTCCGGATTTTCTGCTGTGTTGCGGCAGAGTATTGTGTTGGGTAGTGTTGTGGGATTTTGTTTTGCGGTATGTTGTGTTGTTCTGTCGTCCTCGTGTGTTGGCTCAATGTTTACAGCTGATGGTGGCGTGTATTGACAGTGTTTGGTAGGTATTATCTGTTTGTCGGAAATTTCAGTGTTTTGATGTCGGACAGAATACGAGTAGTCCATTGACGTCATCTACCATGTTTATTTTTTATTCTTTTATTTTTTCATTCATTTTATTAAACTCACTAAAAAAAAAAAAATGCTGTCACCAGATGAAATTGTTTTATCGTGTGAATGAGAATTAATTTTTATTTTCTTTCACTCTTTCTTTCTTTATTTTTTTGCTTCCTCCAGGCGATCTGTGGGAAACGCATCAAACGTTTAAATATTCTGGTTACGACAGAGGTCAGTGTCACAGGAAATAAATGAACTTGGTTGTGACGTATGAGATAATGCGGCATATGCACCGGTGTATCTGTGTTGTTTAGTCTACGCAGAGCCAATCAGAGAGAGAGAGAGAGAGAGAGAGATTATTATTATTTTTATTAGCGAAATGTTTGTGTTATGCGTATTTACAGTTTCACTCACCATCACACTCATCTTTCTCACAAGTACGTAGGCGTGGAGGGATGCAGAAACAGAACAAGTAGATAGAAAAGAAGGAAAACAACAACTATGAGTTACTAGAAAAGGACTCTCTGATCTATGCACTTATTTTTGAAGCCTTTGAAATTCTTGGCTGTATACCGTGCATACAGTAATTTGCTGTTGAAAAAAAAGGGGGGGGGGAGAAAGAAACTCCAGCTTTCCTCACAATTCTGCAACTGTCACCTTTTATAATTCCTTCGTTACGATGACGTCTTTTATAACGTATTCTGGACCAGACACTTTTGTTCAGCTCAGAAGATATTTTAATAACTGCAGGGGTAACATGTAGTAGTAATTAACTCCCCTTACTACACAAAGTCCCCTTTATACGTAATAAAATCCTGGGTATTAAATATGGAATAAGAAAAAAAATCACCTGATTGACATGGTTTGTCCTGTACATCCCTGACTGCAATCTTCAACTTCTAATTTAATCTCATCCCTAACTCTCCTAATTTTTTAATCTTAACATTTCACTCAGGTTCTCTTTAACATATGTAATTGGTGGCCGTTTTCTCTTTGGAAATTACGTTACACCTCTTCCTAAGCAATTTATTCTGCCAGTGACACCTTAATATCGTTTTAAATGATTTTGATAGAAACTTGTTCATATTAAACAGGTGAAAGTTGCGGCCGAGAGAATGTTAAGGTGTAAACAGCCCATTAAATCGCTATTGAAGATGTGCTTAGGCCCTTTTTTATAGTGTCGCTGTTGTTGTTGTTGTTTTTGTCCCAAGCTCATGTAGATTTCGACTCGATGGACTGCAGGTATTTGGCCGTTGCAACTGAGCTCATGCAGAGATAATATGTAGTTATGTTAATGGTTTGCATGTGTTGTGAGTGAGGTGCATGAAGTGAGCAAGGGTGTTGTGAAGGTGAGGTGCATGAGGTGAGGAAATGTTGTGAAAGTGAGGTGCATGAGGTGAGGAAATGTATGTTGTGAAAGTAAATTGTACAAGGTGAGGAACTGTTGTGTATTGTGAAAGTGCGGTGCATGAGGTGAGCAAGTGTGAAAGTGAAGTGCATGAATAGAAGTGTGTTGTGATAGTGAGGTGCCTGAGGTGAGAAAGTGGGTTGTGGTTAGGTGCATGAAGTGAGAAAGTGTATTGTGAAGGTGATGTGCGTGAGATGAGGAAGTAATGTTGTGAATGTGAGGCGTATGAGGCGAGGAAGTGCTGTGAAAGTGAGGTGCATATAGTGAGGAATTATAGTGTGTTGTAAAAATGTGGTGTTTGCAGTATATGTAGTGTGTTTTGATAGTGAGGTGCATGAGAGGTGCATGACGTAAAGAAGTGTGTTGTGATGGGAGGAGCAGCATGATGACAGTGTGTGTGTGAGGTGCATACAGTGTTGCCCTGTAAGGTAAGAAAGCGTTGTAATGCAAGGGGCAGCATCACAGTGACGGCAGCAGAGTGGATTGTTTGTGAAGCGTAATGTAGAGGGTGATCCATACATAGTGCTACGCTAGAAACTCACCTGGAGGTATCTTATGAGTTGCGGGGACGTCTGGCGTGACCGTGGGGGTGAGAGTGGATATAGGAAATGAATAAATGGTACAGGACAGACATTGATAACGCTGACTGAGCTGTCCCTGCAACACACAAGAAGTCGGCCGACAGAGTGAGAGAGGAGTTTCTGTGTTGGCCAGCCTGTATAATGACACTGAAGTTGAGAAGGGGTTGGGTTGTTTGCGAGTTGTTGTTATGTTCTGGCAGTGAAGTAGAGAAAGATGAGAGCCACATAGATGTCTGGCCAGTTGGCTTGCAAAAGGCCTGGTAGAGAAGTAGAGCTAGTAGGTAGGGATAAGTACGTTTAATTACAGTGTTGTTGGGCTCTAGACATAGATAAAGTGAGAGAAGTTTGTGGAATGGGATGTGAAGTGTGGTGGAGTCGAGTGAGGTAGGGTGTATTATGGAATGCGAAATATGATGGAGAACAGAGAGGTGGGGTTTAGAATGGAATGTAAAAAGGAATGGAGTTTAGTGCAGTAAGATGTGAAGTGGGATAGATTGGAGTGAGATAGGGTGTGCAGTGTGTGTTATGGAAAAATGTAAAATGATGTACGAGTATATGCAGTGAGGAGAGGTAGCGTGTGTAATGGGATAGAATGGAGAGAGGTGGGGTGGAATGATATGGGCTTAAATGAAAGGGTGATGATGTGGCCTAGGTAAGGTAAGGTGAGGTGAGGTTAGAAGGAAACATAAGATTTACTTCTGTAATGAGATGAAATACAGGGAGTGAAATGAAATGGAATGGAGAGAGATAAGGATGTGGAACGAAATAGATAACTGTGTGAAGGGGTGTGAAATGAAATGGCGCGAGATAAGAGTTATGAAATAGGGTGATAAAATGGGGATGCGATGTTTTGATGTGGTGTGGTGTGGTGTGGGTTGCTATGCTGTGGAGAGGTAAAGTGTGTATGTGTGGTGTGTTAAGCAAGTCTCCCATACGTTGATTACCAGTGACATTAAAGAGACCGTGACCAAGAATTGACTTACCTCTTATCCCATCAGTTTCCTCTTAGCTCTGCACTATCATGATGCCGTTTGTAATTTATCCTTGCTTGTACGTGAACCATCTTATTTAGGGGAAAATTTTCGAGAACTAGATACCGGTATTAGATCAGGCTTTCATGAACACCGTCACTGATAAAAAAGATCCTTCCTAAGTTGAATAAAATATCGTTTGGTGTATCAAGAATAAAATAAATAAAATGACAGTGTAAAGATTAGCTCTTCCCCCCTTTATTGTCATTCACCTCGATGACTTCTTTTATGTTTTACTCCAGCTATCATGGAGTATTTTTTTTTTTCAGTTTAAAGAATCTTTGGGGACTGGAGAGGTTAGTAACGGCTTCATTGATTCTTTCAGCAGAGAGAGGGCTTTTCCAAGTCTGATAAAATCGCTTGAGAGTAGCAAAATTAAATAAGACGTAGTGAAGGGGACAAGTCTTTCTTAACGATGTCACTTTTTTTTCTTCTTTTTTTTTTTTCATTTTAATCAGGCTATCAGCAGGCGATTATATTTCTTTGGAAGGCCATCGTAGGAAGGACTCTAAGAAGGGGTAAATTTTAGCAGCTCTCTAACCCTTCCCTTTCTAAACATCTCCCAAACTGAAGAAAAATCGCCTGGGGAGTGTCAGTAATAAAGTAAAGTAATTGTTATGGATGAAAGGTGTTATGTACATAGCACTTGCTGTATATTTAATGACTTGCGTAAGAGTGTACAGTGTGTGTTTTGTGACATTGGAAGCTTTGTACATTGGTGATATTTCTCTCTCTCTCTCTCTCTCTCTCTCTCTCTCTCTCTCTCTCTCTCTTTCTGAATATATGTATGTATGTATATTTTTGCATGTATGTATATTGTACTGCGTACCTCCTATAAAATGACTTAGCAGCCTTCCACACCTTAAGCATACACATATGCACAAATCATCTACACACACACACACACACACACACACACACACACACACACACACACACACACACACACACACACACACACACACACACACACACACACACCATACCCCCTAATTTTCTCACACTCTCAATAATCCTGCCAATCAGACATATGGAGCACCAGTCAGACGCTCTTAGATGTATATATGAATGTGAATCTGATTGACATGTTTGTGGGAGGGGTAGAGTTTGACACTGAGTGGCTTTTCCTTAGTTTCTTTCATCTACTTCATGCCTAATTCTTCTTCGTTCTTGTTCTGATGATTTTGCGTTTTGTTCGTGTGTTTTTGTGTGAATAAAACACACACACACACACACACACACACAATTCATTCAGAGAGAGAGAGAGAGAGAGAGAGAGATGTACCCAGAATCCCCCCATCTCATGAAATATGAAATGAACCGTACTCCTTTACTTAAACATCTCGTGCTGGGACCGAGGATGGCACTGTTTGTTTTTTTTAATGTTTTCTTTGTTTATTTTTCGTTGTTTGTGCTGGCTTCTAAACAGCCATCTTTACTGATTTATTTTGTGTTGGCGTATGTGTTAAGTTTTGTGCATTTAGCGAAACAACCGTCTGCTATTTTTTTTTATTTAATTCTTCTTTTATTGGTTTATGCGTATTTATTTTATTTATTTACAAATTCAGTAAAACAGCCTTTTTAATTATTTTTGCTTTATACGTGCAGTCACGCAAAAACCATATTATCTTATTTATTTTATTTTTATATTTGTCTACCGTCAGTGGATCAACCATCATCATTGTCGTGTGTCAAGATTATTTACAAGCGACGGAACACCAAGAAAGTTTTATCTAATGTTTGTGTCTTAGTGTTTCCAGCTTTACCGCTGGGGTTTTCACTTCTGCAATCCGATGGTGTTTTGTTTCATTCTTGCTAATACTGGAAGATTTTATTCAGCTCAGGAGAGTCCCGAGAGCACCATGGTAGAGAGAGAGAGAGAGAGAGAGAGAGAGAGAGAGAGAGAGAGTTTACAAAGGCTATATCTAAGCCCTCCAGTTCGAAAAGTCTCTCCCAAGCTGAGTAGATGCGTCTTGGGATAACAATAATTAAAATTATGGTACAGTACGTCATAGTATTGAAGGGGTTGGTAGTGGTTATAGTCCTTTTACTCTAAGCTGGCCTAAATTTACCTTCTCTCCCACTTAAATACTGAGTTGTAACAAGAAATTAACCGTAGAATATGATGCTTGTCACGAAGAAGTGCTAAGGAAAGGGTGTAGGGTGGTAATTTTGTCTTTTTCTGCCACTGAGCTACATGAAATAAGCAGCAAAAGGACTTCAGTTTGGGCCAAGTGATAGTAAAAGGAGTGTAATTGTTGCAACCCCAGGCTTATTTGAACGTGAACCCGGTGGATTGCAGGCTGAAGTTGCCCTTGTTCTGCAGTCCACTATCCTCTTTTAGGGGGACAGAGATGGGATTGAGGGACATTTTTATGACCGGGCAGCTCCACCGCCGGATCATATCGGTACCACCACACGAAGGCGTCTAGTGAAGGTATTAAGAACAAGTATTGGCCTTTGGTTCCTTCTTGCTTGCAGAAAATAAACGAAAGAATGTACAAAAAATAATATAGTTTGCGTCGTGAATCATTATAAGCATGGTATTAACTCTTCATTTCTTGTCTTTCAGGTAAGGAATCAACATATCAGCCTAGGTGGTGGAGATGACGAAAATGCAGGCGTGAGATGACTGTATATGGCGTCATGGAGTCAGTGAGTTAAAAAGGGGAAGGAGGAAGGGGAATGTAAATGTTTGGTATGAACATTTGGGTGGTATGGAACGCTTACGGAGGAAGAGGTAAACAGAGAGAGAGAGAGAGAGAGAGTGGGTGGGGGTAGGATTGGAGGAAGCGAAAATGAGAGAATGAGTTGTATTTAAGCGGCATTAGTAGGCTTCATAACACGTTCTTCTAAGCTGTTTATTACCCCCGCCAACAAAGTTGGAGGATGTTATGTATTCACCTGTGTTTGTTTGATTGTCCACACGATATCTCCAAAAGTTCTCAATGAATTTCAATGAAATTTTGTGGAAGGGTGGGCCACGGGCCAATGAAAAAGTGATTAAATTTTGGGCTGGATCCAGATCGTATGTATCTCACATGATCTCCAAATGCTTTAAATGAATTTCAGTGAAATTTTGTGGAAGGGTGGGCCATGGTTCAAGGAACAATTGATTAAATTTGAGGGCGAATCCGGATGCTATGTATTCCGCACAATATCTCCTTGGATCCGGATCCGGATCCTTTTTAATTGCATTGGCAGAGGTAAGCGCTCTCTGAGTGCTTTCTAGTTATGCCTATTACACCCTGATATTCTCTTTTATGTTATTTGTATATTTCTAAAACCAACATGGCTTCCATCAGTATCACAGAACAGAGTATTGAAGCGTAATATACAGTGTAAGTCTGTAAGGAAGAGGCGCTGCGAACGTCTCTGTGAAGGAGGAAGTAGCTGGATACAATTAGGGTCCTATTCTCATTGGCTTGGGAGAGTTCGTAACCCCTCTTCCTCAGTGGTTTATTTTGTCTCATAGGTCCGTGTTCTCGTTGGTTATGAAAGCTCCCTAACACCTCTTCCATAACGATTTATTTTTGGATATGGCTGGTTAATATCGTTTTGTACGTTATTTATACTGAGTACGGCAATATTATAAGGAATTGTGTAGCACAGAAGAGGACATTAAGGTATAACAAGCAAAATTAATCGCTTAGGAAGAGGTGTTAGGGAACTTCTTTAAACCGACGAGAATACGAGAAGACTTTACCTACATCTAGGATATTATTTTGTTTTAATCTTCATTCCCACAGACGATTTATCTTAAGTTTTGGAGAGATGTCTGGTAGTGAAGGGGTTAATGAAAGGTATATCCAACCCCTCTAGTTCGAAAAATCTCTCAGGCTGAATAAAATCGTCTGGAAATAGTAAGAATGAAATGAAAACTGAATTATGTTCATCCTCTTGTCAATGTTTCAGAGATATAAATAATGATCATGAATATTCAGGTGTAATAAATTGCGAAGGAAAAGGCGCTGCGACATCTTTAGTACTAGCGAAAATACGGGGCTTGAAGTGAAGTGCATGAGGGAGGGTAGCTTGGTATGGTGACGGGTGGTAGGGGAGAGAGAGAGAGAGAGAGAGAGAATGTGAATCAGAATGCGTAGGCAGCGGAATGTGTGTATGTGGAGAGAGAGAGAGAGAATGTTTGTGGATCAGAATGCGTAGGCAGCGGAATGTGCGTACGTGGAGAGAGAGAGAGAGAGAGAGAGAAGAATGTGTGAGAAGTGAATGTTTGTGAATCAGGATGCGTAGGCAGCGGAATGTGTGTGTGTGTGTGTGTGTGAGAGAGAGAGAGAGAGAAATCACCTTTTAACAGTACAGTATATAGTAACAGATTTCCCCAGTTGTATTCAGATAAGATCTAGGGTAACATGTTTACTTAGACTCAGCAGTGATTACAGGCCGGTGGGTAAACATACGAGGATAGTAGGGTGGTGAATACATACCGGTAGGTATTGTTATTATGGCAGCTGATGGGGACCTATGTGGGTTGGTTGGTAGATAGTGTTGGGTTCGAGTTCAGTGCATTAAAAAAATAAACCTTAAACCCTAAACCTTAAACCTCCATGGCCGAAAGTGAAAGTGGATGCTGGTAGTATGTCCTTTTATATGCTTATTTATTTTCACATAATGCTTGTCCTTCCGATGGCATATACAAACTAACGCACAGAAAGATACCCCTAGCCATTGTAGTACAGTCACATTCATTACTAGCTATAGACACATCTTCCCCATTCGTACCTCGCCAGCATTTATGAAGATTCTGGCTATCACTCTTCCGATGCAAAGGAGCCAGGTGGAAATACAGGTACAGGTAGCTGATGTATGAATGAAAGATACACAGTAGATGTTTTTCTTAAATAATGGTAGTTTTGGTAGTGTAGACCTGGAGGATATATTTTTTTCTCCCTTAAGTATCGTAAATTTCGGGTAATTGTAACAAGTATTTTTTAATATATATATATATATTTTTTTTTGGGGGGGGGAGTTATTTATGTGCCGGTAGATCAAGCCTAATGGTAATAATTGTGATGGTTGGAATAGAGTGAGTGGTGTACTTGTTTGTGGTAGTTGTGGTCATGGAAGAGGCAAGTGGTGGTAGAGGATGGTTGTGTTAAATGTGGTGGTTATGGAAGAGACAAATGATGGTAGAGGGTGATCATGGTAGTTGTGGTGATTATGAAAGAATCAGATTGTGGTAGAAGGTGACTGTGATAGTTGTGGTGATTATGGTAGTTGTGGTGGTTGTGGAAGATATAGATGATAGTAGCGGGCGATTGTGGTGGTTGTGGTGATTGCTGTTGTTGTGATGGTTATGGAAGATACAGTTGATGGTAGCGGGTGATTGTGGTAGTTGTGGTAGAGGGTCGTAACTACCGCCATTAATTACGAAAGTCAACCTGGCCTGCTACTAACGACCTGCTGTTAATTAGCCAGCTCATTAGCTGGTCGTTATTAGTGGAGGTGTTTGTGTCTCTAAGTGTGCTGTTCTCTCTCTCTCTCTCTCTCTCTCTCTCTCTCTCTCTCTCTCTGTATATCTGTCTATCTATCTATCTATCTTTAAAGGTTTATTAGCGAGGCGTTTGTCTCTTTCATAGCACTGTTATTTTACACACACACACACACACACACACACACACACACACACACATTTATAAAATATATATATATATATATATATATATATATATATATATATATATATATATATATATATATATATAAATATGTGTGTGTGTGTGTGTATTCATGCACTTTCGTCATGAGTTTAGACGACATATACTTCCATTATTTAATTCATTGATACATACATACATACCGGTACATAATACATGCACTGCACTTGAGGTGTACGAGTACATAGGTACATATATTAATACCATACATTTGTGGCTGTACGTACACTTCTGCCCTTGAAATTCAGACATGTACTCTTAAACGCACATGCAAGTCTTTATGTACACACATACATACCGATACTTAAGTTCCCATGCCCTCTTTCCTTCCAGAGTCACGCACATGAAGAAACAAGGACACACACACACACACACACACACACACACACACACACACACACACACACACACACACACACACACACACACACACACACACACACACACACACAGCCACCATTCGTGCCTGCATAGTTCATACGAACTTGCATTCGTGCAGGAGAACATACGTACAGAAGATGCACAATTTCATCTTGGAATCATAGACAGTCGCACACAAGTCCATCCATACACACGAGTACCGCACGATTTACACAGACATACATAAATACATGCATACGTACATACATACATAGATACATGTGTAAACTGCCGCTTAACCGTAGTTTCATCTTTAGATTACATACATATATACATATACTTGGGGTTTCATTTACTCGGGACTTATCTTGGAAAGATCATATTGCATCTCTTGTAAAATCTGCTTCCAAGAGATTGGGTGTGCTAAGCCGACTCCGCTCTTTCTTTACCCCTGCACAATTGTTGACTCTATACAGGGGTTTTATCCGCCCCTGTGTGGAGTACAACTCTCATGTGTGGGGAGGCTCCCCACATACAGCTCTTCTCAATAGGGTGGAGTCAAAGGCTTTTCGTCTCATTAACTCTCCTCCTCTTACTGACTCCCTTCAACCTCTGTCTCTTCGCCGCACTGTTGCATCTTTATCTCTTTTCTATCGCTACTTTAATGGTCACTGCTCCTCTGAACTGTCTGCTTGCATTCCTCCACCTCTACGACGGGCGCGTAGCACCCGTCTGGCAGCAAACTCTCATCCCTTTTCTGTCCAACTCTCTAATGCAAGAGTTAACCGTTACTCCCAGTCCTTCATTCATGCAACAGGTCAGCTCTGGAACTGTCTCCCTCTGTCTGTATTTCCTCCTGCCTATGATCTCCAGTCTTTCAAACGCAGTGTGTCCAGGCATCTCAAAATGATCGGATCTTGAATTTGGCTCTCTATTGTATTTTGTTTTTCTCTTGGAGGGAACTGTTACTGCGGGCTCATGGCCTTTGGTTCCTTCTTCCTCGCATAAAAAAAAAAAAAAAAAAAAAAAAATATACATAGGATGTACGTACACCTGTATCCTTGAATTACATACATACATGCATACACACAATCATACACCCACATTTTCATCTTTACATAGATACATACATAATACTTACCGGAAGATGTGTATATTCCCACGATTCTTACCTTTTTCCTGTCTCGCGCACAAGTCAGTACACACACACACACACACACACACACACACACACACACACACACACACACACACGGAAAGAGACAGACACAATTTATTCGTATTCATTCCCCTTACACGTGGCTACTTGGAATTCTCTCTCTCTCTCTCTCTCTCTCTCTCTCTCTCTCTCTCTCTCTCTCTCTCTCTCTCTCTCTCTCTCTCTCTCTCTCTCTCTCTCTAAGCCGTATATCTGTCTTTTTATATTTTATCTTATCTATCAGTCGCTGTCTCTCTGTTTGCCCATATATGCTGTATGTGTGTGTATATATATATATATATATATATATATATATATATATTTATATTTATATATATATATATATATTTATATTTATATAAATACAGTATATCTATCTATCTATCTGTATATATATATATATATATATATATATATATACAGTATACACAACGTCCACCCACATGGGACAGTATATCCAGTGATATCAGTGCTCTTACATAAACACCATTAAGAATCACTCCCTCACTTTTTATCCCACTAAGACCTTCCCACGTCCGCATTTTCTCTCTTTCTTCACAGAAAACCGCCTCCCATCCCACATACGAGTACACATAACCTACACCGAACACCCACACGTACACTACACGCCCACGCAGCATCACTCCCACTCAAGCTACACACACGCTCAGTCACTAAGTCTAAACACTTACACAGCCTACGCAGTTCCCACCCACATCCATACTCTCCTTCCCCGACACAAACCCGTAAGCGGGCGCTTGTGCGCGCGCGCACACACACACACACACACACACACACACACACACACACACACACACACACACACACACACACACACACACACACACACACACACACACACACACACACACACACACACACACACACACACACACACACACATTCTTCCCCTCGCCGTCGTTATGTGCGTAGAGTGGAGACCTTGCACGCCGCGTAGGAGCTGTAACTATGTGGAGTACGTGCGTGTAGAGTCCAGGGGAGAGAGAGAGAGAGAGAGAGAGAGAGAGTGTGTGTGTGTGTGTGTGTGTAGAGTACGTGCGTGTAGAGTCCAGGGGAGAGAGAGAGAGAGAGAGAGAGAGAGAGTGTGGAGTACGTGCGTGTAGAGTCCAGGGGAGAGAGAGAGAGAGAGAGAGAGAGAGAGAGATTGTGTGTGTGTGTGTGTGTGTGTGTGTGTGTGTGTGTGTGTGTGTGTGTAGTGCGTGCGTGAGTGAAGGATCAAATCTCACAGCACTCTTTTATGTGTTCTGGTCCTTCTTTAGCGTTCATTGTTCTCGTTTTTCAAGTTTGGTGTGGGTTGGATTGTAGCGGTTTTTGGTGTGTGTGTGTGTGTGTGTGTGTGTGTGTGTGTGTGTTTGTTTTCGGAGCGTGAAGGAAAATCCAATTCAGATCTTTAGCCTTGACTGTCGTATTCCTCTTTGTGTGTGTGTGTGTGTGTTTATGTGGTTCTTAGTAGGGTTTATTATCGTTTAGCGTGAGTTGGTATTTTGTTAGCTTGAATTGTGTAGTTGTAGCTTAAATTTGGGGGGTTAGCTGGAGTTGGGGTGGTTTTGATGGTTTTAGGTAGAGGTGTTATGGTATAGTTGAAGTTGGTGTGGTTTTAGCCATCTTTTTCCTTCCTCTTTCTCATACTCTAATATTCTTCTGTATCATCTTGTCTCCTCCCCCATTTCTCCCTCTCGCATCTTCCTCTCTCCCCCTTCCCTCCTTCCGCTTCCTCGCACCCTCCTTGGTAGTGTGTGTGCTTGAGTGTATGTATACCTAATAGCTTATCCCTGTTGGCAATATTGATACGCTATCCCCTCTGCTACGCTCTGTGTAGCCATCCATCGGTGTGTCTGTCCATCCGTCTCTGTTTGTCTATCTGTTTACCTGTCTAAATGAGCCTGTTTTGTCTGTTTTCATCTGTTTTTCCTTATATGTGTATGTCCATTTATCTATATGTGTAAAACTGTCAGTCCACATATGTGTAGCTGTCCATCCGTATGTGTCCTCATCTCTCTCTCTCTCTCTCTCTCTCTCTCTCTCTCTCTCTCTGGTATCACTCAAACAATATGTGCCGGTGTATTTCCTGGTATCATTACACACAAGGTTATTCAGCAGCAGCAAACAGCCACCTCCAGTCTCAACGAACTGTGCTTACACCACAACTATTACACCAACCACCACTACCACAACTACCAACACTACCACCACTGTCACCATTACCACAACTACCACCACGACATTACTGCCATCACCACCACAACTACTACCATTATCACAACTACAACAGCTATCACCACTACAGCTACCACAACAACCACCACTGTCATGACAACCACGACTACCACCATCCGTGAGAACTGCCACCACCACCACCACATATACCATAAATTCCATCACTGCCACCACCACATCTACCACAACTTCCACCACTACCACCATGTGTCATAAGTACTACCACACCCACAACTACTCCAGCCAGAATTGCTACCATTACAACAACCACCACCACTACTACCACTGCTACCACTCCACTGACATTTATAAGTTTATCAGGTACAACAAATGCAATTATATTTTCTCTTTACCTCAGCAACCACCACTATCACTATCTCTTATAACCACCATCACTGGCTTGGTATCTGCCACAGCTACCACAACTACCACACCCACCTCCACCACCACAACAACCACACCCACCTCCACCACCACAACAACCACACCCACCTCCACCACCACAACAACCACACCCACCTCCACCACCACAACAACCACACCCACCTCCACCACCACAACAACCACACCCACCTCCACCACCACAACAACCACACCCACCTCCACCACCACAACAACCACACCCACCTCCACCACCACAACAACCACACCCACCTCCACCACCACAACAACCACACCCACCTCCATCACCACAACGATCACACCACCTTCACCACCACAACTACCTCACCCATCTCCACCACCACAACTACCACACCCATCTCCACCACCACAACTACCACACCCATCTCCACCACCACAACTACCACACCCATCTCCACCACCACAACTACCACACCCATCTCCACCACCACAACTACCACACCCATCTCCACCACCACAACTACCACACCCATCTCCACCACAACAACTACCACCACGATCTGTTATAACTACCACCACATTGTATTGTTATAAACCACAACTACCACCATCTGTCGTTACTCTCACCACTTTATCATCAACATCAATTACCACAGCTCAGTCATTCTTATCATCAGCTGCCATTACGAAGCTTAATCACCACATTTTACCACAACAACCACCATCAACTAACACTACTACCATCACGAACCTCACCAACCACAGCTACCATTACCATCTGCGACAACTAATACCTATCTATCTATCTATATACCTAGGCTGCTTCCCCCAAGGAAAGGGAGGTAGCCGAGACAGGACGACTCACTCTCCATTTACTCATCCATTCAAACACATTCATTCGCATCTTAGCCCCAAAGGGGAGAACGGACAGATCCTCACCGCATCACACCGCACAAGGGTCAACTGCGCAATGCAATCAGTGACATCCACAGCAGGGCCCGACAGCAGAACGAATACCATCAGCCACAACTACCACTGTAACCACAACTACCTTCATCAGCCATTTGCCACAACCAGTCGCATCAACCACAACCACTGCTACCTCTAACCATACCTACTGCAGCCATCTACCGCTACTACCACAATCAGCCATAACTACTACCACCACCAAAACTACTGCGACCATTCACCTCATGTGCAACCATCATCTGCCACAACTGCTACCACTGTCAACCACAGCGACCACCATCAGCCACAGTTACCACCACCAACCACTTAACCAACACCATCATCAACAACTACTACTACCACCACAACCACAGTCATCAACCAGGACACTGTAACTACCACCATCATCTGCAACCACAACCACCATGAACCACAACTACCACCACTACCAATGAGGTGACAGTACGCGCCTAAAGACGATGGTTCAGTCGAGGTAGGAAGGAAGGGTGGGTGTGTGTGGGTGGATGAACTTACTCACTCATTTTCTCCCCATTGACTCACACACTCACTCACCTATCCATTCGCACACTCACTTGCCTGTCCATTCACACACTCACTCAGCTATCCATTCACACACTCACGTAGTTATTCATTCACACACTCACTCACTCACCTATCCATTCACACACTCACTCACTCACCTATCCATTCACACACTCACTCACTCTTTCACTTCTTTGGCCACTTACTCTATCACCCATCCACCCATCCATTCACTCACTCACTCACTCACTCACTCACTCACTCACTCACTCACACTCTCACATCGTTTCTCTGTACTCAGCTGACTGACTCTTTGATTGACTGACTTATTGCTTAACTGATTGATATACTGACTCATTTCTTAACTGATTAATGCGTGCAGTTTATCATTCTACCTACTATAGTTCTTTCACCTTAACTTGGCCCAGAAGTTCGTCCTTTTTCAGCTTATGTCACATGGATAAGTGGCAGAAAAAGACAGTGCTACGGCTCTGCATCCTTTCCATAGCTCTTCCTCATGACTAGCATCTGTAATGTTAATCTGTTGTCAAAACTTAGCATTGAAGATGGAGAGATGTAAATTTTAGGCCAGGTTACAGTGAAAACGGTATAGTCAAGCTTTCATCCACGTTCATCCATCTGTACATAACACATTCTTTCATCCACCCACCCAAACATTAAGTCAATTATCTGTCTATCCACTGATCCATCACTCCACTTATCCATCCATCCAGCCATGTATCCATCGGTCTATCCATCTATCATTCTATCTGTATCTGTGTATCCGTCTGTCTGTCTCCCTGTCCATCCATTCATCCGTCTATCCACTCACTCATCCAGCCTTCAACGCACTTACCCACATCCACTCCACATTCACCCTTGCACTTAGCCTTGTCCGATAAGGTAGTTTGTATGAATGAGTATGTAAGGCGGTGTGTGTGTGTGTGTGTGTGTGTGTGTGTGTGTGTGTGTGTGTGTGTGTGTGTGTGTGTGTGTGTGTGTGTGTGTGTGTGTGTGTGTGTGTGTGTGTGTGTGTGTGTGTGTGTGTGTGTGTGTGTGTGTGTGGTAGAGTGCTTTTCTCTCACGCAAACACCATTATCATCTGCTTACTTACCTCCTTTATTTACACCTCTTCCTTGCTCTCCTTTTCCCCCTCTTACTCCTCCCTCCTGCACTTCTCTGTCCTTCTTTTCTTCCTCTTCTCTACCTTTCTTCTCATGTCCTTTCCTTCTTCCTCCTCTTCTTTACCTTTTCTCCCGTACCCTTCTTCCCTTCTTCCGTCGTTTCTCCTCTTTTCTTCCCATACCTTATATTTCCCTTCCTCCTCTTCCCTACCTCTCTTCTCATACCCCCTCTTGCCTTCCCTCCTCTCTCCATTCTCTTATTTCCATCCTACCTCTTGCTCACTCCCTTCTCTTTCCCTTCCCTCACTTCACGCTTTTCTGTCTTCCTTCTCTTCTTTCTTTTCTCTGCCTTTTTTCCCGTACCCTCCTTTCTTCTCCCTCTATTCTTTTACCTTTGTTTCCATCCTACCTCTTTCTTACTCCCGTCCCTACATGTTTCATCCTAATCCTGTGTGTGTGTGTGTGTGTGTGTGTGTGTGTGTGTGTGTGTAAGTGTGTGTGTGTAAGTGTGTGTGTGTGTGTGTGTGTGTGTGTGTGTGTGTGTGTGTGTGTGTGTGTGTGGTGGCGTGTCCTGTGGTGGTGTGTTTATCTAACACGTCCACGCCATTATCACTTTCGTGCGCATAATTGTGGTGCAGATAACGGTGGTGTAGGGGAGGTTATTATCGGTGGGGTTTTACCAGTGCCAGATGATGACAGGTATATGGGAGAGGCACCTGGTGATTAGGACCCCTCTCGTCAGTTAAAGAACCTCCCTAATACCTTTTCCATAGCGATTGATTTTCCATACTTCACATTAATGCTCTCGTATGTTTGTTTTTTTAAATGTGAAACACCAACATGGAAGGCAGATATAACACACAAGGGATTATTAATGAGCTGTATGCAAAAATAAACTGGTAAGGAAAAGGCGTTAGGACCCCTTCAATCCGATGTCGCATGTTCTGTTTATTCTTACTGTTTCCGAACGAGTTTATTTAGCTTATGATTTAGTTTTCGAGTTTCAGAGGTTAAATTCTCTCTCTCTCTCTCTCTCTCTCTCTCTCTCTCTCTCTCTCTCTCTCTCTCTCTCTCTCATCGTTTATATTTCATTTCCTTTCATTTTTTCTTTCCCCATTCATTCATACATTTCTTTCTTCCCTCCCTCTCCGTACCTGCCACTTTCCTCTCTGCAGTCCCTCCTTCTTTCCTTCCATCCTTCCTTCCACCCATCCATCCATCCATCCATCCTTCCATCCATCCATCCATCCATCCTTTCTTTCTTCCTTCCTTTTTTCCGTCCTTTCTTCCATGTCATCTTGTTTTCCTTCTTTCTCTCCTTCCTTCCTCCCAACGCGGCTCACCAGCAGTCTCTCTCCTGCCCCCTTCCATGAATTAACCAAATCCTTCACAGTTTTATCAACGCATTATCGTCGAAAAATTGTGTTTGTAGTTTTTCACTAGAGTTGTGACGTCTCTTTATTTTATTTGTACTACCGAGACGATTTTATTCAGTTGCGGAGAGACTTATCCTACTGGCGGAGTTAGATATAGCCTTCATTAACCCCTTCATTCCCAGTGTGCTCGCCGCAGCAGAATGTAATCGCCTGACTGTACCAAAACCAAAAATAATAATAATGACGACGAGGTTAATAATAATAACAATAATAATAACAATAATAATAATCCATCCATCCATCATCCAATCCTACATTGCCCCATGAGGAGCGTAGGAGCCCGGGGCTAGGCAGTTGGTCCCGACATTTAAGATGAGAGTGAAACAATAATAATAATAATAATAATAATAATTACAACTAGAGCACCGAAATATTGTGCAAGGACAATTTTGATTAAGAAAAACTTCCCACAGCCATTGCCTACCAGAAGCCGAGCTATAAAATGACCTTGAGGTCAAGGTCGCTGATATTGTGCATGTCACCTTAGGTCATCACAGACGTCAACCAGTTTGGTGTCTCTAGCTTTAATCCTTCATGGAAAATTAGCTGACACCCGAAATATCCGGAAATCTCTCAGTTTTTGACCCCAGGCTATCCGGAATACTCAGCCAATTGGAACCATAGCTGCTCCATTCCGCACTGGGTCCGCCATAAGTCTGTATTGCAGAAAAATTTTGAGCTTTGCTGAGATAGTGTGACTGACTTACTTTTCTATGATCCGGATAATATCCAGAGATCCGGTTGACGGATTTCCACCATGTAAACATTTGGCCAAAAGAAGCGGACAACTGTCCGACTAAGTTGACCAAGTTTGAAGGCACTACGCCAGATAGCATTTGAAATATTGCAGTTTTAAAATTAATAATAATAATAATAACAATGATAATAATAATAATAATAATAATAGACAAAAAAGAAAACTTCCCACAGGGATGTGGGAAGTTTTAGTAATAATAATAGTAATAATTAATAATAATAATAATAATAATAATGATAATAATAATAATAATAATAATAATTCGTAATAGTAATAATAGCGTAACAGTAAAAGAAAAAAAGGACTGGTAGTGAAGGAGGTAGGAGGATAGCAGTGCAAACAAGCCTGGGTTATATTGGCCTTGGGCGGCTTTCACAGTGGTCTTCGCTTTTAACTTCCTAAATGCCATGACTGGGTTTTTCTAGTCTTTTATTGCATTCAGCTGGAGAGACGCTTTTTGGAACCAGACCGGTTGGATGTAGCCTGTATTAACCCCTTCACCACACTAGCCCCACAGAAGCTAAATATAATCGTCTACTGGTGCATTGATTAAATGGAAAAAAAATCATCGTACTGAAAAGGTTAACTCCACTCCGATGACGTATTCTCTGTTTTAAGTTTGCTGTTTCTAGATATTTTATTCTGTGTAGGTAAAATTTTTCAGCTAGAGGGGATAGATCTAGCCCTCATTAACTTGTATTCTAGGGACTCTTCAAAGTTGCTTAAATATTATCAGCTGGAGGTATCAGAGAAGGAAATTAAATATAGGACGTCACCAAAGTCATGGGGTTACTACAGTTCATTCACTTTAACTTGGCTCAAAATTTCATCCTTTTGGAGCTTATTTCACGTAGCTCAGTGGCAGAAAAGGACAGTACTTAGACGCAGCATCCTTCTGTAGTACTTTTTCGTTATTAGCATCATATTCTTGTGTTATGTATTGTTATCGCTCGCATTCAAGATGAAGGGATGGCAGTTTTAGGCCAAAGTAAAGTAAACCGAGTATAGGGATGGCAGTTTTAGGACAAGGTAAAGGAAACCGAGTATAGGGATAGCAATTTTAGGCCAAAGTAAAGCAAACCGAGTATAGGGATGAGTTTTAGGCCAAGGTAAAGTAAACAGACTATAGTAGTAGTAGCTGCAACCCCAAGCTCATATGAACGTAAACTCGATGGACCGCAGGCTTACGATGCCCCCCTGCAGGTCACCCTCCTCCATTCAGGGGATAGGGAAGTAGGTGAGGGACGTTTGTATGACCAGGAAGTTGAGCCGCCTCGTTATATCGGTGTCACCACATGAAGGCGTCCCTCAAACATCATTCCAGGAGGTAGTGAAAATAAACTGCAAAAAAAGACTTCCTCGCATTGAAAAGGTTGAATAGAAAGCCGTGGAGGGCCTGGTCACGTGGCACTCACAGCTGAGGCACTGGAAGAGAGAGAGAGAGAAAGAGAGAGAGAGAGAATGTGTCGAAAGAATTCCAACAAGAAGTAATGGAAGGTGAAGGAACAAGCGGAGATAGACTGAGATTGGTAGATTAGTGGACAGACAGATAAATAAGTAGGAAAATATAGATAGATTTGAGAGAGAGAGAGAGAGAGAGAGAGAGAGAGAGAGAATGTGTCGAAAGAATTCCAACAAGAAGTAATGGAAGGTGAAGGAACAAGCGGAGATAGACTGAGATTGGTAGATTAGTGGACAGACAGATAAATAAGTAGGAAAATATAGATAGATTTGAGAGAGAGAGAGAGAGAGAGAGAGAGATTCTAAGACGTAGTAGGAGGTGAAGAAACAAGCGACCGGAAGAAAGATAGATTGATGGTAGGTGGGTAGGTAGGTAGAGAGAGAGAGAGAGAGAGAGAGAGAGAGTCGCAGGAATTCTTGGAAGGAGTGGGAGGGGAAAGGAATGAGCCCGGGTTAAAGAGAGCTTCGAAGGAGAGAGAGAGAGAGAGAGAGAGAGAAAGAGAGAGAGAGAGGATCGAAGGAGGGAGGGAGGACGGGAGAGAGAGAGCAGAAACAACATGAGGCAGATAGGGAGTAAAAATAGGTAAAACAAGGAATACTATGTAATATAAATATATATATATATATATATATATATATATATATATATATATATATATATATATATATACAGAGAGAGACAGACAGAGACAGAGACAGACATACAGACGGACAGAATATTCAAATTTAAGAGTGAGGAGACGAGGGGAGTCTGGAAAGGATGAAGGAAAATATTGAAGATGCTGAGGGAGAGGGGAGAGGAAGGTGGGATGGAGGGACGAGTGGTGGGAGGGAAGAAGGGCGTGCATTGAGAGAGAGAGAGAGAGAGAGAGAGAGAGAGAGAGAGAGAGGTGGAGGAGGAGGTGGTGTGGCCTTAATAATTAAATAGAGAGCCCTAGTTCCCAGT